>NC_135232.1:55535932-55853432 GCF_051348905.1 Ranitomeya variabilis | reverse complement strand
AACTACTCCCCCTGTGATATACAGGGTTAAAGTTGGACCTCTGTTGGACTTCTTTGTGAATGCAATGGTCATTCAAATCAACAGATTCTTTATCCGTGAGTTTATTTGTATCTACTGTTCGCTCCTGAATTGCAAAGTGACGTTTTAAAGTGAGTTTTCGAACAAATTCATTGAGATCCAAGAATAGGTCAAACTCGCTTGCTTTTTGTGTGGGGCAGTAATTTAGACCCTTTGATAAGATTTTTAGTTCTGTTGTGGTCAAATTGTGTGCTGACAGATTGAATATTTTTATCGTGTTATTTTTATCTGAGTTTTCGTTTTCAAGAATGTTTTTGAAGCAATCTGAATGAATCATTTTGGTTTTGTTTTTTATAGATTTATTGGTTCTGTATCTGTCAATGTTTTTTTTGGTGGTTCCTTTTCCCCTAGTGCCTCGGGACCTCCTTTTCTTTTTGCTGACTGGGAGGGGGTCCGTAAAAAATAATTTGTTATGGGATTGTTTGCCCGAGTATGTAGCGGTGTTGCTGAAAGAGAGCGACTCTCTAGTCTGGGTAAAAGCACCTCCGATAATGGAGGTGGGAAAGTGGGGCATATCTCTAAAAAAGATACATGAGAACTGCCAGGTGAAGGGGATGGAGTGGTTGCTTGTAACACTGTGGTGAATATGGATGATGATTCAGTAGTTTCATGTACAGTAAGATCACTGATGTTGAGAGATACATTGGAAGCTTCGTGAATGGAGGGGAGATTTGTGATAATGTTTGAAGATGATATTTCAGAAGATGATAATTGTTCCTATGAATTAATGAGACTTTTGATCAAAAAAAGAACAAGTTTGGCTCACAGATTTGTCCAACTTTGTGAGGCAGATTTGAATGAACTAACACAGTATAACGGGTGTGCTCTATATAATGCCTTAAATAGAGACACTAATAGAAACTTACAAATCTTTGAGAACAATCTCATTGAAATAAAAACTAAAAAAATTAGAAGAGATTTTTTTGAGCTGAAAAACTCAAAGAACTCAAAATCAAAAGGAGAAACGGTTTTAAATTCTAAACCCATTTCAGATAAAAAAACGTATTCCCATTTTCCAGCCAATCGGGAATTATCCAAAAAACAACATGAAGTTTTAAGTGGGTTGCGTACTTTTTACAATTCAAAACTACCACTAAGGGAAATTACTGACTCAAATAAATCAAAAAAGTGTTTTTCAGCAATAGAAGCGGGAGCCATTCCGAAAAATAAAAATAAAAATCTAGTCAAAAATATGAAAAAAAGCCATGTGGAAATTAACAATATCACCAAAAAAAATGAAGACACAATTCACACTAGACAGAATCTTTCCACACCAAATACATTTATGAGAGCATCCAAGGTTATCAAGGACAACATAATTGTGGAGATTAACCCTTCTCCACTTTCTCTGCTAGATAAGGATATCTCACCCATATTAAATAATTCAACACCCATTGCGATTTTGGTAAAAAATCCTGAAATATCATCTTCAAACATTATCACAAATCTCCCCTCCATTCACGAAGCTTCCAATGTATCTCTCAACATCAGTGATCTTACTGTACATGAAACTACTGAATCATCATCCATATTCACCACAGTGTTACAAGCAACCACTCCATCCCCTTCACCTGGCAGTTCTCATGTATCTTTTTTAGAGATATGCCCCACTTTCCCACCTCCATTATCGGAGGTGCTTTTACCCAGACTAGAGAGTCGCTCTCTTTCAGCAACACCGCTACATACTCGGGCAAACAATCCCATAACAAATTATTTTTTACGGACCCCCTCCCAGTCAGCAAAAAGAAAAGGAGGTCCCGAGGCACTAGGGGAAAAGGAACCACCAAAAAAAACATTGACAGATACAGAACCAATAAATCTATAAAAAACAAAACCAAAATGATTCATTCAGATTGCTTCAAAAACATTCTTGAAAACGAAAACTCAGACAAAAATAACACGATAAAAATATTCAATCTGTCAGCACACAATTTGACCACAACAGAACTAAAAATCTTATCAAAGGGTCTAAATTACTGCCCCACACAAAAAGCAAGCGAGTTTGACCTATTCTTGGATCTCAATGAATTTGTTCGAAAACTCACTTTAAAACGTCACTTTGCAATTCAGGAGCGAACAGTAGATACAAATAAACTCACGGATAAAGAACCTGTTGATTTGAATGACCATTGCATTCACAAAGAAGTCCAACAGAGGTCCAACTTTAACCCTGTATATCACAGGGGGAGTAGTTTGGACACTTTTTATACATTAGTAGCTGATGAATTTCGCAATTTAAATTCATCAAAAAGTGTAAAAAATTCCATTGACCCCAAATACAAAGCGAACCGAGTCAAACAGAGAAAAAAATCTATAAACAAAGAGAAAAACACTGCAACTAGATTTTTTGATATGAAAAACAATATTTCTAGATCAGAGCAGCAAGCTCTCAAGCATTTAAAAAATAACAAAAAAATAGTCATAAGACAAGCAGACAAAGGAGGTGGAGTGGTGATTCAAGACAGAGAAATATATTTGCAGGAAGCCTACAATATTCTTTCAAATGAAAAATATTATAAAAAAGTAAATATGGATCCAGCCAAAACATACAATTCAGAATACCATCTATTTATAAATAAAGCCTATTCTCAACATATTATCAATAAAAAAGAAAAACGTTTTCTGACAAACAAAAATCCAAGCACAGCAATTTTTTACCACTTACCAAAGATCCACAAAAATCCCATAGCACCTCCAGGTAGACCCATTATTTCGGGTATCGGATCTTTGACCAGCCAGTTATCCCATTATATAGACTTACATCTTCAGGATCTTGTAAAAAAACTACCATCTTTTCTACTGGATTCTAACCAACTTATAAAGGAATGTAGTTCCCTAAATTGGGAAAAAGATTATTTCTTTATTACACTAGATGTGAACGCTCTATATTCAAACATAGAACACAATATGGGAATCGAAGCAGTAGCCCACTATCTATCTGGGATTCCAGATATGCCACCAGTCCAGAGAGATTTTCTCACAACAGGTTTAAGATTTATATTGGAGCATAATGTTTTTGAATTTCAGGGTGAGCTGTTCCTGCAGCAATTTGGCACCGCGATGGGGACTCGGGTCGCGCCCAGTTTCGCAAATCTTTTTATGGGGCGATTCGAGTCCTCATCGCCTCTCAGCCAAACACCTTATAAAGAAAACATATTGCTATATAGGCGTTATATAGATGATCTTATCATCTTTTGGAAGGGCACTGAAGAATTAGCAATCTCACTTGTAGAGGAACTCAACAAGAATAATTGGGGCATTTCCTTCACATACAATATAAATAAAGAGAAAATCCATTATTTAGATCTAGAAATCAGTCATTCAGGCGAAAAAATTATAACCAAAACTCATTTTAAAAAAACAGATTCTAATGGTTTTTTGGATTTTCGGAGTGCACACTATTCTAAATGGAAAAAGAATATACCGTTTAGTCAATATCGGCGCATCCGTAAAAATAATACGGTAGACACAGACTATGTAGAACAATCCAAAATTTTGACTAAAAAGTTTTTGGATAAAAAATACCCGAAAAAACTCATAGCAGAAGCTTATGAAACAAACTTGAAAAAAACTCAAAATGAGTGTCTGTACAAGAAACTCATAAACAATAAACAACCTTCTAGTTCAAACATCGAACAAATGAAGACGTGCAAAAACAAAAATGAAAACACTACAGAAAAAAATACTAGATGGGAATATAATTTCATCACAGCTTTTAATCAGGGGAGCGTGCAAGTAAGACAGATTTTAAATAAGTATTGGTACATCCTAAGAAAGGATTCTTTTTTAAAACAATGGTTACCTAAGTATCCCGGTATTACATTTCGGAGAGGAGTTACAATTAAAAACATCATTGCTCCTAGTAATTTGGGGAAACCCCTTTCCTCTTTAAATATTAAAGGGACTCCTATACAAAATCCTTTTGGAGTTTTCAAATGTGGATCTAAAAAGTGTCACTGCTGCAACATCATCAGTCATAAACAAAACTATATTATATCTAGCAGTACAGGAGAAACCATAAATATAAATCAACATCTTACTTGTGATAGTGACTATGTCATTTATGTGATCACTTGTGCTTGTGGCCTTCAATACGTGGGTCGCACCACACAGACAGTGCGATTGCGTATGAATGGCCACAGGCACAACACCAAAAAAGGTTTTTTAAAACATAGTCTGTCCAGACACCTTCTGGTCAAACATCACCAAAAATTTGACATAAAGGTAACCCCTGTGGAGCAAATACCACAGAATGAAATCAGCAGAATCCAGAAATTAAATAGAAAGGAGTCCTATTGGATTTTCCGATTGAAAACCTTATATCCCGATGGCCTCAATGAAACAGTGGAAAATGTATAGAGATTCACAATGGAGAGGGAGAAGAGATAAATGAAGGGGAAAAGGGAGAGAGGAAGGGAGAAAAAAATAAATAAATAAATAAATAAATATATATATATATATATATGTATGTATGTATGTGCGTATAAGTATTGTGCATATTTTTTTCCCTTCTGAATTCTGCCAAAATGCTATTTAATTGTTTTACAAATGTGTGGAAAGGATCACAGGATCCACTGTGTAATTTTGCAGTTTACAATATGTTTTGCAATCATTCATCAATCCATTCATTTATTTTATTAATTTTTTTTTTTTTTTTAATTTTTTTTTATTTATTTATTTATTTTTTCATTTTTATTTATTTATTTATTTTATTTTTTTTTTTCATTTTTTTAATTTATTTTTAATATTTTTTTTTTTGTTTAATTTTTTTTTTTTATTTTTTTTTTATTTTATTTTTTTTTTTAATTTATTTTTATTTATTTTTTTAATTTTTTTATTTTTTTTATTTATTTATTTTTTTTTTTTTCTACTTATCCAACTTTTGAATTTTAAAAATGTTTAAATTTTGTTAAGAGGACATGTAATTTAATAGTCTTTTAAATACTTTTCAAAAGGACTTACTGTGTAACCTTACAATTTATAGTATGTCTTGTCTACCAGTGTGTGTATGTATGTATATATATATATATATATATGTATGTATGTATGTATATAT
Source organism: Ranitomeya variabilis (assembly GCF_051348905.1). Taxonomy (NCBI): domain Eukaryota; kingdom Metazoa; phylum Chordata; class Amphibia; order Anura; family Dendrobatidae; genus Ranitomeya; species Ranitomeya variabilis. Next base: position 55,848,298 of record NC_135232.1, on the reverse strand, counting down.
ATGTGTATGTATAGTTATTATATTTTTTATTATACCATTTTAACATTCGATACACCAGGATTGGTTGAAGATCACACTGACTCACTTGGCGTGGAGTGTTAATTCCAATTAATTCAGGCACACCCCTGCTATGTATTGGGAGTCACCAGTCTATAAAGATAACATTTTTTTAAAACATTTTTAAAAGCACATATAATACCTGATGAAGGCCGTTGTGGGCTGAAACGCGTTGTTTTGTTCTTATTGAAGTGTCCTAATAAATTTGGTATTGAGCAAATTATCTCAACCTTCAAATTACCCTTGTCTTCCGGAAGCGCCAAGAAAGGAATTTTTTTTTTTTTTTTTTTTTTCTAACCACTGTCTAACCCAGTAACGGTATGTGTAAAGAGTTCCATGGAGTAACCTGTTCTGTCGACTGACGCATCCTTCACTGTTGTTCTGGGTGAAGGACACAAGGAAGCGACTTGTTCCTGACCGGGAGCATCCACTGACAATGCACTGCTCTGACATTTGGCACTTTCCGAGGAGGAGGCGAAAGAGCTAGAGGCAGAGTCAGCAATGAAAGCCAATACTTGTTCCTCCTGCTCCGGCTTCAAAAGTGGTTTTCCTACTCCCAGAAAAGAGAGTGTTCGAGGCCTTGTGTAGCCAGACAACGAACCTGGCTCAACAACTCGAGACTTAGGTGCTGTACTGCTGTTACCACGACCACCTGATGCTCCACCACCACTACCATCATTACCAGCTGACAATGACCGCCCACGGCCACGACCTCTTCCACTAGACTTCCTCATTGTTTGCAAAACGTAACCAAAGTAACGCTATTTGTTACTGTAAAACAACTTATAAGGTGAACTCAAACTTCTGTAGGATTTATATATACCTTTATACGTGCCTGACACTGAAAGGAAAATCAGGCCCAATGTTACACTCTAGGTTTTCTGTGCCCCAATAATTTGAGACAGATGGCACACACAGGACCAGCACTCAAGCAGAAATGCCAATCTTAATCTCCCACTATTTTATTTTTTTTTTCTGGGAGAATTAAAAAATAAATAAATAAATAAATAAAAAAAAATATTACACACTAGGTTTTCTGTGGCACACAATGAGAGACAGATGCCACACACAGGACTGGCACAGAGGCAGACTTGCCAATCTTTATCTCCCACTAATTATTTTTTTTTTTACAGGGAGAATTTACCCCCAAAAAATAAATAGCCAAGTATTACACAGTGGTTTTCAGTGGCACACAATGAGAGACAGATGCCACGCACAGGACTGGCACAGAGGCAGACTTGCCAATCTTTATCTCCCACTAATTATTTTTTTTTTAAAAGGGAGAATTTACCCCCAAAAAATAAATGGCCAAGTATTACACAGTGGTTTTCGGTGGCACACAATGAGAGACAGATGCCACACACAGGACTGGCACAGAGGCAGACTTGCCAATCTTTATCTCCCACTAATTATTTTTTTTTTTACAGGGAGAATTTACCCCCCAAAAATAAATGGCCAAGTATTACACAGTGGTTTTCGGTGGCACACAATGAGAGACAGATGCCACACACAGGACTGGCACAGAGGCAGTCTTGCCAATCTTTATCTCCCACTATTTATTTTTTTTTTTAAAGGGAGAATTTAGAAAGAAAAAAAAAAAGGCCCAGTATTACACAGTGGTTTTCGGTGGCACACAATGAGAGACAGATGCCACACACAGGACTGGCACAGAGGCAGACTTGCCAATCTTTATCTCCCACTAATTATTTTTTTTTTACAGGGAGAATTTACCCAAAAAAAATAAATGGCCAAGTATTACACAGTGGTTTTCGGTGGCACACAATGAGAGACAGATGCCACACACAGGACTGGCACAGAGGCAGACTTGCCAATCTTTATCTCCCACTAATTATTTTTTTCTTTTAAATGGAGAATTTAGAAAAAAACAAAACAAAAAAAAGGCCCAGTATTACACAGTGGTTTTCGGTGGCACACAATGAGAGACAGATGCCACACACAGGACTGGCACAGAGGCAGACTTGCCAATCTTTATCTCCCACTAATTATTTTTTTTCTTACAGGGAGAATTTACCCAAAAAAAATAAATGGCCAAGTATTACACAGTGGTTTTTGGTGGCACACAATGAGAGACAGATGCCACACACAGGACTGGCACAGAGGCAGACTTGCCAATCTTTATCTCCCACTAATTATTTTTTTTTTAAAAGGGAGAATTTACCCCCCCCAAAAAAAAATGGCCAAGTATTACACAGTGGTTTTCGGTGGCACACAATGAGAGACAGATGCCACACACAGGACTGGCACAGAGGCAGACTTGCCAATCTTTATCTCCCACTAATTATTTTTTTTCTTACAGGGAGAATTTACCCCCAAAAAATAAATGGCCAAGTATTACACAGTGGTTTTCGGTGGCACACAATGAGAGACAGATGCCACACACAGGACTGGCACAGAGGCAGACTTGCCAATCTTTATCTCCCACTAATTATTTTTTTCTTTTAAATGGAGAATTTAGAAAAAAACAAAACAAAAAAAAGGCCCAGTATTACACAGTGGTTTTCGGTGGCACACAATGAGAGACAGATGCCACACACAGGACTGGCACAGAGGCAGACTTGCCAATCTTTATCTCCCACTAATTATTTTTTTTCTTACAGGGAGAATTTACCCAAAAAAAATAAATGGCCAAGTATTACACAGTGGTTTTTGGTGGCACACAATGAGAGACAGATGCCACACACAGGACTGGCACAGAGGCAGACTTGCCAATCTTTATCTCCCACTAATTATTTTTTTTTTAAAAGGGAGAATTTACCCCCCCCAAAAAAAAATGGCCAAGTATTACACAGTGGTTTTCGGTGGCACACAATGAGAGACAGATGCCACACACAGGACTGGCACAGAGGCAGACTTGCCAATCTTTATCTCCCACTAATTATTTTTTTTCTTACAGGGAGAATTTACCCCCAAAAAATAAATGGCCAAGTATTACACAGTGGTTTTCGGTGGCACACAATGAGAGACAGATGCCACACACAGGACTGGCACAGAGGCAGACTTGCCAATCTTTATCTCCCACTAATTATTATTTTTTTTTAAATGGAGAATTTAGAAAAAAACAAAACAAAAAAAAGGCCCAGTATTACACAGTGGTTTTCGGTGGCACACAATGAGAGACAGATGCCACACACAGGACTGGCACAGAGGCAGACTTGCCAATCTTTATCTCCCACTAATTATTTTTTTTCTTACAGGGAGAATTTACCCCAAAAAAATAAATGGCCAAGTATTACACAGTGGTTTTCGGTGGCACACAATGAGAGACAGATGTCACACACAGGACTGGCACAGAGGCAGACTTGCCAATCTTTATCTCCCACTAATTATTTTTTTTTTAAAAGGGAGAATTTACCCCCCCCCAAAAAAATGGCCAAGTATTACACAGTGGTTTTCGGTGGCACACAATGAGAGACAGATGCCACACACAGGACTGGCACAGAGGCAGACTTGCCAATCTTTATCTCCCACTAATTATTTTTTTTTTTACAGGGAGAATTTACCCCAAAAAAATAAATAGCCAAGTATTACACAGTGGTTTTCAGTGGCACACAATGAGAGACAGATGCCACGCAAAGGACTGGCACAGAGGCAGACTTGCCAATCTTTATCTCCCACTAATTATTTTTTTTTTAAAAGGGAGAATTTAGAAAAAAAAAAAAAACGGCCCAGTATTACACAGTGGTTTTTAGTGGCACACAATGAGAGACAGATGCCACGCACAGGACTGGCACAGAGGCAGACTTGCCAATCTTTATCTCCCACTAATTATTTTTTTTTTTAAAAGGGAGAATTTAGAAAAAAAAAAAAAAGGCCCAGTATTACACAGTGGTTTTCGGTGGCACACAATGAGAGACAGATGCCACACACAGGACTGGCACAGAGGCAGACTTGCCAATCTTTATCTCCCACTAATTATTTTTTTTTTTGAAAGGGAGAATTTAGAAAAAAACAAAACAAAAAAAGGCCCAGTATTACACAGTGGTTTTCGGTGGCACACAATGAGAGACATATGCCACACACAGGACTGGCACAGAGGCAGACTTGCCAATCTTTATCTCCCACTAATTATTTTTTTTTTAAAAGGGAGAATTTACCCCCCCCAAAAAAAATGGCCAAGTATTACACAGTGGTTTTCGGTGGCACACAATGAGAGACAGATGCCACACACAGGACTGGCACAGAGGCAGACTTGCCAATCTTTATCTCCCACTAATTATTTTTTTTCTTACAGAGAGAATTTACCCAAAAAAAATAAATGGCCAAGTATTACACAGTGGTTTTTGGTGGCACACAATGAGAGACAGATGCCACACACAGGACTGCCACAGAGGCAGACTTGCCAATCTTTATCTCCCACTAATTATTTTTTTTTTTAACAGGGAGAATTTACCCCCCAAAAATAAATAGCCAAGTATTACACAGTGGTTTTCGGTGGCACACAATGAGAGACAGATGCCACACACAGGACTGGCACAGAGGCAGACTTGCCAATCTTTATCTCCCACTAATTATTTTTTTTTTTAAAAGGGAGAATTTAGAAAAAAAAAAAAAAAGGCCCAGTATTACACAGTGGTTTTCAGTGGCACACAATGAGAGACAGATGCCACACACAGGACTGGCACAGAGGCAGACTTGCCAATCTTTATCTCCCTGCAGTAATCTCAGAAAAGTAATGCAGGCAGCTATAAAAAGGACGGCTGCACACAAAAGTGGGGACAAACACACAAGATAGCTGTGCAGAAAGGAAGGAACAACAGGATTTGTGCTTTGAAAAAAGCAGTTGGTTTGCACAGCGCACGGCGTACACACACACAGCAACGCAGCTATCAGGGAGCCTTCTAGGGCAGCCCAGTGAGCTACAGCGCTGAGGAAAAAAAAATGTAGCTTCCACTGTCCCTGCAAACAAAAGGTGGTGTTGGACAGTGGAAATCGCTACAGCACAAGCGGTTTGTGGCTTTATGTACCCTGCCTATCACTATCCCTGCTTCTGAAGAAGCGGCAGCAACCTCTCCCTACGCTTAGATCAGCAGCAGTAAGATGGCAGTCGGCGGGAACGCCCCTTTATAGCCCCTGTGATGCAGCAGAAAGCAAGCCAATCACTGCAATGCCCTTCTCTAAGATGGTGGGGACTGAGATCTATGTCATCACGCTGCCCACACTCTGCGTCCACCTTCATTGGCTGAGAAATGGCGCTTTTAGCGTCATTGAAACGCGACTTTGGCGCGAAAGTCGCGTACCGCATGGCAGACCCCACACAGGGATCGGGTCGGTTTCATGAGACGCCGACTTTGCCAAAAGTTGGCGACTTATGAAAATGAACGATCCGTTTCGCTCAACCCTACAGGCCAGGTGTCTATTTTAGATGCCCAGTAATCAAAGGGGAATGACCTGTGAGGGAGAACATCAATAAGGGTGGAAAAGTAGTTCGTAACCATACTGGACAAATGCTGTCTCCTGTCACTTTGATTCGATGCTGCAGTACCTGTTGTGTCAGCGGTCATTGCGAAATCACTCCACAACCTGGTCATAAAACCCCTCTGTCCAACGCCACTTCGGATTTGGGCACCTCTAACACCTCTGCCATGCTGCCCACTACGCCTCATGTTAGAGCCATCACCGCCGCTGTGTGCTGGGAATGCCTGAACCAAATGGTCTACAATTGTTGCTTGTTTGGTAGCCAATATTTGCTCAAGGTTCTCATGTGGCATGATATTTTGTAATTTTCCTTTATATCGTGGATCCTGGAGGCAGGCCAACCAGTAATCGTCATCGGTCATCATTTTGATAATGCGGGGGTCCCTTTTTAGGATATGCAAGGCATACTCAGCCATGTGGGCCAATGTTCCAGGTGTCAATTCACTGCTTGTGCTGGGTTGAGGAGCACTTTCTTGCAAATCAACACCACTTGTGTCCCGCAAAAACCCTGTACCTGACCTTGCAACGCCACCAGTTTCTACTGCCCCCTGATAAGCATCCTCCTCCCATAAATATTCATCCCCATCATCCCCCTCCTCCTCCTCTTCGTCCGCCAACTCGTCCAGGAGAGTTCCCTAAGCAGATAATGGCTGACTGTCATCAAGGCTTTCCTCATCCTCGGCTGCAGACACCTGCTCCTTAATGTGTGTCAAACTTCGCATCAGCAGACGCATTAGTGGGATGCTCATTCTTATGATGGAGTCATCTGCACTTACCAGCCGTGTGCATTCCTCAAAACACTGAAGGACTCAACAGAGGTCTTGTAGCTTCGACCACTGCACACCAGACAACTCCATGTCTGCCATCCAACTGCCTGCCCATGTATGTGTATCCTCCCTCAAATAGATTACAGCACGCCTCTGTTCGCACAGCCTCTGAACCATGTGCAGTGTGGAGTTCCACCTTGTTGCAACGTCGATTATTAGGCAGTGCTGGTGAAGATTCAGCGATCTTTGATGGTTCAGCATACGGCTGGAGTGTATGGGCGACCGGCGGATGTGCGAGCAAAGTCTTCACACCTTGAGAAGCAGGGCTGGTAACCCCGGATAATTTTTCAGGAAGCACTGCACCACCAGGTTCAAGGTGTGAGCCAGGCAAGGTATGTGTTTCAGTTCTGAAAGGGCTATGGCAGCCATAAAATTCCTTCCGTTATCACTGACTACCTTGCCTGCCTCAAGATGTACATTGCCCAGCCATGACTGAGTTTCTTGCTGCAAGTACTCGGCCAGAACTTGCGTGGTGTGTCTGTTGTCACCCGAACACTTCATTTGCAACGCAGCCTACTGCTGCTTACCACTAGCTGTTCGATAATGGGATACCTCGTGTGCAACACTGGTAGATGCGGATGGAGTGGTCATGCGACTGCGCTCTGTGGATGAGCTTTGGCTTCAGGAGGAGGAGGGGGAGGAGGAGAAGGGGTGTCGAACACCTACAGCCAACTGTTTCCTAGACCGTGGGCTAGGCAGAACTGTCCCACTATGGCTGTCCCCTGTGGACCCTGCATCCACCACATTAACCCAGTGCGCCGTGATGGACACGTAACGTCCCTGGCCATGCATACTGGTCCATGCATAAGTTGATAGGTGCACCTTTCCACTGACTGATTGCCTCAGTGCATGGACAATGCGGTCTTTGACATGCTGGTGGAGGGCTGGGATGGCTGTTCTCGCAAAGAAGTGCCGACTGGGTAGGTTATAGCGTGGTACTGCGTAGGTCATCAGGTCTTTAAAAGCTTCGCTTTCAACCAACCGGTAGGGCATCATCTCTAACGAGATTAGTCTAGCAATGTGGGCGTTCAAACCCTGTGTACGCGGATGAGAGGATGAGTACTTTATTTTCCTCTTGTAGGGTGAGCTGGACTGGAGAGGTTAATATGGTGGAACTAGCGGTGGTGGTGGTGGTGGACATGGCGGATTGAGAGAGGGTTGGTGATGGTATTCTCGATGTTGGCCTACATACAGTGTTTCCTACCAATAACCTTGTGATTCCCTGACTGCTTTGGCCTTGCGACGATACCTCCACATTTGCTGCTGGTAGTGTCCTAACCGGTGGGTTTACAGTGAGGGAAGCAATGTAGTGTTGCTGACTACCTTCATTCTGAGCAGGTGCAACAACGGTACGGGACATTTGGTAGTTAGTCCAGGCTTGCAAGTGCATGCTGGTTAAATGTCTACACATGCTCGTTGTATTTAAATTTTGAAGATTCTTCCCTCTGCTAAAGGTCTTTGAGCATTTCTTACAGATAACTTTGCACTGATCATTCGGATCTTGGTTAAAAAATTGCCACACTCCACTACTCCTACTGTGGAATACCTTTTCAGGCATTGCACGCTGTGCTACTTTCACCGGATGGCCACGCTGTCCTAAAACAGTTTTTTTTGTTGACAAACGTTTTTGGCCTGAGAAGGTCCTGCCAGATGAAAGCTGTTACGATGTAGATGGCTGCTGTGGATCATCCTCCTCCACTTCTGAGCTACTGCCAGCGGCACCCTCTTCCCCCAATGGCTGCCAATCTGGGTCAACAACTGGGTCATCTATCACCTCCTCTTCAATGTCATGTGCACCTTTCTCTGTGTCACCGTGTAAGGTGCTATAGCGTTCGGGACGGGGCATCATAGTCTCATCAGGGTCAGATTCTGGCTCAGTACACTGCGAGGGCAATGTAGTGATCTGAGTCAATGGAACAGCATAATAATCTAGCTGTGGCTGTGCATCAGTGCACACCATGTCCAATTCATCTTGTAATGGGCAGTTAACAATTTCCCTTTCTAACCCAGGCTTGGTATGTGTAAAGAGCTCCATGGAGTAACCTGTTGTATCGCCTGACGCATCCTTCACTGTTGGTTTGGGTGAAGGACACAAGGAAGCGACTTGTTCCTGACCGGGAGCATCCACTGACAACTCGCTGCTTTTAAATTTGGAACTTTCTGAAGAGGAGGCAAAAGAGCTAGAGGCTGAGTCAGCAAGGAAAGCCAAAACGTTTTCCTGCTGCTCTGGCTTTAAAAGCGGTTTTCCTACTCCCAGATAAGGGAGCCTTCGAGGCCTTGTATAGCCAGACGATGATGCTGGCTCAACACCTCCAGCCTTAGCTGCCATTTTGCTTTTCACTCTACCACCAGATGCTCCACCACCACCACCATCATCAGTACCAGCTGGCAACGACTGCCCACGGCCTCTTCCACCAGACTTCCTCATTTTTGGGAAAATCTAACCAAAATAACAACCGTTATATGGTACCGTAAAACAAGGTAGAAGGTGTATATAAACTTCTTGAGAATTTAATTCTCCCTTTTTTGGGGGGAAGACTGCACCACAACTCATGCCCAGTGTATAAAACAACGCAATGTGAGTGGCAGGAAGTGGCTGGCTGATACACCACAAACTAAGAGGACTGAGGTATGTCCACTTTGTGACAATTTGAATCTCCCTTTTTTGGGGGGGAGACAGCACCACAACTCAGGCCCAGTGTGTAACACAACGCAATGTGAGTGGCAGCAAGTGGCTGGCTGATACACCACAAACTAAGAGGACTGAGGTATATCCACTTTGTGAGAATTTCAATCTCACTTTTTTTTTTTTTACACAGAACCCAAACTCAGGCCCAGTGTATTTTACAATGCAATATGAGTGGCAGCAAGTGGCTGGCTGATACACCACAAAATAAGAGGACTGAGGTATATCCACTTTGTGAGAATTTGAATCTCACTTATTTTTTATGGACACAGAACCAAACTCAGGCCCAGTGTATTTTACAACGCAATGTAAGTGGCAGAACGTTGCTTGTATGATATACGACAAACTAACAGAACTGACGTATATCCACTTTATGACAATTTGAATCTCCCTTTTTTTGGGGGGGAGACAGCACCACAACTCAGGCCCAGTGTGTAACCCAACGTAATGTAAGTGGCAGCAAGTGGCTGGCTGATACACCACAAACTAAGAGGACTAAGGTATATCCACTTTGTGAGAATTTCAATCTCACTTTTCTTTTGGACACAGAACCCAAACTCAGGCCCAGTGTATTTTACAGCGCAATGTGAGTGGCAGCAAGTGGCTCGCTAATACACCACAAACTAAGAGGACTGAGGTATATCCACTTTGTGAGAATTTCAATCTCACTTTTTTGGGGGGGAGACAGCACCACAACTCAGGTCCAGTTTGTAACACAACGCAATGTAAGTGGCAGCAAGTGGTTGGAAGATATCTGAAAAAATCCAAGGACTGTAGTACAATTTCAATCTCCCTACAATGATCTCAGGACAAGAATGGCAGCAACAAAAAGGACTGCTGCACACAAAAAGTTGGACAAATAAACAAGATAACCGCAGAAAGGAGCAACAGGATTTTTGCTTTTATAAAAGCAGTTGGTTTGCACAGCAGCGGTGCAAACAGCAATGCCGCTATCAGGGAGCCTTATAAGGCAGCCTAATAAGCTACAGAGCTGATGCACAAAGATATAGCCTCCACTGTCCCTGCAAAACAAAGGTGGTGTTGGACAGTATAAATCGCTACAGCACAAGCGGTTTGGGGGTTAATCTTCCCTCCCTATCACTATCCCTTTTTCTGACGAAGCTGCAGCAACCTCTCCCTATGCTAAGATCGGCAGAAGTAAGATGGCAGTCGGCGTGCACGCTCCTTTATAGCCCCTGTGACGCCGCAGAAAGCAAGCCAATCACTGTCATGCCCTTCTCTAAGATGGTGGGGACCGAGACCTATCTCATCACGCTGCCCACACTCTGCGTCCTCATTCATTGGCTGAGAAATGGCGCTGAATGCGTCATACGAAACGCGACTTTGGCGCGAAGATCGCCAACCTCATGGCCGATCCCACAGTGGGATCGGGTCGGGTTTCATGAAACCCGACTTTGCCGAAAGTCGGTGATTTTTCAATTTGTGCGATCCGTTTCGCTCAACCCTAGTGGATTGCATCGATTAAGAGGGGCTCATGGTACCAGACAAACTGTTAGAGAAGTGTACACAGGAAGCGGTTAAATAAATAATCAAAGAGTATATACCCATTAAAAAATCATCATTATTCTATGTGACATATTGAAAAAATAAAAAGTAAAATAGAAACAAAAAAACTAATGGACAGTTAATAATGCGGACACTATAGAGTGCAGATAAAGCGTAGTAAAGTGCTTATCACATCATATAAATCAACAGAGGCAATAGTTCAAGGGGTAAAATATGCCTCACAGTTTAGTCAAATAGATCACAGCATGAAAGCATTACTCACAGAAAAATTTAGCTTGTTAAAACATATCCACTGCCCCAACGCATGTTTCATCTTGATCACGCCTCCTGTGGTGTGTGACAATAATTTTTTTGAAATGTGGAGACTTCAAGTTGGGTCCACATCTGGTGGGTTGCCTGTAGCGCAAAGGGTGTCAGAGGACCATTATACTATTTGTACTATGGGGAAATTGATGCCACTTTAGTGGTGTGTGACAATAATTTTTTTTTACTTTTTTTTGCATTTTGGTCTTCAAAAACGGAGGAGTGTCCTGAGCTTGCCTGTCATGCATTGGAGATTTTGTCATGCCTGGTAGCCAGAGTTCTCTCAGAAGGTGTCTTCAGCGCTGCTGGTGGTGTCCTGACAGATAAGCGCATCCAACTGTCACCTGAAAGTGTAGACCACCTAACTTTCATCAAGATGAACAAGTCATGGATCTTCAATGACTTTTGCATCCCAGTCGCAGACTAGGTGAAGGTGTCGTTTTTAGTGTCATGTATTGATCTCACATTATTGCAGTCTGGTACACCTTTGTGGTGTCTTCTGTGCCTGCTGTTGCTACTGCGGCTGATGTTACAAACATTTTTTTTAAATATGGAGACACCAAGTTGTGTTTCCATCTGGTGGGTTGCCTGTAGTGGAAGGGGTGTCAGAGGCCTATTATACTATTTCTACTATGGGTAAATTGATGCCACTTTAGTGGTGTGTGACAATAATATTTTTAAATGTGAAGACCCCAAATTGGGTCTCCATCTGTTGGATTGCCTGTAGTGGAAGGGGTGTCAGAGCCCTATTATTTCTTCTCGGAAATTGATGCCATTTTAGTGGTGTGTGACAATAGTTTTTTGAAATGTGAAGACTTCAAGTTGGGTCTCCATTTGGTGGGTTACCTATAGTGGTTGGAGTGGTAGAGGCCCAGTATACTATTTCTACTTTGGGGAAACTGAAGCAGCAGCATGTGTGAAAAAGACTTGAATATAGTAATAGATCACAGACTGCACATGAGTCAACAGTGTGATGCAGCAACAGAAAAGGCAATTCTAGGATGTATTAAGAGAAGCATAGAGTCTAGATCACGTGAAGTAATTATTCCCCTCTACTCCTCCTTGGTCAGGCCTCATCTAGAATACTGTGTCCTGTTCTGGGAACCACATAATAATTTTTAGAAATGTTTGCACTCCAAGTTGGGTCTCTTTCATGTGCTTTGACTGTAGCAGTAGGGATTCCAGACCGGCAGGCCTGCATTTACTGTCAGTCAACTACCTGTGTTACTATCCTTACATTTTTATAACATTTTTGGTCCAATAAGCTGATATTTATGTATCCTGAGTGTGGCTGAGCAACAAAGCCTTTTGAGTTGTTTCATGAGGTTATCTGGGCTCCCAGCAGAGCAGGCTTACAACGGTCCTTCGCTCACCTTGTATTAATTAAAACCTAAATTCATAGCTGTAAATGCTGGCCTAGACCCTGATACTTCATGCAGAGCACTGGGCTGATTGCTGCTGTGACATTATCAAAATTCTACTGTGGGTGAATTGCTCATCAGTCAAGTACTTGTGTTACTATCCTTACATTTTTCTAATAGTAGTCTGCAAAACTGATTTTTGTGGCACCTAAGTGTGGCTGGGAAAAAACAGTTTTGAGGTGTCACATGAGGTGTCAGGGCTACCAGCAAAGAAGGCTTACACCGCTCCTTCATCTACCTTGTCTTATTTGAAACTTCAATTCAAAACTCTAAATTCTGGGCCAGACTCTGATACCTTATGCATAGCCCATGGTGAATGCTTCTGTGTCATTATAAAATGTTCTACAGTGGGTCAATTGATCAGTCAACTACCTGTGTTACTATCCTCTCATTTTTCTAACTTTAGTGCTCTACCAAGCTGTTGTTTGTGCCACCTGAATGTGGCTTGGATTAAACAGTTTGAGCTGTTGCATGAAGTAACAGAGCTCCCAGCAAAGGAGACTTATATGCCTTCCTCACCCATCTCATCTAATTAAAACTTAAATTCAAAGCACTAAATGCTGGCCTAGACTCTGATACCTCATGTGTGACACCCCAGGGTCATGGTTGTCACAGTGGCCTTGCTTTCCTCATGGGGAGAGTGATGTCACAGTTGGAAGCAATGAAGGATTCCTTTTATCAGGTAATCACAATGCACACAACATGTTCACACTCCAGGCCAGAAGGGGGAGCACTGATTCAGCTTATGGGTGGCTCCCCTATATATAAATTCTGGTCTGGAGGGAAAGTTACACAGTTGGTGCCAGACAGCAGACTGGAGCAGTCTGAGGCAGGAGGACGTGTGAGGGCCCATGCAGCCAGAGGTGCTCCAGCTCCTGGATAGTGATATACAGAAGGAAAGAACAGTGTTTAGTGAGCGTGCAGGAGAGTGAAGCACAGGTGAGTAACATCAGGGGAGGACAGCTGCGAAGTGCAGATATCGGTAGCCGGAAGACCAAGGTTGTGTCGGACTCTAGGAGGCACAGCAGAAACTGGCAGGACAGCTGGACTACAAGTCACCTGTCCTCTTTAATACCCAGGAGACACAGTGGCGCATAGAGCCCGGGTCGTGATAGAGACCCTATAAAAAGGTTCAAGTCACTTGTCATACGGGTTTGTGTCCCACCCTTATGGAGGTCAGAGAGAACTGTGAGGACCTTGCCAGAAGCCAGAAGCAGTAAGGGACTACAACACCACTGTGCTAGTAGGAAGGCTTTCATCTCCACCTGGTAAAGGGTACTCTAAACTTGCTTCCAAGCTGGCCGGACCCTGCCTGTACCTGTGATCTGGTGTCCTGGACTGTGGTTGCCTGAAGTCTTTAGTAAACCAGGTAAAGAGACTGAAAACCTGTGTCCTCCATTCTTTACTGCACCACTCACCATCTCCATCTACACACGGGAACCCTGGGGACCTACTTCACCTGTGGGAAGTTATACCATCTATCTGCCATAACATCACCCCAGAGGACCCCTATTAGCAGCGTTGTTCCCTACTGACCGAATGCCACAGGTTGGCGTCACGAACACAAACTTTATTTCAAACCCCTTTAAAGACATTCCCTTTAACATGGGCACCCAGGGCCACAGACCAGATCGCCACCACCGTGACATCCCCCTGTGAGTATCGGACCTGGTACTGAGTACCCCACAGCCCTGGCGGGCGACTCACATGCATGGCCCATGGCTGACTGCTGCTGTGCCATTATCAAATTTCTACTGTGGGTCAATTGACACTCATTTTCCTTGTATCTGCCCATAATTTTTGGAAAAGTTTGACCTCCAAGTTGGGTCTCCTTCATGTATGTTGCCTAAATTTGACAGGGCTCTTAGAGCACCAGGCCTACACCTGTCACTCATCCACCTGTTACTGATCAATGTTTCAACTAGAAATCCTGGTCTAAGCCCTGTCCCATTCATCCATGCTGCACAATTATGCAATTTGTACTCTTGGTCAATTGATGCCACTTTTTTGGTGTCTGCCCCTAATTTGAGCTGTTGTTGCAGCTGTTTGTCCCATCTTAAAGGTGGTTGCCTATGCATTTGGTTTTGCCTCCCTTTTAATTTAATGGGGTTCGGGTACGTTTATCGAACCGTTCGGCAAACTGAAACGAACCTTGAAAGTTTGCTCATCTTTAATTATTACCTTAAAGGGCATATAATATTGATTGACTTATTTATATCGAATTATAGGGACACCTGACAACCCTACCTAACAGCTATAAACTCCAATTCTCTGGAAGAGGAGCTGATCTGCACTTCTCTCTAGTGGCTGCTACACATTGTTAGAAGCTGCAATGTCCCAGCTCCTTTCAAACCAAGTTGCCGCTGTACTTATGAACAGCTGATGCATGCGGGGTGCCAGTTGTTAGACCCTCACTGACATAATATTAAAAGGGATTTCCAGCCTTAGGATACAAGTCTACATTCACTGATTGTAGACTTGCGAATTCTCACAGCACGCGCACTGCACACTGTGAAGATTCTCCGGTCATGTTATTGTAATAATTCTGTCTACAGTCCAACTAAACATGTCTAGTCTCGCTCAATACACTGACATTGAGCATGACCGCCCATGTCTAGTCGGGCGTGATCTCACATATTAAATTACATACTTACAGTCACAGGCCCGTTGTTTCCCATGTCAGCACCGGAGAATCCTCACAGTGTGCAGTGTGCACACTGTGAAGATTCACAAGTCTACAGTTACATAGAGTGACTACAGACTTGTACCCTAAGGCTGGACAACCCCTTTATTGACCTATTCCAAGGATAGGTTCTCAATATTAAATGCCCAGCAACCCCTTTAATAGCAGTCAAGGCATGCCACTGTATGGATAGCATAGATAACAATACAGCAGTTGTTAGGTCTATATTCAGCTGTTTTTTTTCTTTATGCTCCATGTAATGCGTATAATGTTTTCCATTTTGTATTTGACTCATATAATATTTATGATGTATATTATATTAGGATATTAATATTTATCATACAACTTTAGATGTCTGCTTCCTTTGTCATTCCTTTACATGGGCACACATACTTTTTTATTTACGCTCCCATTGTTCTCCTGCCAGAGGATAGCTGTATATTTCATTTGCATCCATCCATAAGATTTCTCCTTTCTATAGTTTATGTGTAGAGGACTCGGCATCATAAATCTGTTATGAGATTCGGACTTTATGTTAAATAGGTCAAAATAACATTTTATTTTTATTTCTGGAAAAAAAGAAGCAAATGACATTGAAGGGCCAAATATTTTGGTTCTAATTTAATTAAAGGAATGTATCGTGTCTTTAATTTAGCTCTCATTAAGTTGCTGTAAATATATAGATGATACAGTATATCATGTTTCCCGGGGGTTGTCATTTTGGAAGCTCCCAGATCCTTCCTGTCTTGTCTCTACATACAGTACAGCAGGAAGTCTGTGCTTCATGGCAGCTGCAACGAGTGGGAGTAAATGGGCAGAAAAGTGTCCGTAGACTAATACATTCTCCTGGAAATGAAAGAAAACAGCTCTTATTCCACATAGTCCTATCTGGCTGTATAGCGTAAAGTTATGTGCACATTTATAGTATTTGCTGCAGAGTGTTGGCCAGAAAAATGCATAAAAATATAAAAACGAATAAAAATACATACATTTTAGATTATTACTTTTTCCATTACTTTTAATGGTTTAAAAAAACACTGCAAAAAAACAAAGAAACAATTTACATTCTGCACGTTTAAAGGGTCAAATCTGCAAAGAAAAAAATAAGCGGTAAGTGCAAATGTTTCTCTTTATTCCACGCGTTTTTGCCTGAAAAAAAAAAATAAAACGCAACAGGTGAACAAGTCCTTAGCATTCTGCCTTTTGTAGGACTCCAGATGTACAGCAGAAACTTCATTAAAGCCACAGACACTGAAAATGAAATTCTGTTCTTGATAAATGACCATCTATGCGCTGGATATGGGACTTTTGTAAAATTGGCAAGTTTCCATTGGGATCCACACTGATCACAAGAATGATTACCAGATTTGTTTCCTCCAATCACAATGACACTGGTTTGTATTAAATACACTATTTGTATGGCATGATAAAATTACTTTCTGATAAAAATCTAAAAAGATTTCCTTGGTAAACAGGAATAAACTATTGTAAATGTACAGCAAACATAACCATTAGATGTAGTCATAATTTAGTAATTAATTAGTAACTAATAATAAATAATTTAAATAAAATAAATAAGTCAGTAATTGACAACAAAGGTCTCTATAGAATGACAGCAAGCTGAAATCCTGAAAGGCATGATCAATTGATACAGAAAGTGTACTTAAGCAATTAAATGTTATCAATTTTATTATTTAACTATATCCAGTGTTAGGGGTCGAGTTCCCGCCTCTGCACAGGGGGAATCTCGAGCCATTTCCGCTGCGGTCTCCCATTCTCCTCCAGCCGCAGTGGAGCCTGATCAGTGGAGACGTTGGTCCCAGCGTCTGGCTCAGGCAGATCCTATGCGTCTGGCTACTGCTGTTCTTCCAGGCTCTGCCAAAGGAAGACCTCTCATTGGAGGTCACGGGTCACACGCTCAGGTCCTGAAGCAACTCTCATTGGTCCTCTAGGAAGGTCCTGAAGTTGCTGCAACTATAAAAGGTTCGCATGGCCGCAAGTAGTATCAATCTTTGTCATGAGTTTTGCGCCAGTGTGGTCATGTATGCTTGTGGTCAGGGCCTGGCTGAAATAAGCCACTAGAATACCGGCACCTCCGGGGAGGAATTGTTTGAGTGCTTCTCTGACTGCATGACCACTGACTGCTATCAGCTCAGCAGTTAGCTGTGCACTCCTGTGAGCTTAACAGGACGCAGTGCTTTTCTATCACGGCGACTCTGTGAAGTAACAGAGCTCGCTTATACCGCCATATAGTGCCATTTGCTAGCAGCAGGTTCTCCTCCTGCACAGTGGACCCCGGGCTGCGAACGCACCAATAATAACATCTATATTAACTTGGTGCGTTCCACCAGCCCTAACATCCAGTGCTTAAAGCGTAACAGACATTTTATTTATTTTTTCTCATAAATCAATAGTACACTTGAAGATAAAAAAAAACACTTTGTAATACAGGGTGGCTCATTTATATGGATACACCTAAATAAAATTTGAATGGTTGGTGATATCAACTTCCTGTTTGTGGCACATTAGTATATGGGAGGGGGAAAACTTTTCAAGATGGGTGGTGACTAGTGTTGAGCGATACCTTCCGATGTGCAAAGGTATCGGTATCGGATTGGATCGGCCGATATCAAAAAAATATTGGATATCGCCGATACCGATACCCGATACCAATGCATATCAATGGGACACAAAATATCGGAATGGTTCCCAGGGTGTGAAGGAGAGGAAACTCTCCTTCAGGCCCTGGGATCCATATTCATGTATAAAATAAAGAATAAAAATAAAAAATATTGATATACTCATCCCCTCCGGCGGCCCCTGGACCTTAGCGCTGTAACCGGCAGCCTCCGTTCCTAAGAATGCAGAGTCAAGGACCTTCAATGATGTCGCGGCTTGTGATTGGTCGCGTGACCGCTCATGTGACCGCTCACGCGACCAATCACAAGCCACGACATCATCGAAGGTCCTTCACTCCCTGCATTCTTAGGAACGGTTACACCGCTAAGGTCCAGGGTCCGCCGGATGGGTGAGTATATCCATATTTTTTATTTTTATTATTTATTTTTTACATGAATATGGATCCCAGGGCTTGAAGGAGAGTCTCCTCTCCTCCAGACCCTGGGAACCATACGCACCGCACACTTCCGATTCCGATTTCCGATATCGCAAAAATATCGGAACTCGGTATCGGAATTCCGATACAGCAAATATCGGCCGATACCCGATATTTGCAGTATCGGAATGCTCAACACTAGTGGTGACCATGGTGGTTGTTTTGAAGTAGGCCATTTTAGATCCAACTTTATTTTTTTTAATGGGAAGAGGGTCATATGACGCATCAAACTTATTTCACAAGAAAAACAATGGTGTGCTTGGTTTTAATGTAACTTTATTCTTTCATGAGTTGTTTACAAGTTTATGACCACTTATAAAATGTGGTCAAAGTACAGATTCTCCCGTTACCTCCCATAGAGGATGATGGTTGGGAAGATTTGGATGGGATAAATGCGCACAGATACTGTAAGGAGCAAAGGGGGGGTGAGAGTAATGGTAGAGCTCACCTGTAAGGCTTGTGTAAGGACAAGGTGTGCAAGTTGCGCTCACGAAAAGGATGAGATCAAGAAAATATAAACAAGATACTTTATTCACCAACGCGTTTTGACGCCAGATCAACACATTTGTCAAGCTAAATACTAGTGTGCACACTGCCATAACAGCAGGGTTTAAAAAGACTGAAGACTAATGAAGAATGCCCTTAATGGGAAGTAGAATAAAGACAAGAAGTGGTTAGGAAGAGGAGATGCGATAGTCAAAAATAAATCATTGACCAAAAAAAAAAAATCTAAATCAAACTTGTTTTATTACCTTAAGAAAAGCACGGTCTGGCGCTGAGACATGTTGGTGAATAAAGAACCTTGTTTATACTCTCTGGATCTCGTCCTGTCCATGACTACAGCCCGCACATTGTGATAATCTCCGCTTTGCCGAAAAGGGGATGACAGTTGGTGCTTATAAAGTTCTATGGAGACCTGTAACTGTCATCTCAATACAACTTGCAGCAGAATGTCTGTATTTGCCTCCAGTATCTTCCTCCTCCAAAGAATTTTAAAAGTACCAACTATCATCTCCTGTCTCAGCAATGGGAAAATCTGTATTCACGGAAGACCGATTTTACCTGTCAATTGAGAATGGGAAAATTTTCAGTGAATACAGATTTTATCCTGAATTTGAGAGTAAAAAATCAATCAAGGAGGAGAAAGAAGCAAATGAAATAAAAATGTTAATGATGACTAATGATAATGATTTGTGATGTAATGATGTTAATGATTTGTAAATAGGCTATTGCAACCGTAGCTACTCCAAGATACCAAACTAAAGTGAAATTACGCTACAGTGGGTACCGAAAGTTTTCAGACCCCTTTAAACTTTTCACTCTTTGCTTCATTGCAGCCGTTTGGTGAATTTAAAAAAAATCAATTTTTTCACATTAATGTATATTCTGCACCCCAACTTGACGGAAAAAAAACAGAAATGTAGAATTTTTTCATATTTATTTAAAAAGAAAAACTCAAATATCACATGGTCATAAGTATTCAGACCCTTTGCTCAGACACTCATATTTAAGCCACATGCTGTCCATTTCCTTGTGATCCTCCTTGAGATGGTTCTACTCCTTCATTGGAGCCCAGCTGTGTTTAATTAAACTCATAGGATTTGATTTGGAAAGGCGCACACCTGTCTATATAAGACCTCACAGCTCACAGTGCATGTCAGACCAAATGAGAATCATGAGATCAAAGGAACTGACCAAGGAGCTCAGAGACAGAATTGTGGCAAGGCACAGATCTGGTCAAGGTTACAAAAGAATTTCTGCAGTACTCAAGGTTCCGAAGAGCACTGTGACCTCCATAATCCTTAAATGGAAGAAGTTTGGGACCACTAGAAGTCTTCCTAGACCTGGCCGTCCAGCCTGAGTATTCATGGGACAATAACATTGATGAGAGAGGTAAAGAAGAACCCCAAGATCACTGTGGCTGAGCTCCAGAGATGCAGTAGGGAGATAAGAGAAAGTTGCACAAAATGAACTATCACTGCAGCCCTCCACCAGTTCGACCTTTATGGTAGAGTGGCCAAATGGAAGCCTCTCTTCAGTGCAAGACATATGAAAGCCCGCATAGAGTTTGCTAAAAAATAGATAAAGGACTCCCCGACTATGAGAAATAAGATTCTTTGGTTTGATGAGATGAAGATAGACCTTTGGTGTAATTCTAAGTGGTATGTGTGGAGAAAATCTGGCACTGCTCATCACTTGCCCAATACAATCCCAACAGTGAAACATGGTGGTGGCAGCTTCATGATATGGGCTAGGGTTGAGCAACCTTTACTTTTATAGGATCGGGTCGGGTTTCACGAAACCCGACTTTATCAAAAGTCGGGTCGAGTGAAATCGGCCGATCCTATAAAAAAGTCGGGGTCGGGGTCGGCCGAAACTCGAAACCCAATGCAGTGCATTGGGTTTCCAATGGTTCCCAGGGTCTGAAGGAGCGGAAACTCTCCTTCAGGCCCTGGGATCCATATTTAAGTGTAAAATAAAGAATTAAAATAAAAAATATCGCTATACTTACCCACTGACGGGCCCTGGTACTAACCGGGAACCTTCCTTCCTTAGAATCAGCCTTCCAGGACCTCGCGGTGACGTCACGGTGACGTCGCGGCTTGTGATTGGTCACGCGGCCGCCCATGTGACCGCTCGCGCGACCAATCACAAGCCGCGACGTCACCGAAGGTCCTGGAAGGGCTGATTCTTAGGAAGGAAGGCTGCCGGAAAGAAGCAGGGCATGTCCGAGGGTGAGTATATACCTAATAGGAATATACTCACCCTCGGCTTCGTTCCGGCAGCCTTCCTTCCTAAGAATCAGCCCTTCCAGAACCTTCGGTGACGTCACGGTGACGTCGCGACTTGGGATTGGTCGCGCGAGCGGTCACATGGGCGGCCGCGCGACCAATCACAAGCCGCGACGTCACCGCGACGTCACCGCAGGGTCCTGGAAGGCTGATTCTAAGGAAGGAAGGTTCCCGGTTAGTACCAGGGCCCGTCAGATGGTAAGTATAGCGATATTTTTTATTTTAATTCTTTATTTTACACTTAAATCTGAATTCCGATACCAATTCCCGATATCTTAAACATATCGGGAATCGGTATCGGAATTCCGATTCCAGATTCAGAAGATCGCCGACTTCATGGCCGACCCCACACAGGGGTCGGGTCAGGTTTCATGAAACCCGACTTTGCCAAAAGTTGGCGACTTCTGAAAATTGCCGACCCGTTTCGCTCAACCCTAATATGGGGTGTTTTTGAGCCGCAGGGACAGAACGACTGGTTGTCATTGAAGGAAACATGAATGTGGCCAAGTACAGAGATATCCTGGATAAAATCCTCTTCCAGTGTGCTGTGGACCTCAGACTTGGCCAAAGGTTCACCTTCCAACAAGACAATGACCCTAAGCACACAGCTAAAATAGCAAAGGAGTGGCTTCAGAACTACTCTGTGACCATTCTTGACTGGCCCAGCCAGAGCCCTGCCCTAAACCCAATTGATCATCTCTGGAGATACCTGAAAATGGCTGTCCACCAACGTTCACCATCCAACCTGACGGTACTGGAGAGGATCTGCAAGGAAGAATGGCAGAGGATCCCCAAATCCTGTTGTGGAAAACTTGTTGCATCAAGAAGACTCATGGCTGTAGTAGCTAAAAAGAGTATTTCTACTCAATACTAAGCAAAGGGTCTGAATACTTATGACCATGTGATATTTCAGTTTTTCTTTTTTAATAAATTTGCAAAAATTTCTACATTTCTGTTTTTTTTCAGTCAAGATGGGGCGCAGAGTGTACATACTGAGAAAAAAATGAACTTTTTTGAATTTACCAAATAGCTACAATGAAACAAAGAGTGAAAAATTTGAAGGGGTCTGAATACTTACCATACCCACTGTATGTTCCCATAAGCTTCATTTCCAATGTGCCCCATCGCAAGTCAGATCCAGTAAGTGATCAATGGATCCAAATAACTTCTAATAGTGTCAATCAAGATTCTGCAGAGGATTTGGTATCAAGATTAGTGATGAGCGAGTATACTAGTTGCTCGGGTTATTCCGAGCATGCTCGGGTGGTCTCCGAGTATTTGTGAGTGCTCAGAGATTTTGTTTTCATCGCCTCAGCTACATGATTTGTGGCTGCTAGCCAGCCTGAGTACATGTGGGGGTTGCCTGATTGCTAGGGAATCCCCACATGTATTCCAGCTGTTGAAACGAAATTTCCGAGCACTCACAGGGCAAACCTGAGCAACTAGTATACTCGCTCATCACTAATTAAGATTAATGGGGTTGTCCTACAAAGTACTTTATAACCTATAGATCTTGGAATAATAATAAGTTCCACAATTAGATGTGCTAAAAATGTTCCAGTTGATTTATTTGATTATTGTTATGTTGTAAAGTCTTTTATTGTCTGTACAAGTCCCCTCTAAAATGTATAGTGCTGTGGAATATGTTGGCACTATAGAAATAAAATTATTATTATTATTATTCCTGTGCAGAAATATTCTTATAAATATGCCCCTATTATATATTTTATCTGCTGTGTTCGACCATGCTTAGCTGATCAAGTCCAAGGATGGCACCTAGTCAATTCTTGGCCAGTGCAGCTACTTTCTGAGGTAAAACATTTCCATGCTTGAGCTTACATATTTCCCTGCCTGTTTTATCACAGGACTGAGTGCTTCTGCTGCTTTGCAGCCCTTTGAGCTAATCAGAAATCAAGTCAGTGGTGTAGAAACCACAGAAGCTGCTGAGGTTATATTACTGACGTGATTTACTGTATGATGAGCTCACATGAATTACGAAGTGGCAGAAACACTCATTCCTGTGATAAGAGGCAGAGAAGTGTGTTACCTAAGAAATCCGCAGTTGTGAGCTCCTGCTGTTTCACCTGTATATTACTTATCCTAAGTGACTAATGCTTCACCTCATGGCTTGGAGCTGTGGTATGTGCTGACTAGTGATGGGCAAGTAGCATAGTTGCTCAGGTCTCCCCGAGCATGCTCGGGTGGTCTCTGAGTATTTTGGCGTGCTCGGAGATTAAGTTTTTGTCACCTCAGCTGCATGATTTGCGACTGCTAGCCAGCCTGAATACATGTGGGGGTTTCCGAACGAACAGGCATTCCTCACATGTATTCAGCCTGTCTAGCAGCCGTAAATCATGCAGCTGAGGTGATGAAAACTAAATCTCCGAGCACTCACAAATACTCGGAAACTAACCGAGCATGCTCGGGGAGACCCGAGCAGCGAGTATACTCGCTCTTCACTAGTGCTAACTAGGGTTGAGCGAAACGGGTCGTTCATTTTCAAAAGTCGCCGACTTTTGGCAAAGTCGGCGTCTCATGAAACCGAGCCGATCCCAGCGTTGCATCAGCCATGCAGTACGCGACTTTCGCGCCAAAGTCGCGTTTCAATGACGCGAAAAGCGCCATTTCTCAGCCAATGAAGGTGAACGCAGAGTGTGGGCAGCGTGATAACATAGGTCCTGGTCCCCACCATCTTAGAGAAGGGCATTGCAGTGATTGGCTTGCTGTCTGCGGCGTCACAGGGGCTATAAAGGGGCGTTCCCGCCGACCGCCATCTCACTGCTGCTGCTCTGAGCTTAGGGAGAGGTTGCTGCCGCTTCATTAGAAGCAGGGAGAGCGTTAGGCAGGGTCCATTAACCACCAAACCGCTTGTGCTGTAGCGATTTCCACTGTCCAACACCACCTTCGGTGTGCAGGGACAGTGGAAGCTACATTTTTTTTTTTTCTCTCAGCGCTGTAGCTCATTGGGCTGCCCTAGAAGGCTCCCTGATAGCTGTATTGCTGTGTGTACGCCACTGTGCAAACCAACTGCTTTTTTCAAAGCACATATCCTCTTGTTCCTTCCTTTCTGCACAGCTATCTTTTTTGTTTGTCCACACTTTTTATTTAATTTGTGCATCAGTCCACTCCTTATTGCTGCCTGCCATACCTGGCTGAGATTACTGCAGGGAGATAGTAATTGTAGGACAGTTTTTTTTTGTGTTTTTTTTGTGGGAGATTAAGATTGGCATTTCTGCTAGAGTGCCATCCCTGTGTGTGCCATCTCTCACTCAGTGGGCCATAGAAAGCCTATTAATTTTTTTGCTTGATTTGGGTTCTAAAATCTACCTGAAAAAAAATCACTACATCAATCAGTGGGAGATTAATATTGCCCTTTCTGCTTGTGTGCCACTCCTGACTCCTGTGTGTGCCATCTCTCACTCAGTGGGCCATAGAAAGCCTATTTATTTTTTATTATTTTGTTTCTAAAGTCTCCCTGAAAAAGAAAAAAAAAATAAAACAGTGGGAGATTAATATTGCCCTTTCTGCTTGTGTGCCACTCCTGACTCCTGTGTGTGCCATCTCTCACTCAGTGGGCCATAGAAAGCCTATTTATTTTTTATTATTTTGTTTCTAAAGTCTCCCTGAAAAAGAAAAAAAAAATAAAACAGTGGGAGATTAATATTGCCCTTTCTGCTTGTGTGCCACTCCTGACTCCTGTGTGTGCCATCTCTCACTCAGTGGGCCATAGAAAGCCTATTTATTTTTTATTATTTGGTTTCTAAAGTCTCCCTGAAAAAGAAAAAAAATAAAACAGTGGGAGATGAATATTGCCCTTTCTGCTTGTGTGCCACTCCTGACTCCTGTGTGTGCCATCTCTCACTGGGCCATAGAAAGCCTATTAATTTTTTTGCTTGATTTGGGTTCTAAAATCTACCTGAAAAAAAAAAAACACTACATCAATCAGTGGGAGAAAAATATTGGCCTCAGTCAGGGCTTGTGTGGCACTCCAGACTCCTGTGTGTGCCATCTCTCACTCAGTGGGCCATAGAAAGCCTATTAATTTTTTTGCTTGATTTGGGTTCTAAAATCTACCTGAAAAAAAAAACACTACATCAATCAGTGGGAGAAAAATATTGGCCTCAGTCAGGGCTTGTGTGCCACTCCTGACTCCTGTGTGTGCCATCTCTCACTCAGTGGGCCATAGAAAGCCTATTAATTTTTTTGCTTGATTTGGGTTCTAAAATCTACCTGAAAAAAAAACACTACATCAATCAGTGGGAGAAAAATATTGGCCTCAGTCAGGGCTTGTGTGCCACTCCTGACTCCTGTGTGTGCCATCTCTCACTCAGTGGGCCATAGAAAGCCTATTAATTTTTTTGCTTGATTTGGGTTCTAAAATCTACCTGAAAAAAAAACACTACATCAATCAGTGGGAGAAAAATATTGGCCTCAGTCAGGGCTTGTGTGCCACTCCTGACTCCTGTGTGTGCCATCTCTCACTCAGTGGGCCATAGAAAGCCTATTTATTTTTTATTATTTGGTTTCTAAAGTCTCCCTGAAAAAGAATAAAAAAATAAAACAGTGGGAGATTAATATTGCCCTTTCTGCTTGTGTGCCACTCCTGACTCCTGTGTGTGCCATCTCTCACTCAGTGGGCCATAGAAAGCCTATTTATTTTTTATTATTTGGTTTCTAAAGTCTCCCTGAAAAAGAAAAAAAAAATAAAACAGTGGGAGATTAATATTGCCCTTTCTGCTTGTGTGCCACTCCTGACTCCTGTGTGTGCCATCTCTCACTCAGTGGGCCATAGAAAGCCTATTTATTTTTTATTATTTTGTTTCTAAAGTCTCCCTGAAAAATAAAAAAAAAATAAAACAGTGGGAGATTAATATTGCCCTTTCTGCTTGTGTGCCACTCCTGACTCATGTGTGTGCCATCTCTCACTCAGTGGACCATAGAAAGCCTATTTATTTTTTATTATTTGGTTTCTAAAGTCTCCCTGAAAAAGAAAAAAAATAAAACAGTGGGAGATGAATATTGCCCTTTCTGCTTGTGTGCCACTCCTGACTCCTGTGTGTGCCATCTCTCACTCAGTGGGCCATAGAAAGCCTATTAATTTTTTTGCTTGATTTGGGTTCTAAAATCTACCTGAAAAAAAAAAACACTACATCAATCAGTGGGAGAAAAATATTGGCCTCAGTCAGGGCTTGTGTGGCACTCCAGACTCCTGTGTGTGCCATCTCTCACTCAGTGGGCCATAGAAAGCCTATTAATTTTTTTGCTTGATTTGGGTTCTAAAATCTACCTGAAAAAAAAAACACTACATCAATCAGTGGGAGAAAAATATTGGCCTCAGTCAGGGCTTGTGTGCCACTCCTGACTCCTGTGTGTGCCATCTCTCACTCAGTGGGCCATAGAAAGCCTATTAATTTTTTTGCTTGATTTGGGTTCTAAAATCTACCTGAAAAAAAAACACTACATCAATCAGTGGGAGAAAAATATTGGCCTCAGTCAGGGCTTGTGTGCCACTCCTGACTCCTGTGTGTGCCATCTCTCACTCAGTGGGCCATAGAAAGCCTATTAATTTTTTTGCTTGATTTGGGTTCTAAAATCTACCTGAAAAAAAAACACTACATCAATCAGTGGGAGAAAAATATTGGCCTCAGTCAGGGCTTGTGTGCCACTCCTGACTCCTGTGTGTGCCATCTCTCACTCAGTGGGCCATAGAAAGCCTATTTATTTTTTATTATTTTGTTTCTAAAGTCTCCCTGAAAAAGAAAAAAAAAAATAAAACAGTGGGAGATTAATATTGCCCTTTCTGCTTGTGTGCCACTCCTGACTCCTGTGTGTGCCATCTCTCACTCAGTGGGCCATAGAAAGCCTATTTATTTTTTATTATTTGGTTTCTAAAGTCTCCCTGAAAAAGAAAAAAAAAGAAAACAGTGGGAGATTAATATTGCCCTTTCTGCTTGTGTGCCACTCCTGACTCCTGTGTGTGCCATCTCTCACTCAGTGGGCCATAAAAAGCCTATTTATTTTTTATTATTTGGTTTCTAAAGTCTCCCTGAAAAAGAAAAAAAAAAGAAAACAGTGGGAGATTAATATTGACATTTGTGCTTGAGTGACAGTCCTGCGTGTGTGGCATCTCTGTGATTTGGTGCCACAGAAAACAGAGTGTGTAACATTGTGCCTGATTTTCCTTGTGGTCTCACCAACCTGTTAAGGGATATTGAAATCATACTGAAGTTATAGCTCACCGTGTAAGTTGTTTGACAGCAACAAATAAAGTTACTTTGGTTAAGTTTTTAAAACAATGAGGAAGTCTGGTGCAAGAGGTCGTCGTGGCCGTGGGCGTTCATTGTCAGCTGGTAATGATGGTAGTGGTAGTGGAGCATCAGGTGGTCGTGGGGATAAAAATATTCCACGTAAGTCTGGAGCTGTGGAGCCAGTTTCGTCGTCTGGCTACACAACGCCTCGAACGCTCTCTTTTCTGGGAGTACGAAAACCGCTTTTAAAGGCGGAGCAGCAACAGCAAGTTTTGGCTTACATTGCAGACTCAGCCTCTAGCTCTTTTGCCTCCTCTTCTGAAACTGGTAAATGTAAAAGCAGCGCGTCGCTTGTGGATGTTCACGGTCAGGGACAAGTCGCTTCCTTGTCCTCTTCAGCAAAAACTACAACAAGAGAGAAGGATGCAGCAGGCGACACAAGGGGTTACTCCATGGAGCTCTTTACACATACCGTCCCTGGCTTAGAAAGTGAAACACTTAACAGGCCATGCCCATTACAAGTAGATTCTGACATGGAGTGCACTGATGCACAGCCACAGCCAGAGTACTATGCTGCTCCTTTGACTCAGACCACCACATTGCCCTCTCAGGGTACTGATCCACAATCAGACCCTGATGAGACTATGTTGCCCCGCCACGAACGCTATACCACCGACCGACACAGTGACACAGACGAAGTTGCACACGAGCTCGAAGAGGAGGTAATAGATGACCCAGTTGTTGACCCCGATTGGCAGCCATTGGGGGAACAGGGTGCAGGCGGCAGTAGTTCAGAAGCGGAGATGGAGGAGGGGCCGCAGCAGGCATCAACATCGCAACAGGTTCCATCTGCCGGGCCCGTATCTGGCCCAAAACGCGTGTCAAAGCCAAAACCTGTTGGAGGACAGCGTGGCCATCCGGTTAAAGCTCAGTCTGCAATCCCTGAAAAGGGATCCGATGCTAGGAAGAGTGCAGTCTGGCATTTTTTTAAACAACATCCAATTGATCAGCGCAAAGTCATCTGTCAAAAATGTTCAACTAGCTTAAGCAGAGGTCAGAATCTGAAAAGTCTCAATACTAGTTGCATGCATAGACACTTAACCACCATGCATTTTCAAGCCTGGACTAACTACCAAATGTCCCTTAAGGTTGTAGCACCCTTGGCCAATGAAGCTAGTCAGCAACGCAACATCCCTTCCGTCACTGTAAGGCCACCATTTTCCGCACCACTGGCAGTATCTGTGCAGGTTTCTTTGCCAGCCAAAAGCAGTCAGGGTCAGGGAATCACCAGTTTTGTAGGAGGAAATATTGCATCTAGGGCACCGGCGGAAACAATACCGTCTCCAACTGTCTCTCAGTCTGCCATGTCCACCGGCACACCCGAAAGGTCCACGATCTCCAGCTCTCCAGTCCAGCTCACACTACATGAGACTCTGGTTAGAAAAAGGAAGTACTTATCCTCGCATCCGCGTACACAGGGTTTAAACGCCCACATAGCTAGACTAATCTCGTTAGAGATGATGCCCTACCGGTTAGTTGAAAGCGAAGCTTTCAAAGCCCTGATGGAGTACGCTGAACCACGATACGAGCTACCCAGTCGACACTTTTTTTCCAGAAAAGCCATCCCAGCCCTGCACCAGCATGTTAAACAGCGCATCGTCCATGCACTCAGGCAATCTGTGAGTACAAAGGTGCACCTGACTACAGATGCATGGACCAGTAGGCATGGCCAGGGACGTTATGTGTCCATCACGGCACACTGGGTGAATGTGGTGGATGCAGGGTCCACAGGGGACATCAATTTCGGGACAGTTGTGCCTAGCCCACGGTCTAGGAAACAGTTGGCTGTAGGCGTTCGCACCCCCTCCTCCTCCTCCTCGTCCTCCTGCAGAAGCTACAGCTCTTCCACAGACCGCAGTCGGCCAACCACTCCATCGGCAGATGACACTGTTGCACACCAGTGGTCCCATTATGGGCCAGCTACTGGCAAGCGTCAGCAGGCTGTATTGGCTATGAAGTGTTTGGGCGACAACAGACACACCACGGAAGTTCTGTCCGAGTTCTTGCAACAAGAAACGCAGTCGTGGCTGGGCACAGTAGATCTTGAGGCAGGCAAGGTAGTGAGTGATAACGGAAGAAATTTCATGGCTGCCATCTCCCTTTCCCAACTGAAACACATTCCTTGCCTGGCTCACACCTTAAACCTGGTGGTGCAGTGCTTATTGAAAACTTATCCTGGGTTCTCCGACCTGCTCCTCAAAGTGCGTGGACTTTGCTCACATATCCGACGTTCGCCTGTACACTCCAGCCGTATGCAGACCTATCAGCGGTCTTTGAACCTTCCCCAGCATCGCCTAATCATAGACGTTGCAACAAGGTGGAACTCAACACTGCACATGCTTCAGAGACTGTGCCAACAGAGGCGGGCTGTTATGTTTTTGTGGGAGAATACACATACACGGACAGGCAGTAGGATGGCAGACATGGAGTTGTCTGGTGTGCAGTGGTCGAAGATGCAAGACATGTGTCAAGTCCTTCAGTGTTTTGAGGAATGCACACAGCTGGTTAGTGCAGACAACGCCATAATAAGCATGAGCATCCCCCTAATGTGTCTGCTGATGCAAAGTTTGACGCACATAAAGGATCAGGCGTCTGCACCAGAGGAAGAGGAAAGCCTTGATGACAGTCAGCCATTGTCTGGTCAGGGCAGTGTACAGGACGAGTTAGCGGGCGAAGAGGAGGTGGAGGACGAGGAGGATGATGGGGATGAGTATATTTTTAATGAGGAAGCTTTCCCGGGGGCACTGGAAATTGGTTGCGTGGCAAGGCCGGGTTCTGGTTTTTTGAGGGACACAAGGGACGTAGATTTGCCTGAAACTGCCCCTCAACCAATCACAACCGGAGATTTGACAACTGGAACTTTGGCCCACATGGCGGATTATGCCTTACGTATCCTAAAAAGGGACACACGCATTACGAAAATGATGAACGATGACGATTACTGGTTGGCCTGCCTCCTTGATCCACGCTATAAAGGCAAATTGCAAAATATTATGCCACATGAGAACTTGGAACTAATATTAGCAATCAAACAATCAACTCTTGTTGACCGTTTGCTTCAGGCATTCCCAGCACACAGCGCACGTGATCGTTCTCACATGAGCTCCAGGGGCCAGCAGACTAGGAGTTTTAGGGGTGCACACATCAGAAGTGGCGTTGGACAGAGGGGTTTTCTGACCAGGTTGTGGAGTGATTTTGCTATGACCGCAGACAGGACAGGTACTGCTGCATCAATTGAAAGTGACAGGCGACAACATT
This sequence comes from Ranitomeya variabilis, assembly GCF_051348905.1. Lineage (NCBI taxonomy): Eukaryota > Metazoa > Chordata > Amphibia > Anura > Dendrobatidae > Ranitomeya > Ranitomeya variabilis. The sequence goes on along the minus strand of NC_135232.1, from coordinate 55,817,885 downwards.
TGTCCAGTATGGTTACTAACTATTTTTCATCCATTATCGATGTTCTCCCTCAACCATCATTCCCATTCGATTACTGGGCATCAAAATTAGACACCTGGCCAGAATTGGCAGAATATGCATTGCAGGAGCTTGCTTGCCCGGCAGCAAGTGTCCTATCAGAAAGAGTATTCAGTGCTGCAGGTTCAATATTAACTGAAAAAAGGACTCGTCTGGCTACCCAAAATGTTGACGATCTAACATTCATTAAAATGAACCACAACTGGATTTCGAAATCTTTTGCCCCACCTTGCCCGGCCGACACCTAGCTTTCCTATGAAAAGCACTTGCCTGTGGACTACTGTGAATTACTTTTCTAATGTCTAATTTTCTGCAGCTGATTGTCCAGCATATGACATGTTTACACCTCCCTAAATGGCCAAACTCCCCACACGGGGCCGTGGTATCGCGACTTGGCGCAAGCACCCGTGAGACTGCTGTTTGTCTGAAGAGGTGGGTGTGCTTGCTTTTGGTCAACGACATTGCTACTGGGTCCCTCATAGTACAATAAAGTGTCTCTGGCGGTGGTGGTGCGCACCCAACGTCAGACACACTGTTGTAACATGAGGGGCCCTGGGCCTGTACCGCCGGCCACAAGAGAGTTCACCCACCCCCAGGTCAAACATTGCTCTACCACTTCCACAGTTATCTCTCACACTTCCACCAATGTTTAGTCTATGCGCTGACATCCTTCCATACCTGCCACTGACAATACCATTGTGTTGACATGTATGATGGTACTTAACATAGTCAGGGGCAGTGTCCTCTATTTACCAGAGTAAATACTTTGCGCTAAATTAGTAGGTCTGAAACAACGCAGAGGATCCCACCCCTGAACCTAATGATTGCACCCTTTAGTGTTTTTGTTTTGTTTTAATGCGAGACATTCACATTTAATTGTTGTTTTTGACTACTAACTGGCAGACAGTCATTACAATCGGCCTCCGTTGACCAGACCACTGCTGCCCGTGTACCCCTGGAAACAATTATAAAGTGCCTACAGCCAGCCCATTTTATTGTGTTAGGCCTTCGAAGCCTGTCTGCGGTCCCTCCTTCCACTAGGCCTCCACTGACCAGACCACTGCTGCCCGTGTACCCCTGGAACCTATTTTACAGTGCCTACAGCCAGCCCATTTTATTATGTTAGGCCTTCGAAGCCTGTCTGCGGTCCCTCCTTCCACTAGGCCTCCACTGACCAGACCACTGCTGCCCGTGTACCCTTGGAAACAATTATAAAGTGCCTACAGCCAGCCCATTTTATTGTGTTAGGCCTTCGAAGCCTGTCTGCGGTCCCTCCTTCCACTAGGCCTCCACTGACCAGACCACTGCTGCCCGTGTACCCCTGGAAACAATTATAAAGTGCCTACAGCCAGCCCATTTTATTGTGTTAGGCCTTCGAAGCCTGTCTGCGGTCCCTCCTTCCACTAGGCCTCCACTGACCAGACCACTGCTGCCCGTGTACCCCTGGAAACAATTATAAAGTGCCTACAGCCAGCCCATTTTATTGTGTTAGGCCTTCGAAGCCTGTCTGCGGTCCCTCCTTCCACTTGGCCTCCACTGACCAGACCACTGCTGCCCGTGTACCCCTGGAAACAATTATAAAGTGCCTACAGCCAGCCCATTTTATTGTGTTAGGCCTTCGAAGCCTGTCTGCGGTCCCTCCTTCCACTAGGCCTCCACTGACCAGACCACTGCTGCCCGTGTACCCTTGGAACCTATTTTACAGTGCCTACAGCCAGCCCATTTTATTATGTTAGGCCTTCGAAGCCTGTCTGCGGTCCCTCCTTCCAGTAGGCCTCCACTGACCAGACCACTGCTGCCCGTGTACCCCTGGAAACAATTATAAAGTGCCTACAGCCAGCCCATTTTATTGTGTTAGGCCTTCGAAGCCTGTCTGCGGTCCCTCCTTCCACTAGGCCTCCACTGACCAGACCACTGCTGCCCGTGTACCCCTGGAACCAATTATAAAGTGCCTACAGCCAGCCCATTTTATAATGTTAGGCCTTCGAAGCCTGTCTGCGGTCCCTCCTTCCACTAGGCCTCCACTGACCAGACCACTGCTGCCCGTGTACCCCTGGAACCAATTATAAAGTGCCTACAGCCAGCCCATTTTATAATGTTAGGCCTTCGAAGCCTGTCTGCGGTCCCTCCTTCCACTAGGCCTCCACTGACCAGACCACTGCTGCCCGTGTACCCCTGGAACCAATTATAAAGTGCCTACAGCCAGCCCATTTTATAATGTTAGGCCTTCGAAGCCTGTCTGCGGTCCCTCCTTCCACTAGGCCTCCACTGACCAGACCACTGCTGCCCGTGTACCCCTGGAACCAATTATAAAGTGCCTACAGCCAGCCCATTTTATAATGTTAGGCCTTCGAAGCCTGTCTGCGGTCCCTCCTTCCACTAGGCCTCCACTGACCAGACCACTGCTGCCCGTGTACCCCTGGAACCAATTATAAAGTGCCTACAGCCAGCCCATTTTATAATGTTAGGCCTTCGAAGCCTGTCTGCGGTCCCTCCTTCCACTAGGCCTCCACTGACCAGACCACTGCTGCCCGTGTACCTCTGGAACCTAATTTACAGTGCATAGAGCCTATTTTTTTATTTTTTTTAATATTAATAAAGCCATGATGGACTACGCTGTACCACGCTATGAGCTACCCAGTTGACAATTCTTTTGCGAGAAAAGCCATCCCACCCCTCCACCAGCATGTTAAAGACCGCATTGTCCTTGCATTCTGTGAATCTGTGAGTCCAAAGGTACACCTGACAAAAGACACATGGACCTGTAGGCATGGCCACGGAAGGTTACGTGTCCTTTGTGGCGCAATGGGTTAATGTATTGGATGCATGGTCCACACAGGGGACAGCCTGCTAAGTCTGTCTGCAGTCCCTAATTCAAGTTGTCCTCAACTGAATACAGCTGAGCTTCTACCTTCTGGCTCTGATTAACTGCTGTTTTTTAAAAAATTGGTGGTTCCGGCCTACTAACGGTGTCTGCCCCTGCCTGGTGTTGTCCTCAACTGAATAAAGCTGAGCTTCTACATTCTGGCTCAGATTAACTGCTGTTTTTTAAAAAATTGGTGGTTCCGGCCTACTAACGGTGTCTGCCCCTGCCTGGTATTGTCCTCAACTGAATAAAGCTGAGCTTCTACCTTCTGGCTCTGACTAAGTTTTTTTTTTTTTTTTTTTTTAATTGCTGGATGGGGCCTAATACCTCTGTTTGCTGCTCCCTGGTGTTTGTCCTCAACTGAATAAAGCTGAGCTTCTACCTTCTGGCTCTGATTAACTGCTGTTTTTTAAAAAATTGGTGGTTCCGGCCTACTAACGGTGTCTGCCCCTCCCTGGTGTTGCCCTCAACTGAATAAAGCTGAGCTTCTACCTTCTGGCTCTGATTAACTGCTGTTTTTTAAAAAATTGGTGGTTCCGGCCTACTAACGGTGTCTGCCCCTGCCTGGTGTTGTCCTCAACTGAATAAAGCTGAGCTTCTACCTTCTGGCTCTGATTAAGTTTTTTTTTTTTTTTTTTTTTAATTGCTGGATGGGGCCTAATACCTCTGTTTGCTGCTCCCTGGTGTTTGTCCTCAACTGAATAAAGCTGAGCTTCTACCTTCTGGCTCTGATTAACTGCTGTTTTTTTAAAAAATTGGTGGTTCCGGCCTACTAACGGTGTCTGCCCCTGCCTGGTGTTGTCCTCAACTGAATAAAGCTGAGCTTCTACCTTCTGGCTCTGATTAACTGCTGTTTTTTAAAAAATTGGTGGTTCCGGCCTACGAACGGTGTCTGCCCCTGCCTGGTGTTGTCCTCAACTGAATAAAGCTGAGCTTCTACCTTCTGGCTCTGATTAACTGCTGTTTTTTTAAAAATTGGTGGTTCCGGCCTACTAACGGTGTCTGCCCCTGCCTGGTGTTGTCCTCAACTGAATAAAGCTGAGCTTCTACCTTCTGGCTTTCGGCCTATACTATCAGATATTAAACTGCATTTGGCCTACTAGTGTGGTTGGGCCCTTGAAACAGTGTCTGCTGCTCTTGGGTTTGCTACTCCACTGAACAAAGCAATGCCGCCTATTTAGTCCTGTTACCAATTTTGAACTGCATTTAGCCTACTTTATTCTTTGGCCCTATATCTGTTTCCTCTTCATCCTGCCCATTGCCCAGCCACTGCTAGATGAGTCTGCTGGTACATTGACCTAGACCACTACATTTCCCTTGCACTCTACACAGCCAGAATCTGACCCTGCTGAAAGTAAGGTTCCCCTTCCCGCATGTTATACCACCTTACACAGGGACAAAGAGGAAGGTGCAGATGAAAGTGCAGGTTCCTTCATCAGGTGGGGGGGGGCATACTCGTTGGCGACGTCACTGGCACAGGGCCCCTCAGAGTACGCAAAAGTGTCACTGCTGGTGGGAGGCGCCCCCGCCATGCAAACACACCGCCGTACTTTGAGGGGCCCTGTGCCAGTGCCAATGCGAACGAGTGGGCCCCCCCTGCTTGCTCAGGATCACAGCACTTGCAACGTTGAAATACTTACCTCTCCCTGCTCCACCGCCGTGACGTAGTCCGCGTTTCCTGGGCCCACGAAAAACTTGAGCCAGCCCTACTCCCCCCACAACTTTTGCCAAATGACCCCCAATTTCCAATGCCCAACTATTATTATAAAGTTAATTAAGATTGACAAGCTTCAGAAACAAGAATGGATGTTTTTGGCATTAAAATGGGCACTGTAGGTGTTTTCCTGGCCTCCACTCACTGCCGACTATGCTTCCCCATTGACTTGCATTGGGTTTCGTGTTTCGGTCGATCCCCGACTTTCAGCGATAATCGGCCGACTGCACTCGACTTGACTCTGGACAAAGTCGGGTTTCACAAAACCCGACTCGATCTTAAAAAAATGAAAGTCGCTCAACCCTAGTGCTGACCATGAACTGAAACTGGAGCAGCACTGCATGATCATACACAACCATTACACAGTATATAGCAAGGGCACGATTATACGATTATCTCAAAACAGGGAAAACAATTAACACATCCAGTTGTGGAACTTATTATTATTCATATATGTGTTAAACAAAAATAAAAATAGGACTTTACTCCATTACTAATAAATTAATGTACAGGTACACAAATATGGTATGTGGCCAATGTACAGACAGACAGATGATTAGTGATTATTAATCCACTTATGACTATTGTGATGTCTCTCACTCATGAAGTTTAACTGCTGAGCTGTGTATGGCCATGTATGTGCAACAACCAAGTTCTGTGCCTAAATCTATTGTATAACGATCAAGTTTGTGCTCTATTTGAGAGATTGTAACTTTTATACTCATTTACATTGAGTAAATCCTGTCCTAGTTTGACCTTGTCATGCCTGTATACATGACTTGCTAGGCTCTCCTGGTGAGGTGGATTCACTACGCCTCAGGTCCAGGTGGACACTCAAACTCTGGACGTTCATGCAGCATGCAGTAAGATATATGGGCAGTGAGAACTTGAAGGATGAATTGGACCTCAGCAGGGATGAATGCAAGCCCAAACACAAAATTCACAGATTCATAGTTATTATTCATAGTTATTGAGGTTGAAGGAAGACTTTAAGTCCATCTAGTTCAACCCATAGCCTAACCTAACATGCCCTAACATGTTGATCCAGAGGAAGGCAAAAAAAACCCCATGTGGCAAAGAGTAACTCCACCATGGGGAAAAAAATTCCTTCCCGACTCCACATACGGCAATCAGACTAGTTCCCTGGATCAACGCCTTATCAAGGAATCTAGTGTATATACCCTGTAATATTATACTTTTCCAGAAAGGTATCCAGTCCCCTCTTAAATTTAATTAATGAATCACTCATTACAACATCATACGGCAGAGAGTTCCATAGTCTCACTGCTCTTACAGTAAAGAATCCGCGTCTGTTATTATGCTTAAACCTTCTTTCCTCCAGACGTAGAGGATGCCCCCTTGTCCCTGTCTCAGGTCTATGATTAAAAAGATCATCAGAAAGGTCTTTGTACTGTCCCCTCATATATTTATACATTAAAATAAGATCACCCCTTAGTCTTCGTTTTTCCAAACTAAATAGCCCCAAGTGTAATAACCTATCTTGGTATTGCAGACCCCCAAGTCCTCTAATAACCTTGGTCGCTCTTCTCTGCACCCGCTCTAGTTCAGCTATGTCTTTCTTATACACCGGAGACCAGAACTGTGCACAGTATTCTAAGTGTGGTCGAACTAGTGACTTGTATAGAGGTAAAATTATGTTCTCCTCATGAGCATCAATGCCTCTTTTAATACATCCCATTATTTTATTTGCCTTTGTAGCAGCTGCCTGACACTGGCCACTGAATATGAGTCTGTCATCCACCCATACACCCAGGTCTTTTTCATTGATGGTTTTGCCCAGAGTTTTAGAATTAAGCACATAGTTATACATCTTATTACTTCTACCCAAGTGCATGACCTTACATTTATCCCCATTAAAGCTCATTTGCCATTTATCAGCCCAAGCTTCTAGTTTACATAAATCATCCTGTAATATAAAATTGTCCTCCCCTGTATTGATTACCCTACAGAGTTTAGTGTCATCAGCAAATATTGAAATTCTACTCTGAATGCCCCCTACAAGGTCATTAATAAATATGTTAAAAAGAAGAGGGCCCAATACTGACCCCTGTGGTACCCCACTACTAACCGCGACCCAGTCCGAGTGTGCTCCATTAATAACCACCCTTTGTTTCCTATCCCTGAGCCAGCTCTCAACCCACTTACACATATTTTCCCCTATCCCCATTACTCTCATTTTATGTATCAAACTTTTGTGTGGCACCGTATCAAAAGCTTTGGAAAAGTCCATATACACTACGTCCACTGGGTTCCCTTGGTCCAGTCCGGAACTTACCTCTTCATAGAAGCTGATCAAATTAGTCTGACATGAGCGGTCCCTAGTAAACCCGTGCTGATACTGGGTCATGAGGTTATTCCTCTTCAGATACTCCAGTATAGCATCCCTTAGAATGCCCTCCAGGATTTTACCCACAGTAGAGGTTAAACTTACTGGCCTATAATTACCGAGTTCAGTTTTTGCCCCTTTTTTGAATATTGGCACCACATTTGCTATACGCCAGTCCTGTGGTACAGACCCTGTTATTATGGACTCTTTAAAGATTAAAAATAATGGTCTATCAATGACTGTACTTAGTTCCTGCAGTACTCGGGGGTGTATCCCATCCGGGCCCGGAGATTTGTCAATTTTAGTGATTTTTAGACGCCGCTGTACTTCCTGCTGGGTTAAGCAGGTGACATTTAATGGGGAATTTTTATCACTAGTCATATTGGCTGCCATGGGATTTTCTTTTGTAAATACTGATGAAAAAAAGTCATTTAGCAGATTGGCTTTTTCCTCATCCTCATCCACCATTTCACCCAGACTATTTTTAAGGGGGCCAACACTGTCATTTTTTAGTTTCTTACTATTTATGTAGTTAAAGAATATTTTGGGGTTATTTTTGCTCTCTCTAGCAATGAGTCTCTCTGTCTCAATCTTTGCTGCCTTGATTTGCTTTTTACAGAATTTTTTTAATTTTCTGTATTTATTTAATGCCTCATCACTACCTACTTCCTTTAATTCTCTAAATGCTTTCTTTTTGTTCCTTATTGCGCCCCTAACAGCTCTATTTAGCCATATTGGTTTCCTCCTATTTCTAGTATGTTTATTCCCATACGGTATATACTGTGCACAGGTCCTATCCAGGATGCTAATAAACGTCTCCCATTTTCTTTGTGTATTTTTGTGTCTCAGGATATCGTCCCAGTTAATTGCACCAAGATCCTCTCTCATCCGTTGGAAATTTGCCCTCCTGAAGTTTAGTGTCCTTGTCACCCCCCTACTACCCATCTTATTAAAGGTTACATGAAAACTTATTATTTTGTGATCACTATTCCCCAAGTGACCCCCAACCCTTATATTTGATATGCGGTCTGGCCTGTTGGTTAATATTAGATCTAGCAGTGCCCCCCTCCTTGTTGGGTCCTGAACCAGCTGTGAAAGGTAATTGTCTCTCATAGTTGTCAAAAACCGATTACCTTTGCTGGAACTGCAGGTTTCTGTTCCCCAATCTATTTCAGGGTAGTTGAAGTCCCCCATAATAATGACTTCTCCTTGAGTCGCAGCTTCATCTATTTGCTTTACGAGGATATTCTCCATTGCTTCCATTATTTTTGGAGATTTATAACAAACCCCTATCAGTAATTTATTATTTTTTCCCCCTCCCCTTATCTCCACCCACAGGGACTCCACATTTTCATTAAATTCACCTATATTATCACGCAGGATGGGTTTTAAGGAAGATTTTACATATAGACACACCCCTCCCCCTCGCTTATCCGTACGGTCATTTCTGAACAGGCTATAGCCCTGCAAGTTAACAGCCCAGTCATGGCTCTCATCCAGCCACGTCTCAGATATCCCCACCATGTCATAATTATGCTCCAACAACATTAGTTCTAATTCGTCCATTTTGTTGGCGAGGCTTCTGGCATTAGTATACATGCACTTGATGTTACTCTCTGTACCTCTATTCTTTCTTAAATTAATAACTGTTCTAACCCCACCCCCCATGCCACCGCCACCCCCAACTTCCTTATTTGTGCCCAGCTCTCTATCTGCACTATCTTCCCCTCCTATAAAATGAATACCCTCCCCCCCAATCCCTAGTTTAAACACTCCTCCAACCTTCTAACCATTTTCTCCCCCAGCACAGCTGCCCCTTCCCCATTGAGGTGCAGCCCGTCCCTAGCGTAGAGCCTGTAGCCCACTGAGAAGTCGGCCCAGTTCTGCAGGAACCCAAACCCCTCCTTCCTACACCAATTCTTGAGCCACTTATTAACCTCCCTAATCTCCCGTTGCCTCTCTGGCGTGGCACGTGGTACAGGCAGTATTTCGGAAAATACCACGTTGGAGGTCCTTGCTTTCAGCTTGCAGCCTAATTCCCTGAAATCATCTTTAAGGACCTTCCACCTACCTCTAACTTTGTCATTTGTGCCAATGTGCACCATGACTGCTGGGTCCTCACCAGCCCCTCCCAGTAATCTGTCCACCCGATCAGCGATGTGTCGGACTCGAGCGCCAGGTAGGCAGCACACCGTCCGACGATCCCTGTCTTTGTGACAGATTGCCCTATCTGTTCCCCTAATAATTGAGATGGTGGAGACACGAAGCATAAGACTAGAGCCTTAATCATAAAACACAATGGGCTCTGAGGCAGTGACCGCTGTTACATGTAGGAGTCACTGTGTGTTCCCCCCAGAATGCGTATGGAGGTGTGTTAAAGCAAAGGGAGTGCATTGCAGTCACAGGTGTAGCTGTGATTGCAATGCAGAATAAAAGTAATTGTTGGTCCTGGGCATGCTATGTGTCCAGGGCAGATTTAGGGAAAACCTGCTCTGGGCTTTAGTGTTGTGAAATAGACTGCAGGATGGTAGTCATGCAGTCTGTTTCATTCCTGTTCGGGTTTTCCATGTGGCTGAAGGCCACAGGTTGCTTGTAAAAACCTCTAAAGCACAGGGTTGGGTACGTCAGGTTCAGGGTCAGTGCCAGTCTGGTGTTTGGAGGAGTACAGAGCAGAAGGCTCTGCAGAGCTTCACCTATGTGAGGCAACACAGGCCAGTGGAGCCAAACTGCCAAGGCAGCTTAAAAGTCTGGCGCCCACAGCATACACAGAGGTGCAGTTGCCCACGGCAACTCGTCTCAGGTGGTGGTCTGGCATGTTTAGTAACTGTAAACTGGAGGATATGGCTCCTGGCTGCGATCCGGAGGATATCATGTACTGTGCAATGCTGTGAGTAGAACATTAACAAGGCGGAGCAGTCTCTCACGGCAAAAGGTCACAAAGGTGGACAGGCATGTTTATTGGATGCAATCCAGAGAATATGGTTCGCTGCTGTGATCTGGAGGATATCGTGTGCTGTGTTTATGTGAGTTGAACATTAGAGACTTTTGCGTTGAACTTTGCTGGGTCACTGCCTTATCACTGCATAGTGTGCTACCGCTGCATCACAGGGCCTTAAGTAGGTCTAGGGAGATGATGTTTTTGATCCACACCTGGCAACTTGCAAAACCCAATGTGGAGCACAACAGAGGGCAGTGGACCTAGGGGAAGGAAGCAGAGCCTGGAATAACCGGGACAATTGTGTGATACAACTACATAATGATGGGATGTTTGAGGTTGAGGGCCACACTTATATACAGAGCTAAAGCACATCCTAGACAATGAATTAATTACCTGTCTCATGCATGAAGATGTTATGTCGTGTGTGTGTCATTAAAGGTTCTACGATTCCACTAACCACCTCATGCTTTCATTATGGCTCATTATCTATGTTTTCCTGACTTCTTCCTCTCTGTTATTTACTAACTCTGCAATATCTTTGTTTAATAAGCAGGCAGTGGAGGTAATGCTTTGTATTCATTAAGACTAAAGCAACTTAGCCTTACAACTGACAGATTTATATGAGAACATGTCTTCTTCATTCAGCTCTTTACGTGTAGTAAATGATTACATTGGCAGAAACTGGGATAATGAGGGGGAAAATAGAAGGAATAAAGGGATATATAACGGCTCCATTTTCCATCCCTCATTTCGGCAGATTGCGCTTGTCAGGGAGCATAAAAGCCGACAGCTGACAGCTCAGATAGCGGTTCACTCAGTTCATTCGCTGACATGGATGATGCAGCCTGCACACATCAGTGAATTTATGAGAAGATGAAATAGGTAGGGTATATAACCTCCGAGATATGTGCAGACACAGGCTGAGGCTAAGACAATAACTTTTTACTTTATGAGATGCCGTGGTAAACATTTAATTTATATTCTAGATTGAAAAGCAAAGCTGGTTTACCCTCGATACAGTTTATGGGTATTTTATCATTTTCTACATTATATCAGAGAAAATGATTTACACCCAATGATTGTTAAATCAATCGTAGTGACTCAAGAGAGCTTCCATATTTATTATACACAGATGTAGCTATTTTTAAGCCAAGAATCAGAGATTTAAATATGGACCACAGAAGTAACTGGTGCAAGTGGCCCTGGTGTCTGAAAGAGCTAAAACATACCCTATTCCTTAGAAATAGACACCACTGCACCAGTATTAAGTATCAGTTATTGACAGATAAGGACACCATCGACATGGAAAAAATATATTTTTACTTGCTAGTGGTTAACCTTTAGTTAATAAAATTGCACCAAGTTTCAGTGTGAAATCTTTATTCCTTCATTCATTTTCGGACTCCTGGTATGCATTTTGTAGCCTGATCTCCAGTAGATGTATCCATCCTTGTAAAATGTGCTGATTGTGAAATCTACACTCACCGGCCACTTTATTAGGTACACCATGCTAGTAACGGGTTGGACCCCCTTTTGCCTTCAGAACTGCCTCAATTCTTCGTGGCATAGATTCAACAAGGTGCTGGAAGCATTCCTCAGAGATTTTGGTCCATATTGACATGATGGCATCACACAGTTGCCGCAGATTTGTCGGCTGCACATCCCAAAGATGCTCCATACAAGGCAGGATGGATCCATGCTTTCATGTTGTTTACGCCAAATTCTGACCCTACCATCCGAATGTCGCAGCAGAAATCGAGACTCATCAGACCAAGCAACGTTTTTCCAATCTTCTACTGTCCAATTTCGATGAGCTTGTACAAATTGTAGCCTCAGTTTCCTGTTCTTAGCTGAAAGGAGTGGTACCCGGTGTGGTCTTCTGCTGCTGTAGCCCATCTGCCTCAAAGTTCGATGCACTGTGCATTCAGAGATGCTCTTAGGCCTACCTTGGTTGTAACGGGTGGCGATTTGAGTCACTGTTGCCTTTCTATCAGCTCGAACCAGTCTGCCCATTCTCCTCTGACCTCTGGCATCAACAAGGCATTTCCGCCCACAGAACTGCCTCTCACTGGATTTTTTTTCTTTTTCGGGCCATTCTCTGTAAACCCTAGAGATGGTTGTGCGTGAAAATCCCAGTAGATCAGCAGTTTCTGAAATACTCAGACCAGCCCTTCTGGCACCAACAACCATGCCACGTTCAAAGGCACTCAAATCACCTTTCTTCCCCATACTGATGCTCGGTTTGAACTGCAGGAGATTGTCTTGACCATGTCTACATGCCTAAATGCACTGAGTTGCCGCCATGTGATTGGCTGATTAGAAATTAAGTGTTAACAAGAAGTTGGACAGGTGTACCTAATAAAGTGGCCAGTGAGTGTATGTGTATGCTGGATGCTGCTGTCTTCACTAATGCTCATGTATCAGCCAGCAGAGCTCCAATACTGCATTTATTTCTTCTTTGGCTGCTTTACTCCTTTCCTATTGCATGTTTGGTCTGCCTTCTCTGAGGCTATACATGCTTTCTTCCCTGTCCTCATTGTGGAGATCTGTTTACAAACTCCTCCTCCTCCCTACTGAAGGCAGGGAGAGATCAGAGAGCCATCCAGACTAGGATCAGGACCTCTGATGGATTGGTGTCAGTTTTGCAAATCTTACATAACTTTTCATTTACGATTCCAATTAAAAAAAAAATCTTTGTGGAATTACACTTAATGTTTAAACAGTTACTGTCAAAAAACAATTTATCACCTACCTACCTACTGTATGCTGATCCCAACCGCTGGAACTCTCAGTGTTTCAAATAAGAGGATTCTGCAGCTCTGTTTTGAATGTAAAATGTGCTGCACCATTTTTTGTCAAGGTGGAAATAGCTTAGTATAGTGCTTGGCTTTTCTGGCAGTCTCATAGACAATAAATGAAGCCTCAGATGAGCAGGAACATCACCGCTCAATTCAAAACAGGGTTGAAGAGCCCAGTTCTCAGTATATCTTGGGTTCCCAGCAGATTCGCAAGTGCGTGGTCTCATCTACATTAATGTGTTTTGACATTTAGAAAATTGCATTTATTGAAGCTTATTGAAGATTGACCAAGCACAGACGAAGTGTGAATATAAATTTAGTGATGTTACAGAAAGTGGGCATACTAAGTGAGGTGAATACTCTAAGCCCAATGTCCAAGTGGGCACACAAGCTTTGGTGCAGCAGGCAGGTGTTGCAAACAGGAAACAGCAGAGTTGCTGTAGGCAAAGTAAAAGTCTTTTTAAAGAGATCTTGGAAGCCACAAGCTGATAGGACGCATGATGAAGCCGCAGGCAGACAAGCAGATACAAGCGGAAAGTCTTAAAGAGGTCCTGGAAGCCGGAAGTGGACAGGTGATGCCCTGGTAGCCGCAGGAAGTGTTAAATGAGTACTAGAGACCAAAGACAGGTGGCAGATAAAACTCCAGAGTAACAATAAGTCTAAATACCATGGAGCCACAGGCGGCTAGGAGATGCCCTGAAAACCGTCAGACATGTAGTAGAGGTCCTATAAGACCGGGAACAGTTAATCAGGCAGATCTCCAGAGAAACTAGAAAGTCTCAATACCATGAAAGCCACAGGCAAATAGCAGACATCATGAAGACCAGTGAATCGTAACAGAGTTACTTGAGGCCAAAAACAAACAGGTGAGGTTCTCAACTGACAGGTAGCATGGTTATTGGAAGCTGCAGACAAACAGATGAAATACTGAAGAACACTGAGAGATAGTAGGGATAAAGGAGGCCACACACAAACAGTTGAAGTTCTGAAGACCACAAACAGGCAGCAAGGTTACTGGAAACTGCAGTCAAGTAACTTATGGACAGGAAACAACAGACAGTCAGGAGATTTCCTGGTGACCGTGGACTCAAAGTGTGCACAGACAACTAAAACAATTACTAGCAAGTAGGGTTAAGCGAAACGGGTCGCTCATTTTCAAAAGTCGCCGACTTTTGGCAAAGTCGGCGTCTCATGAAACCGAGCCGATCCCAGCGTTGCATCGGCCATGCGGTACGCGACTTTCGCGCCAAAGTCGCGTTTCAATGATGCGAAAAGCGCCATTTCTCAGCCAATGAAGGTGAACGCAGAGTGTGGGCAGCGTGATGACATAGGTCCTGGTCCCCACCATCTTAGAGAAGGGCATTGCAGTGATTGGCTTGCTGTCTGCGGCGTCACAGGGGCTATAAAGGGGCGTTCCCGCCGACCGCCATCTCACTGCTGCTGCTCTGAGCTTAGGGAGAGGTTGCTGCCGCTTCATTAGAAGCAGGGAGAGCGTTAGGCAGGGTCCATTAACCACCAAACCGCTTGTGCTGTAGCGATTTCCACTGTCCAACACCACCTTCGGTGTGCAGGGACAGTGGAAGCTACATTTTTTTTTTCTCTCAGCGCTGTAGCTCATTGGGCTGCCCTAGAAGGCTCCGTGATAGCTGTATTGCTGTGTGTACGCCACTGTGCAAACCAACTGCTTTTTTCAAAGCACATATCCTCTTGTTCCTTCCTTTCTGCACAGCTATCTTTTTTGTTTGTCCACACTTTTTATTTAATTTGTGAATCAGTCCACTCCTTATTGCTGCCTGCCATACCTGGCTGAGATTACTGCAGGGAGATAGTAATTGTAGGACAGTCCCTGTTTGTTTTTTTTTTTTTTTTGTGGGAGATTAAGATTGGCATTTCTGCTAGAGTGCCATCCCTGTGTGTGCCATCTCTCACTCAGTGGGCCATAGAAAGCCTATTTATTTTTTTGCTTGATTTGGGTTCTAAAATCTACCTGAAAAAAAATCACTTCATCAATCAGTGGGAGATTAATATTGCCCTTTCTGCTTGTGTGCCACTCCTGACTCCTGTGTGTGCCATCTCTCACTCAGTAGGCCATAGAAAGCCTATTTATTTTTTATTATTTGGTTTCTAAAGTCTCTCTGAAAAAGAAAAAAAAAATAAAACAGTGGGAGATTAATATTGCCCTTTCTGCTTGTGTGCCACTCCTGACTCCTGTGTGTGCCATCTCTCACTCAGTGGGCCATAGAAAGCCTATTTATTTTTTATTATTTGGTTTCTAAAGTCTCCCTGTAAAAGAAAAAAAAAATAAAACAGTGGGAGATTAATATTGCCCTTTCTGCTTGTGTGCCACTCCTGACTCCTGTGTGTGCCATCTCTCACTCAGTCGGCCATAGAAAGCCTATTTATTTTTTTGCTTGATTTGGGTTCTAAAATCTACCTGAAAAAAAACACTACATCAATCAGTGGGAGAAAAATATTGGCCTCAGTCAGGGCTTGTGTGCCACTCCTGACTCCTGTGTGTGCCATCTCTCACTCAGTGGGCCATAGAAAGCCTATTAATTTTTTGTTATTTGGTTTCTAAAGTCTCCCTGAAAAAGAAAAAAAAAATAAAACAGTGGGATATTAATATTGCCCTTTCTGCTTGTGTGCCACTCCTGACTCCTGTGTGTGCCATCTCTCACTCAGTGGGCCATAGAAAGCCTATTTATTTTTTATTATTTGGTTTCTAAAGTCTCCCTGAAAAAGAAAAAAAAAAAGAAAAGAGTGGGAGATTAATATTGCCCTTTCTGCTTGTGTGCCACTCCTGACTCCTGTGTGTGCCATCTCTCACTCAGTGGGCCATAGAAAGCCTATTTATTTTTTATTATTTGGTTTCTAAAGTCTCCCTGAAAAATAAAAAAAAAATAAAACAGTGGGACATTAATATTGCCCTTTCTGCTTGTGTGCCACTCCTGACTCCTGTGTGTGCCATCTCTCACTCAGTGGGCCATAGAAAGCCTATTTATTTTTTATTATTTGGTTTCTAAAGTCTCCCTGAAAAAGAAAAAAAAAAGAAAACAGTGGGAGATTAATATTGACATTTGTGCTTGAGTGACAGTCCTGCGTGTGTGGCATCTCTGTGATTTGGTGCCACAGAAAACAGAGTGTGTAACATTGTGCCTGATTTTCCTTGTGGTCTCACCAACCTGTTAAGGGATATTGAAATCATACTGAAGTTGTAGCTCACCGTGTAAGTTGTTTGACAGCAACAAATAAAGTTACTTTGGTTAAGTTTTTAAAACAATGAGGAAGTCTGGTGCAAGAGGTCGTCGTGGCCGTGGGCGTTCATTGTCAGCTGGTAATGATGGTAGTGGTAGTGGAGCATCAGGTGGTCGTGGGGATAAAAATATTCCACCTAAGTCTGGAGCTGTGCAGCCAGTTTCGTCGTCTGGCTACACAAGGCCTCAAACGCTCTCTTTTCTGGGAGTAGAAAAACCGCTTTTAAAGGCGGAGCAGCAACAGCAAGTTTTGGCTTACATTGCAGACTCAGCCTCTAGCTCTTTTGCCTCCTCTTCTGAAACTGGTAAATGTAAAAGCAGCGCATCGCTTGTGGATGTTCACGGTCAGGGACAAGTCGCTTCCTTGTCCTCTTCAGCAAAAACTACAACAAGAGAGAAGGATGCAGCAGGCGACACAACGGGTTACTCCATGGAGCTCTTTACACATACCGTCCCTGGCTTAGAAAGTGAAACACTTAACAGGCCATGCCCATTACAAGTAGATTCTGACATGGAGTGCACTGATGCACAGCCACAGCCAGAGTACTATGCTGCTCCTTTGACTCAGACCACCACATTGCCCTCTCAGGGTACTGATCCACAATCAGACCCTGATGAGACTATGTTGCCCCGCCACGAACGCTATACCACCGACCGACACAGTGACACAGACGAAGTTGCACACGAGCTCGAAGAGGAGGTAATAGATGACCCAGTTGTTGACCCCGATTGGCAGCCATTGGGGGAACAGGGTGCAGGTGGCAGTAGTTCAGAAGCGGAGGTGGAGGAGGGGCCGCAGCAGGCATCAACATCGCAACAGGTTCCATCTGCCGGGCCCGTATCTGGCCCAAAACGTGTGTCAAAGCCAAAACCTGTTGGAGGACAGCGTGGCCATCCGGTTAAAGCTCAGTCTGCAATCCCTGAAAAGGGATCCGATGCTAGGAAGAGTGCAGTCTGGCATTTTTTTAAACAACATCCAATTGATCAGCGCAAAGTCATCTGTCAAAAATGTTCAACTAGCTTAAGCAGAGGTCAGAATCTGAAAAGTCTAAATACTAGTTGCAAGCATAGACACTTAACCACCATGCATTTTCAAGCCTGGACTAACTACCAAACGTCCCTTAAGGTTGTAGCACCCTCGGCCAATGAAGCTAGTCAGCAACGCAACATCCCTTCCGTCACTGTAAGGCCACCATTTTCCGCACCACCGGCAGTATCTGTGCAGGTTTCTTTGCCAGCCAAAAGCAGTCAGGGTCAGGGAATCACCAGTTTTGTAGGAGGAAATATTGCATCTAGGGCACCGGCGGAAACAATACCGTCTCCAACCGTCTCTCAGTCTGCCATGTACACCGGCACACCCGAAAGTTCCACGATCTCCAGCTCTCCAGTCCAGCTCACCCTACATGAGACTCTGGTTAGAAAAAGGAAGTACTTATCCTCGCATCCGCGTACACAGGGTTTTAACGCCCACATAGCTAGACTAATCTCGTTAGAGATGATGCCCTACCGGTTAGTTGAAAGCGAAGCTTTCAAAGCCCTGATGGAGTACGCTGAACCACGATACGAGCTACCCAGTCGACACTTTTTTTCCAGAAAAGCCATCCCAGCCCTGCACCAGCATGTTAAACAGCGCATCGTCCATGCACTCAGGCAATCTGTGAGTACAAAGGTGCACCTGACTACAGATGCATGGACCAGTAGGCATGGCCAGGGACGTTATGTGTCCATCACGGCACACTGGGTGAATGTGGTGGATGCAGGGTCCACAGGGGACATCAATTTCGGGACAGTTGTGCCTAGCCCACGGTCTAGGAAACAGTTGGCTGTAGGCGTTCGCACCCCCTCCTCCTCCTCCTCCTCGTCCTCCTGCAGAAGCTACAGCTCTTCCACAGACCGCAGTCGGCCAACCACTCCATCGGCAGATGACACTGTTGCACACCAGTTGTCCCATTATGGGCCAGCTACTGGCAAGCGTCAGCAGGCTGTATTGGCTATGAAGTGTTTGGGCGACAACAGACACACCGCGGAAGTTCTGTCCGAGTTCTTGCAACAAGAAACGCAGTCGTGGCTGGGCACAGTAGATCTTGAGGCAGGCAAGGTAGTGAGTGATAACAGAAGGAATTTCATGGCTGCCATCTCCCTTTCCCAACTGAAACACATTCCTTGCCTGGCTCACACCTTAAACCTGGTGGTGCAGTGCTTATTGAAAACTTATCCTGGTTTCTCCGACCTGCTCCTCAAAGTGCGTGGACTTTGCTCACATATCCGACGTTCACCTGTACACTCCAGCCATATGCAGACCTATCAGCGGTCTTTGAACCTTCCCCAGCATCGCCTAATCATAGACGTTGCAACAAGGTGGAACTCAACACTGCACATGCTTCAGAGACTGTGCCAACAGAGGCGGGCTGTTATGTTTTTGTGGGAGGATACACATACACGGGCAGGCAGTAGGATGGCAGACATGGAGTTGTCAGGTGTGCAGTGGTCGAAGATACAAGACATGTGTCAAGTCCTTCAGTGTTTTGAGGAATGCACACGGCTGGTTAGTGCAGACAACGCCATAATAAGCATGAGCATCCCCCTAATGCGTCTGCTGATGCAAAGTTTGACGCACATAAAGGATCAGGCGTCTGCACCAGAGGAAGAGGAAAGCCTTGATGACAGTCAGCCATTGTCTGGTCAGGGCAGTGTACAGGACGAGGTAGCGGGCGAAGAGGAGGTGGAGGACGAGGAGGATGATGGGGATGAGTATATTTTTAATGCGGAAGCTTTCCCGGGGGCACTGGAAATTGGTTGCGTGGCAAGGCCGGGTTCTGGTTTTTTGAGGGACACAAGTGACGTAGATTTGCCTGAAACTGCCCCTCAACCAATCACAACCGGAGATTTGACAACTGGAACTTTGGCCCACATGGCGGATTATGCCTTACGTATCCTAAAAAGGGACACACGCATTACGAAAATGATGAACGATGACGATTACTGGTTGGCCTTAGAGTTGAGCGACTTTCATTTTTTTAAGATCGAGTCGGGTTTTGTGAAACCCGATTTTGTCCAGAGTCGAGTCGAGTGCAGTCGGCCGATTATCGCTAAAAGTCGGGGATCGACCGAAACACGAAACCCAATGCAAGTCAATGGGGAAGCATAGTCGGCAGTGAGTGGAGGCCAGGAAAACACCTACAGTGCCCATTTTAATGCCAAAAACATCCATTCTTGTTTCTGAAGCTTGTCAATCTTAATTAACTTTATAATAATAGTTGGGCATAAGGAATTGGGGGTCATTTGGCAAAAGTTGTGGGGGGAGTAGGGCCGGCTCAAGTTTTTCGTGGGCCCAGGAAATGCGGACTACGTCACGGCGGTGTTGCAGGGAAAGGTAAGTATTTCAACGTTGCAAGTGCTGTGATCCTGAGCAAGCAGGGGGGGCCCACTCGTTCGCATTGGCACTGGCACAGGGCCCCTCAAAGTACAGCGATGTGTGTTTGCATGGCGGGGGCGCCTCCCACCAGCAGCGACACTTTTGCGTACTCTGAGGGGCCCTGTGCCAGTGACGTCGCCAACGAGTATGCCCCCCCACCTGATGAAGGAACCTGCACTTTCATCTGCACCTTCCTCTCTGTCCCTGTGTAAGGTGGTATAACATGCGGGAAGGGGAACCTTACTTTCAGCAGGGTCAGATTCTGGCTGTGTAGAGTATAAGGGGAATGTAGTGGTCTAGGTCAATGTACCAGCAGACTCATCTAGCAGTGGCTGGGCAATGGGCAGGATGAGGAGGAAACAGATATAGGGCCAAAGAATAAAGTAGGCTAAATGCAGTTCAAAATTGGTAACAGGACTAAACAGGCGGCATTGCTTTGTTCAGTGGAGTAGCAAACCCAAGAGCAGCAGACACTGTTTCAAGGGCATAACCACACTAGTAGGCCAAATGCAGTTTAATATCTGATAGTATAGGGCGAAAGCCAGAATGTGGAAGCTCAGCTTTGTTCAGTTGAGGACAACACCAGGCAGGGGCAGACAGACACCTTTAGTAGGCCGGAACAGCCAATTTTTAAAAAAAAACAGCAGTTAGTAAGAGGCAGAAGGTAGAAGCTCAGCTTTATTCAGTTGAGGACAACACCAGGCAGGGGCAGACATTCACCTTTAGTAGGCCGGAACAGCCAATTGCATTTTTAAAAATGGTAATTTGGAACAGAAGGTTGAAGCTCAGCTTTATTCAGTTGAGGACAACACCAGGCAGGGGCAGACAGACACCTTTAGTAGGCCGGAACAGCCAATTTTTTAAAAAAACAGCAGTTAGTAAGAGGCAGAAGGTAGCTCAGCTTTATTCAGTTGAGGACAACACCAGGCAGGGGCAGACAGACACCTTTAGTAGGCCGGAACAGCCAATTGCATTTTTAAAAATGGTAATTTGGAACTGAAGGTTGAAGCTCAGCTTTATTCAGTTGAGGACAACACCAGGCAGGGGCAGACAGACACCTTTAGTAGGCCGGAACAGCCAATTGCATTTTTAAAAATGGTAATTTGGAACTGAAGGTTGAAGCTCAGCTTTATTCAGTTGAGGACAACACCAGGCAGGGGCAGATATTCACCTTTAGTAGGCCGGAACAGCCAATTGCATTTTTAAAAATGGTAATTTGGAACAGAAGGTAGAAGCTCAGCTTTATTCAGTTGAGGACAACACCAGGCAGGGGCAGACATTCACCTTTAGTAGGCCGGAACAGCCAATTGCATTTTTAAAAATGGTAATTTGGAACAGAAGGTTGAAGCTCAGCTTTATTCAGTTGAGGACAACACCAGGCAGGGGCAGTCAGACACCTTTAGTAGGCCGGAACAGCCAATTTTTTAAAAAAACAGCAGTTAGTAAGAGGCAGAAGGTAGAAGCTCAGCTTTATTCAGTTGAGGACAACACCAGGCAGGGGCAGACAGACACCTTTAGTAGGCCGGAACAGCCAATTGCATTTTTAAAAATGGTAATTTGGAACTGAAGGTTGAAGCTCAGCTTTATTCAGTTGAGGACAACACCAGGCAGGGGCAGACATTCACCTTTAGTAGGCCGGAACAGCCAATTGCATTTTTAAAAATGGTAATTTGGAACAGAAGGTAGAAGCTCAGCTTTATTCAGTTGAGGACAACACCAGGCAGGGGCAGACATTCACCTTTAGTAGGCCGGAACAGCCAATTGCATTTTTAAAAATGGTAATTTGGAACTGAAGGTTGAAGCTCAGCTTTATTCAGTTGAGGACAACACCAGGCAGGGGCAGACATTCACCTTTAGTAGGCCGGAACAGCCAATTGCATTTTTAAAAATGGTAATTTGGAACAGAAGGTAGAAGCTCAGCTTTATTCAGTTGAGGACAACACCAGGCAGGGGCAGACATTCACCTTTAGTAGGCCGGAACAGCCAATTGCATTTTTAAAAATGGTAATTTGGAACAGAAGGTTGAAGCTCAGCTTTATTCAGTTGAGGACAACACCAGGCAGGGGCAGACAGACACCTTTAGTAGGCCGGAACAGCCAATTGCATTTTTAAAAATGGTAATTTGGAACAGAAGGTAGAAGCTCAGCTTTATTCAGTTGAGGACAACACCAGGCAGGGGCAGACAGACACCTTTAGTAGGCCGGAACAGCCAATTTTTTAAAAAAACAGCAGTTAGTAAGAGGCAGAAGGTAGAAGCTCAGCTTTATTCAGTTGAGGACAACACCAGGCAGGGGCAGACAGACACCTTTAGTAGGCCGGAACAGCCAATTGCATTTTTAAAAATGGTAATTTGGAACAGAAGGTTGAAGCTCAGCTTTATTCAGTTGAGGACAACACCAGGCAGGGGCAGACAGACACCTTTAGTAGGCCGGAACAGCCAATTTTTTAAAAAAACAGCAGTTAGTAAGAGGCAGAAGGTAGAAGCTCAGCTTTATTCAGTTGAGGACAACACCAGGCAGGGGCAGACATTCACCTTTAGTAGGCCGGAACAGCCAATTTTTTAAAAAAACAGCAGTTAGTAAGAGGCAGAAGGTAGAAGCTCAGCTTTATTCAGTTGAGGACAACACCAGGCAGGGGCAGACAGACACCTTCAGTAGGCCGGAACAGCCAATTGCATTTTTAAAAATGGTAATTTGGAACAGAAGGTTGAAGCTCAGCTTTATTCAGTTGAGGACAACACCAGGCAGGGGCAGACAGACACCTTTAGTAGGCCGGAACAGCCAATTTTTTAAAAAAACAGCAGTTAGTAAGAGGCAGAAGGTAGAAGCTCAGCTTTATTCAGTTGAGGACAACACCAGGCAGGGGCAGACAGACACCTTTAGTAGGCCGGAACAGCCAATTGCATTTTTAAAAATGGTAATTTGGAACAGAAGGTTGAAGCTCAGCTTTATTCAGTTGAGGACAACACCAGGCAGGGGCAGACAGACACCTTTAGTAGGCCGGAACAGCCAATGGCATTTTTAAAAATGGTAATTTGGAACAGAAGGTAGAAGCTCAGCTTTATTCAGTTGAGGACAACACCAGGCAGGGGCAGACATTCACCTTTAGTAGGCCGGAACAGCCAATTGCATTTTTAAAAATGGTAATTTGGAACTGAAGGTTGAAGCTCAGCTTTATTCAGTTGAGGACAACACCAGGCAGGGGCAGACAGACACCTTTAGTAGGCCGGAACAGCCAATGGCATTTTTAAAAATGGTAATTTGGAACAGAAGGTAGAAGCTCAGCTTTATTCAGTTGAGGACAACACCAGGCAGGGGCAGACATTCACCTTTAGTAGGCCGGAACAGCCAATTGCATTTTTAAAAATGGTAATTTGGAACAGAAGGTTGAAGCTCAGCTTTATTCAGTTGAGGACAACACCAGGCAGGGGCAGACAGACACCTTTAGTAGGCCGGAACAGCCAATTTTATAAAAAAAAAGCAGTTAATAAGAGGCAGAAGGTAGAAGCTCAGCTTTATTCAGTTGCAGCTTCTTGGCAATAATATAAAGAAGACGCGACAGGACAACACTCGGTGGATGCCATATCTGTGTTTTCAATGGAAAAAAACCTTTCAGTTAACTACTTGCAGGAGAAAGTTTTTGTAGCTGGTGGCCAATTTTTGTACTGTACCAGTTTTTTGTTGTATGTGTTTTTGTTTTTAATGTTAAAATGTCTGCATTTGATATCTCTCCAGTATTTTCTTTTTTATAAGCAAAATACTGCAGTTTTACATCGGTTACATGGATACACAGGCAGCTTGGTGGTGAGTGGAGGAGTATTTAAAGTAGGGACCGCAGACAGGCTATCAAAGGCCTAAAATAACAAACAATAGGCTCATGGCAGTTTTACAGCGGTTACATGGATACACGGGCAGGCAGCTTGGTGGTCAGTGGAGGAGTATTTAAAGTAGGGACCGCAGACAGGCTATCAAAGGCCTAAAATAACAAACAATAGGCTCATGGCAGCTTTACAGCGGTTACATGGATACACAGGCAGCTTGGTGGTGAGTGGAGGAGTATTTAAAGTAGGGACCGCAGACAGGCTATCAAAGGCCTAAAATAACAAACAATAGGCTCATGGCAGCTTTACAGCGGTTACATGGATACACAGGCAGCTTGGTGGTGAGTGGAGGAGTATTTAAAGTAGGGACCGCAGACAGGCTATCAAAGGCCTAAAATAACAAACAATAGGCTCATGGCAGCTTTACAGCGGTTACATGGATACACAGGCAGCTTGGTGGTGAGTGGAGGAGTATTTAAAGTAGGGACCGCAGACAGGCTATCAAAGGCCTAAAATAACAAACAATAGGCTCATGGCAGTTTTACAGCGGTTACATGGATACACGGGCAGGCAGCTTGGTGGTCAGTGGAGGAGTATTAAAAGTAGGGACCGCAGACAGGCTATCAAAGGCCTAAAATAACAAACAATAGGCTCATGGCAGTTTTACAGCGGTTACATGGATACACGGGCAGGCAGCTTGGTGGTCAGTGGAGGAGTATTTAAAGTAGGGACCGCAGACAGGCTATCAAAGGCCTAAAATAACAAACAATAGGCTCATGGCAGCTTTACAGCGGTTACATGGATACACAGGCAGCTTGGTGGTGAGTGGAGGAGTAGTGCAAGGAGTGTCTGTCCCAGTACTCCCAAAATATAAATAGATGTTAATGTCTCGCAAAACAACCAAAACAAAAAAAAAGGTGGCATACTTAGGTACAGGGGTGGGCTCATCTACTGAGTTTCTGACATAGTAATTTGGCAGTAACTATTTAATGGTGCCAATATAGGACACAGACACAGACTACTTTAAGTTGCATCATAGATGTCTACAAATTTGTATTGTCAGTGCCAGACATTGAATGATGTCAGCGAATAGACTAAAGATTGGTGGAGCTGTGCGACATAATTTTGCACGTGGTAGAGCACATTTTGAGCTGGGGTAGGGGGGAACTCTCTTGAGGCCGGCGGGACCGCCCCAGGGCCCCTCATGTTACAACGGTGTGTCTGACGTTGGGTGCGCACCACCACCGCCAGAGACACTACATTGTACTATGAGGGACCCAGTAGCAATGCCGTCAACCAAAAGCGAGCACACCCACCTCTTCAGACAAACAGCAGTCTCACGGGTGCTTGCGCCAAGTCGCGATACCACGGCCCCGTGTGGGGAGTTTTGCCATTTAGGGAGGTGTAAACATGTCGTATGCTGTACAATCAGCTGCAGCAAATTAGACATTAGAAAAGTAATTCACAGGCAAGAGCTTTTCATAGGAAAGCTAGGTGTCGGCCGGGCAAGGTGGGGCAAAAGATTTCGAAATCCAGTTGTGGTTCATTTTAATGAATGTTAGATCGTCAACATTTTGGGTAGCCAGACGAGTCCTTTTTTCGGTTAATATTGAACCTGCAGCACTGAATACTCTTTCTGATAGGACACTTGCTGCCGGGCAAGCAAGCTCCTGCAATGCATATTCTGCCAATTCTGGCCAGGTGTCTAATTTGGAGGCCCAGTAATCAAATGGGAATGACGGTTGAGGGAGAACATCGATAAGGGATGAAAAATAGTTAGTAACCATACTGGACAAATGTTGTCTCCTGTCACTTTCAATTGATGCAGCAGTACCTGTCCTGTCTGCGGTCATAGCAAAATCACTCCACAACCTGGTCAGAAAACCCCTCTGTCCAACGCCACTTCTGATGTGTGCACCCCTAACACTCCTAGTCTGCTGCCCCCTGGAGCTCGTGTGAGAACGATCACGTGCGCTGTGTGCTGGGAATGCCTGAAGCAAACGGTCAACAAGAGTTGATTGTTTGGTTGCTAATATTAGTTCCAAGTTCTCATGTGGCATAATATTTTGCAATTTGCCTTTATAGCGTGGATCAAGGAGGCAGGCCAACCAGTAATCGTCATCGTTCATCATTTTCGTAATGCGTGTGTCCCTTTTTAGGATACGTAAGGCATAATCCGCCATGTGGGCCAAAGTTCCAGTTGTCAAATCTCCGGTTGTGATTGGTTGAGGGGCAGTTGCAGGCAAATCTACGTCACTTGTGTCCCTCAAAAAACCAGAACCCGGCCGTGACACGCAACCAATTTCCTGTGCCCCCGGGAAAGGTTCGGCATTAAAAATATACTCATCCCCATCATCCTCCTCGTCCTCCACCTCCTCTTCGCCCGCTACCTCGTCCTGTACACTGCCCTGACCAGACAATGGCTGACTGTCATCAAGGCTTTCCTCTTCCTCTGGTGCAGACGCCTGCTCCTTTATGTGCGTCAAACTTTGCATCAGCAGACGCATTAGGGGGATGCTCATGCTTATTACGGCGTTGTCTGCACTAACCAGCCGTGTGCATTCCTCAAAACACTGAAGGACTTGACACATGTCTTGTATCTTCGACCACTGCACACCTGACAACTCCATGTCTGCCATCCTACTGCCTGCCCGTGTATCCTCCCACAAATAAATAACAGCACGCCTCTGTTCGCACAGTCTCTGAAGCATGTGCAGTGTTGAGTTCCACCTTGTTGCAACGTCTATGATTAGGCGATGCTGGGGAAGGTTCAAAGACCGCTGATAGGTCTGCATACGGCTGGCGTGTACAGGCGAACGTCGGATATGTGAGCAAAGTGCACGCACTTTGAGGAGCAGGTCGGAGAACCCAGGATAAGTTTTCAATAAGCACTGCACCACCAGGTTTAAGGTGTGAGCCAGGCAAGGAATGTGTTTCAGTTGGGAAAGGGAGATGGCAGCCATGAAATTCCTTCCGTTATCACTCACTACCTTGCCTGCCTCAAGATCTACTGTGCCCAGCCACGACTGCGTTTCTTGTTGCAAGAACTCGGATAGAACTTCCGCGGTGTGTCTGTTGTCGCCCAAACACTTCATAGCCAATACAGCCTGCTGACGCTTGGCAGTAGCTGGCCCATAATGGGACAACTGGTGTGCAACAGTGTCATCTGCCGATGGAGTGGTTGGCAGACTGCGTTCTGTGGAAGAGCTGTAGCTTCTGCAGGAGGACGAGGAGGAGGAGGAGGAGGGGGTGCGAACGCCTACAGCCAACTGTTTCCTAGACCGTGGGCTAGGCACAACTGTCCCTAAATTGATGTCGCCTGTGGACCCTGCATCCACCACATTCACCCAGTGTGCCGTGATGGACACATAACGTCCCTGGCCATGCCTACTGGTCCATGCATCTGTAGTCAGGTGCACCTTTGTACTCACAGATTGCCTGAGTGCATGGACGATGCGCTGTTTAACATGCTGGTGCAGGGCTGGGATGGCTTTTCTGGAAAAAAAGTGTCGACTGGGTAGCTCGTATCGTGGTTCAGCGTACTCCATCAGGGCTTTGAAAGCTTCGCTTTCAACTAACCGGTAGGGCATCATCTCTAACGAGATTAGTCTAGCTATGTGGGCGTTAAAACCCTGTGTACGCGGATGCGAGGATAAGTACTTCCTTTTTCTAACCAGAGTCTCATGTAGGGTGAGCTGGACTGGAGAGCTGGAGATCGTGGAACTTTCGGGTGTGCCGGTGTACATGGCAGACTGAGAGACGGTTGGAGACGGTATTGTTTCCGCCGGTGCCCTAGATGCAATATTTCCTCCTACAAAACTGGTGGTTCCCTGACCCTGACTGCTTTTGGCTGGCAAAGAAACCTGCACAGATACTGCCGGTGGTGCGGAAAATGGTGGCCTTACAGTGACAGAAGGGATGTTGCGTTGCTGACTAGCTTCATTGGCCGAGGGTGCTACAACCTTAAGGGACGTTTGGTAGTTAGTCCAGGCTTGAAAATGCATGGTGGTTAAGTGTCTATGCATGCAACTAGTATTTAGACTTTTCAGATTCTGACCTCTGCTTAAGCTAGTTGAACATTTTTGACAGATGACTTTGCGCTGATCAGTTGGATGTTGTTTAAAAAAATGCCAGACTGCACTCTTCCTAGACTCGGATCCCTTTTCAGGGATTGCAGACTGAGCTTTAACCGGATGGCCACGCTGTCCTCCAACAGGTTTTGGCTTTGACACGCGTTTTGGGCCAGATACGGGCCCGGCAGATGGAACCTGTTGCGATGTTGATGCCTGCTGCGGCCCCTCCTCCACCTCCGCTTCTGAACTACTGCCGCCTGCACCCTGTTCCCCCAATGGCTGCCAATCGGGGTCAATAACTGGGTCATCTATTACCTCCTCTTCGAGCTCGTGTGCAACTTCGTCTGTGTCACTGTGTCGGTCGGTGGTATAGCGTTCGTGGCGGGGCAACATAGTCTCATCAGGGTCTGATTGTGGATCTGTACCCTGAGAGGGCAATGTGGTGGTCTGAGTCAAAGGAGCAGCATAGTACTCTGGCTGTGGCTGTGCATCAGTGCACTCCATGTCAGAATATACTTGTAATGGGCATGGCCTGTTAAATGTTTCACTTTCTAAGCCAGGGACGGTATGTGTAAAGAGCTCCATGGAGTGACCCGTTGTGCCGCCTGCTGCATCCTTCTCTCTTGTTGTAGTTTTTGCTGAGGAGGACAAGGAAGCGACTTGTCCCTGACCGTGAACATCCACAAGCGACGCGCTGCTTTTACATTTACCAGTTTCGGAAGAGGAGGCAAAAGAGCTAGAGGCTGAGTCTGCAATGTAAGCCAAAACTTGCTGTTGCTGCTCCGCCTTTAAAAGCGGTTTTCCTACTCCCAGAAAAGAGAGCGTTCGAGGCCTTCTGTAGCCTGACGACGAAACTGGCTCCACAGCTCCAAAATCACAGAGATGACACACACGCAGGACTGTCACTCAAGCACTAATGTCAATATTAATCTCCCACCTAATTTATTTATTTTTTTTTTTCAGGGAGACTTTAGAAACCAAATAATATTAAAAAAACCAAAAAAATAAATAGCCTTTCTATGGCCCACTGAATGAGAGAGAGAGGTGGCACACCCAGGAGTCAAGACTGGCACACAAGCTGAAAGGGCAATATTACTCTCCCACTGTTTTTTTAAGTTTTTTTTTTTTTATTTTCAGGGAGACTTTAGAAACCAAATAATATTAAAAAAACCAAAAAAATAAATAGCCTTTCTATGGCCCACTGAATGAGAGAGAGAGGTGGCACACCCAGGAGTCAAGACTGGCACACAAGCTGAAAGGGCAATATTACTCTCCCACTGTTTTTTTATGTATTTTTTGTTTTTTAAGGGAGACTTTAGAAACCCAATAATATTTAAAAAAATAAATAAATAGGCTTTCTATGGCCCACTGAATGAGAGAGGTGGCACACCCAGGAGTCAAGACTGGCACACAAGCTGAAAGGGCAATATTACTCTCCCACTGTTTTTTTATGTTTTTTTTTTTCAGGGAGACTTTAGAAACCAAATAATATTAAAAAAACCAAAAAAATAAATAGGCTTTCTATGGCCCACTGAATGAGAGAGAGGTGGCACACCCAGGAGTCAAGACTGGCACACAAGCTGAAAGGGCAATATTACTCTCCCACTGTTTTTTTTTTTTTTTTTTTTTTCAGGGAGACTTTAGAAACCAAATCATAAGAAAAAAAATAAATAAATAAATAGGCTTTCTATAGCCCACTGAATGAGAGATAGCACACACAGCAGTGGCACACAAGCCCTGACTGAGGCCAATATTTTTCTCCCACTGATTGATGTAGTGTTTTTGTGTTGAGGTAGATTTTAGAACACAAATCAAGGAAAAAAAAAATGCTTTCTATGGCCCACTGAATGAGAGAGGTGGCACACCCAGGAGTCAAGACTGGCACACAAGCTGAAAGGGCAATATTACTCTCCCACTGTTTTTTTATGTTTTTTTTTTTTCAGGGAGACTTTAGAAACCAAATAATATTAAAAAAACCAAAAAAATAAATAGGCTTTCTATGGCCCACTGAATGAGAGAGAGGTGGCACACCCAGGAGTCAAGACTGGCACACAAGCTGAAAGGGCAATATTACTCTCCCACTGTTTTTTTATTTTTATTTTTTTTTCAGGGAGACTTTAGAAACCAAATAATAAGAAAAAAAATAAATAAATAAATAGGCTTTCTATAGCCCACTGAATGAGAGATAGCACACACAGCAGTGGCACACAAGCCCTGACTGAGGCCAATATTTTTCTCCCACTGATTGATGTAGTGTTTTTGTGTTGAGGTAGATTTTAGAACACAAATCAAGGAAAAAAAAAAATGCTTTCTATGGCCCACTGAATGAGAGAGGTGGCACACCCAGGAGTCAAGACTGGCACACAAGCTGAAAGGGCAATATTACTCTCCCACTGTTTTTTTATGTATTTTTTGTTTTTTAAGGGAGACTTTAGAAACCCAATAATATTTAAAAAAAAAAATAAATAGGCTTTCTATGGCCCACTGAATGAGAGAGGTGGCACACCCAGGAGTCAAGACTGGCACACAAGCTGAAAGGGCAATATTACTCTCCCACTGTTTTTTTATGTTTTTTTTTTTTTCAGGGAGACTTTAGAAACCAAATAATATTAAAAAAACCAAAAAAATAAATAGGCTTTCTATGGCCCACTGAATGAGAGAGAGGTGGCACACCCAGGAGTCAAGAATGGCACACAAGCTGAAAGGGCAATATTACTCTCCCACTGTTTTTTTTTTTTTTTTTTTTTTTTCAGGGAGACTTTAGAAACCAAATAATAAGAAAAAAAATAAATAAATAAATAGGCTTTCTATAGCCCACTGAATGAGAGATAGCACACACAGCAGTGGCACACAAGCCCTGACTGAGGCCAATATTTTTCTACCACTGATTGATGTAGTGTTTTTGTGTTGAGGTAGATTTTAGAACACAAATCAAGGAAAAAAAAAATGCTTTCTATGGCCCACTGAATGAGAGAGGTGGCACACCCAGGAGTCAAGACTGGCACACAAGCTGAAAGGGCAATATTACTCTCCCACTGTTTTTTTATGTATTTTTTGTTTTTTAAGGGAGACTTTAGAAACCCAATAATATTTAAAAAAATAAATAAATAGGCTTTCTATGGCCCACTGAATGAGAGAGGTGGCACACCCAGGAGTCAAGACTGGCACACAAGCTGAAAGGGCAATATTACTCTCCCACTGTTTTTTTATGTTTTTTTTTTTTCAGGGAGACTTTAGAAACCAAATAATATTAAAAAAAAACAAAAAAATAAATAGGCTTTCTATGGCCCACTGAATGAGAGAGAGGTGGCACACCCAGGAGTCAAGACTGGCACACAAGCTGAAAGGGCAATATTACTCTCCCACTGTTTTTTTATTATTTTTTTTTTTCAGGGAGACTTTAGAAACCAAATAATAAGAAAAAAAATAAATAAATAAATAGGCTTTCTATAGCCCACTGAATGAGAGATAGCACACACAGCAGTGGCACACAAGCCCTGACTGAGGCCAATATTTTTCTCCCACTGATTGATGTAGTGTTTTTGTGTTGAGGTAGATTTTAGAACACAAATCAAGGAAAAAAAAAAATGCTTTCTATGGCCCACTGAATGAGAGAGGTGGCACACCCAGGAGTCAAGACTGGCACACAAGCTGAAAGGGCAATATTACTCTCCCACTGTTTTTTTATGTATTTTTTGTTTTTTAAGGGAGACTTTAGAAACCCAATAATATTTTTTTAAAAAAATAAATAGGCTTTCTATGGCCCACTGAATGAGAGAGGTGGCACACCCAGGAGTCAAGACTGGCACACAAGCTGAAAGGGCAATATTACTCTCCCACTGTTTTTTTATGTTTTTTTTTTTTCAGGGAGACTTTAGAAACCAAATAATATTAAAAAACCAAAAAAATAAATAGGCTTTCTATGGCCCACTGAATGAGAGAGAGGTGGCACACCCAGGAGTCAAGACTGGCACACAAGCTGAAAGGGCAATATTACTCTCCCACTGTTTTTTTATTTTTTATTTTTTTCATGGAGACTTTAGAAACCAAATAATAAGAAAAAAAATAAATAAATAAATAGGCTTTCTATAGCCCACTGAATGAGAGATAGCACACACAGCAGTGGCACACAAGCCCTGACTGAGGCCAATATTTTTCTCCCACTGATTGATGTAGTGTTTTTGTGTTGAGGTAGATTTTAGAACACAAATCAAGGAAAACAAAAAAATGCTTTCTATGGCCCACTGAATGAGAGAGGTGGCACACCCAGGAGTCAAGACTGGCACACAAGCTTAAAGGGCAATATTACTCTCCCACTGTTTTTTTATGTATTTTTTGTTTTTTAAGGGAGACTTTAGAAACCCAATAATATTTAAAAAAAAAATAAATAGGCTTTCTATGGCCCACTGAATGAGAGAGGTGGCACACCCAGGAGTCAAGACTGGCACACAAGCTGAAAGGGCAATATTACTCTCCCACTGTTTTTTTATGTTTTTTTTTTTTCAGGGAGACTTTAGAAACCAAATAATATTAAAAAAACCAAAAAAATAAATAGGCTTTCTATGGCCCACTGAATGAGAGAGAGGTGGCACACCCAGGAGTCAAGACTGGCACACAAGCTGAAAGGGCAATATTACTCTCCCACTGTTTTTTTTTTTTTTTTTTTTTTTTTTTCAGGGAGACTTTAGAAACCAAATAATAAGAAAAAAAATAAATAAATAAATAGGCTTTCTATAGCCCACTGAATGAGAGATAGCACACACAGCAGTGGCACACAAGCCCTGACTGAGGCCAATATTTTTCTCCCACTGATTGATGTAGTGTTTTTGTGTTGAGGTAGATTTTAGAACACAAATCAAGGAAAAAAAAAATGCTTTCTATGGCCCACTGAATGAGAGAGGTGGCACACCCAGGAGTCAAGACTGGCACACAAGCTGAAAGGGCAATATTACTCTCCCACTGTTTTTTTATGTATTTTTTGTTTTTTAAGGGAGACTTTAGAAACCCAATAATATTTAAAAAAAAAAATAAATAGGCTTTCTATGGCCCACTGAATGAGAGAGGTGGCACACCCAGGAGTCAAGACTGGCACACAAGCTGAAAGGGCAATATTACTCTCCCACTGTTTTTTTATGTTTTTTTTTTTTCAGGGAGACTTTAGAAACCAAATAATATTAAAAAAACCAAAAAAATAAATAGGCTTTCTATGGCCCACTGAATGAGAGAGAGGTGGCACACCCAGGAGTCAAGACTGGCACACAAGCTGAAAGGGCAATATTACTCTCCCACTGTTTTTTTTTTTTTTTTTTTTTTTCAGGGAGACTTTAGAAACCAAATAATAAGAAAAAAAATAAATAAATAAATAGGCTTTCTATAGCCCACTGAATGAGAGATAGCACACACAGCAGTGGCACACAAGCCCTGACTGAGGCCAATATTTTTCTCCCACTGATTGATGTAGTGTTTTTGTGTTGAGGTAGATTTTAGAACACAAATCAAGGAAAAAAAAAAATGCTTTCTATGGCCCACTGAATGAGAGAGGTGGCACACCCAGGAGTCAAGACTGGCACACAAGCTGAAAGGGCAATATTACTCTCCCACTGTTTTTTTATGTATTTTTTGTTTTTTAAGGGAGACTTTAGAAACCCAATAATATTTAAAAAAAAAAATAAATAGGCTTTCTATGGCCCACTGAATGAGAGGGGTGGCACACCCAGGAGTCAAGACTGGCACACAAGCTGAAAGGGCAATATTACTCTCCCACTGTTTTTTTATGTTTTTTTTTTTTTCAGGGAGACTTTAGAAACCAAATAATATTAAAAAAACCAAAAAAATAAATAGGCTTTCTATGGCCCACTGAATGAGAGAGAGGTGGCACACCCAGGAGTCAAGACTGGCACACAAGCTGAAAGGGCAATATTACTCTCCCACTGTTTTTTTATTTTTATTTTTTTTTCAGGGAGACTTTAGAAACCAAATAATAAGAAAAAAAATAAATAAATAAATAGGCTTTCTATAGCCCACTGAATGAGAGATAGCACACACAGCAGTGGCACACAAGCCCTGACTGAGGCCAATATTTTTCTCCCACTGATTGATGTAGTGTTTTTGTGTTGAGGTAGATTTTAGAACACAAATCAAGGAAAAAAAAAATGCTTTCTATGGCCCACTGAATGAGAGAGGTGGCACACCCAGGAGTCAAGACTGGCACACAAGCTGAAAGGGCAATATTACTCTCCCACTGTTTTTTTATGTATTTTTTGTTTTTTAAGGGAGACTTTAGAAACCCAATAATATTTAAAAAAAAAAATAAATAGGCTTTCTATGGCCCACTGAATGAGAGAGGTGGCACACCCAGGAGTCAAGACTGGCACACAAGCTGAAAGGGCAATATTACTCTCCCACTGTTTTTTTATGTTTTTTTTTTTTCAGGGAGACTTTAGAAACCAAATAATATTAAAAAAACCAAAAAAATAAATAGGCTTTCTATGGCCCACTGAATGAGAGAGAGGTGGCACACCCAGGAGTCAAGACTGGCACACAAGCTGAAAGGGCAATATTACTCTCCCACTGTTTTTTTTTTTTTTTTTTTTTTTTTCAGGGAGACTTTAGAAACCAAATAATAAGAAAAAAAATAAATAAATAAATAGGCTTTCTATAGCCCACTGAATGAGAGATAGCACACACAGCAGTGGCACACAAGCCCTGACTGAGGCCAATATTTTTCTCCCACTGATTGATGTAGTGTTTTTGTGTTGAGGTAGATTTTAGAACACAAATCAAGGAAAAAAAAATGCTTTCTATGGCCCACTGAATGAGAGAGGTGGCACACCCAGGAGTCAAGACTGGCACACAAGCTGAAAGGGCAATATTACTCTCCCACTGTTTTTTTATGTATTTTTTGTTTTTTAAGGGAGACTTTAGAAACCCAATAATATTTAAAAAAATAAATAAATAGGCTTTCTATGGCCCACTGAATGAGAGAGGTGGCACACCCAGGAGTCAAGACTGGCACACAAGCTGAAAGGGCAATATTACTCTCCCACTGTTTTTTTATGTTTTTTTTTTTTCAGGGAGACTTTAGAAACCAAATAATATTAAAAAAACCAAAAAAATAAATAGGCTTTCTATGGCCCACTGAATGAGAGAGAGGTGGCACACCCAGGAGTCAAGACTGGCACACAAGCTGAAAGGGCAATATTACTCTCCCACTGTTTTTTTTTTTTTTTTTTTTTTTCAGGGAGACTTTAGAAACCAAATAATAAGAAAAAAAATAAATAAATAAATAGGCTTTCTATAGCCCACTGAATGAGAGATAGCACACACAGCAGTGGCACACAAGCCCTGACTGAGGCCAATATTTTTCTCCCACTGATTGATGTAGTGTTTTTGTGTTGAGGTAGATTTTAGAACACAAATCAAGGAAAAAAAAAATGCTTTCTATGGCCCACTGAATGAGAGAGGTGGCACACCCAGGAGTCAAGACTGGCACACAAGCTGAAAGGGCAATATTACTCTCCCACTGTTTTTTTATGTATTTTTTGTTTTTTAAGGGAGACTTTAGAAACCCAATAATATTTAAAAAAAAAAATAAATAGGCTTTCTATGGCCCACTGAATGAGAGAGGTGGCACACCCAGGAGTCAAGACTGGCACACAAGCTGAAAGGGCAATATTACTCTCCCACTGTTTTTTTATGTTTTTTTTTTTTCAGGGAGACTTTAGAAACCAAATAATATTAAAAAAACCAAAAAAATAAATAGGCTTTCTATGGCCCACTGAATGAGAGAGAGGTGGCACACCCAGGAGTCAAGACTGGCACACAAGCTGAAAGGGCAATATTACTCTCCCACTGTTTTTTTTTTTTTTTTTTTCTTTCAGGGAGACTTTAGAAACCAAATAATAAGAAAAAAAACAAATAAATAAATAGGCTTTCTATAGCCCACTGAATGAGAGATAGCACACACAGCAGTGGCACACAAGCCCTGACTGAGGCCAATATTTTTCTACCACTGATTGATGTAGTGTTTTTGTGTTGAGGTAGATTTTAGAACACAAATCAAGGAAAAAAAAAAATGCTTTCTATGGCCCACTGAATGAGAGAGGTGGCACACCCAGGAGTCAAGACTGGCACACAAGCTGAAAGGGCAATATTACTCTCCCACTGTTTTTTTATGTATTTTTTGTTTTTTAAGGGAGACTTTAGAAACCCAATAATATTTTAAAAAAAAATAAATAGGCTTTCTATGGCCCACTGAATGAGAGAGGTGGCACACCCAGGAGTCAAGACTGGCACACAAGCTGAAAGGGCAATATTACTCTCCCACTGATTTTTTATGTTTTTTTTTTTTCAGGGAGACTTTAGAAACCAAATAATATTAAAAAAAAACAAAAAAATAAATAGGCTTTCTATGGCCCACTGAATGAGAGAGAGGTGGCACACCCAGGAGTCAAGACTGGCACACAAGCTGAAAGGGCAATATTACTCTCCCACTGTTTTTTTATTATTTTTTTTTTTTTCAGGGAGACTTTAGAAACCAAATAATAAGAAAAAAAATAAATAAATAAATAGGCTTTCTATAGCCCACTGAATGAGAGATAGCACACACAGCAGTGGCACACAAGCCCTGACTGAGGCCAATATTTTTCTCCCACTGATTGATGTAGTGTTTTTGTGTTGAGGTAGATTTTAGAACACAAATCAAGGAAAAAAAAAAAATGCTTTCTATGGCCCACTGAATGAGAGAGGTGGCACACCCAGGAGTCAAGACTGGCACACAAGCTGAAAGGGCAATATTACTCTCCCACTGTTTTTTTACGTATTTTTTGTTTTTTAAGGGAGACTTTAGAAACCCAATAATATTTTTTAAAAAAAATAAATAGGCTTTCTATGGCCCACTGAATGAGAGAGGTGGCACACCCAGGAGTCAAGACTGGCACACAAGCTGAAAGGGCAATATTACTCTCCCACTGTTTTTTTATGTTTTTTTTTTTTTCAGGGAGACTTTAGAAACCAAATAATATTAAAAAACCAAAAAAATAAATAGGCTTTCTATGGCCCACTGAATGAGAGAGAGGTGGCACACCCAGGAGTCAAGACTGGCACACAAGCTGAAAGGGCAATATTACTCTCCCACTGTTTTTTTATTTTTTATTTTTTTCAGGGAGACTTTAGAAACCAAATAATAAGAAAAAAAATAAATAAATAAATAGGCTTTCTATAGCCCACTGAATGAGAGATAGCACACACAGCAGTGGCACACAAGCCCTGACTGAGGCCAATATTTTTCTCCCACTGATTGATGTAGTGTTTTTGTGTTGAGGTAGATTTTAGAACACAAATCAAGGAAAACAAAAAAATGCTTTCTATGGCCCACTGAATGAGAGAGGTGGCACACCCAGGAGTCAAGACTGGCACACAAGCTGAAAGGGCAATATTACTCTCCCACTGTTTTTTTATGTATTTTTTGTTTTTTAAGGGAGACTTTAGAAACCCAATAATATTTTTTAAAAAAAATAAATAGGCTTTCTATGGCCCACTGAATGAGAGAGGTGGCACACCCAGGAGTCAAGACTGGCACACAAGCTGAAAGGGCAATATTACTCTCCCACTGTTTTTTTATGTTTTTTTTTTTTCAGGGAGACTTTAGAAACCAAATAATATTAAAAAAACCAAAAAAATAAATAGGCTTTCTATGGCCCACTGAATGAGAGAGAGGTGGCACACCCAGGAGTCAAGACTGGCACACAAGCTGAAAGGGCAATATTACTCTCCCA
This sequence comes from Ranitomeya variabilis, assembly GCF_051348905.1. NCBI lineage: Eukaryota > Metazoa > Chordata > Amphibia > Anura > Dendrobatidae > Ranitomeya > Ranitomeya variabilis. The sequence goes on along the minus strand of NC_135232.1, from coordinate 55,780,827 downwards.
CTGTTTTTTTTTTTTTTTTTTTTTTCAGGGAGACTTTAGAAACCATAATAAGAAAAAAAATAAATAAATAAATAGGTTTTCTATAGCCCACTGAATGAGAGATAGCACACACAGCAGTGGCACACAAGCCCTCACTGAGGCCAATATTTTTCTACCACTGATTGATGTAGTGTTTTTGTGTTGAGGTAGATTTTAGAACACAAATCAAGGAAAAAAAAAAATGCTTTCTATGGCCCACTGAATGAGAGAGGTGGCACACCCAGGAGTCAAGACTGGCACACAAGCTGAAAGGGCAATATTACTCTCCCACTGTTTTTTTATGTATTTTTTGTTTTTTAAGGGAGACTTTAGAAACCCAATAATATTTAAAAAAATAAATAAATAGGCTTTCTATGGCCCACTGAATGAGAGAGGTGGCACACCCAGGAGTCAAGACTGGCACACAAGCTGAAAGGGCAATATTACTCTCCCACTGTTTTTTCATGTTTTTTTTTTTTCAGGGAGACTTTAGAAACCAAATAATATTAAAAAAACCAAAAAAATAAATAGGCTTTCTATGGCCCACTGAATGAGAGAGAGGTGGCACACCCAGGAGTCAAGACTGGCACACAAGCTGAAAGGGCAATATTACTCTCCCACTGTTTTTTTATGTTTTTTTTTTTTCAGGGAGACTTTAGAAACCAAATAATATTAAAAAAACCAAAAAAATAAATAGGCTTTCTATGGCCCACTGAATGAGAGAGAGGTGGCACACCCAGGAGTCAAGACTGGCACACAAGCTGAAAGGGCAATATTACTCTCCCACTGTTTTCTTTTTTTTTTTTTTTTCAGGGAGACTTTAGAAACCAAATAATAAGAAAAAAAATAAATAAATAAATAAGCTTTCTATAGCCCACTGAATGAGAGATAGCACACACAGCAGTGGCACACAAGCCCTGACTGAGGCCAATATTTTTCTACCACTGATTGATGTAGTGTTTTTGTGTTGAGGTAGAATTTAGAACACAAATCACGGAAAAAATAAATAGGCTTTCTATGGCCCACTGAGTGAGAGATGGCACACACAGGGATGGCACTGTAGCAGAAATGCCAATCTTAATCTCCCACAAAAAAAAAAAAAAAAAAAAAAAACAGGGACTGTCCTACAATTACTATCTCCCTGCAGTAATCTAAGCCAGGTATGGCAGGCAGCAATAGGAGTGGACTGATGCACAAATTAAATAAAAAGTGTGGACAAACAAAAAAGATAGCTGTGCAGAAAGGAACAAGAGGATATGTGCTTTGAAAAAAGCAGTTGGTTTCCACAGTGGCGTACACACAGCAATACAGCTATCACGGAGCCTTCTAGGGCAGCCCAATGAGCTATAGCGCTGAGGAAAAAAAAAAAAAAAATAGCTTCCACTGTTCCTGCACACCGAAGGTGGTGTTGGACAGTGGAAATCGCTACAGCACAAGCGGTTTGGTGGTTAGTGGACCCTGCCTAACGCTCTCCCTGCTTCTGACGAAGCGGCAGCAACCTCTCCCTAAGCTCAGATCAGCAGCAGTAAGATGGCGGTCGGCGGGAACGCCCCTTTATAGCCCCTGTGACGCCGCAGACAGCAAGCCAATCACTGCAATGCCCTTCTCTAAGATGGTGGGGACCAGGATCTATGTCATCACGCTGCCCACACTCTGCGTTCACCTTCATTGGCTGAGAAATGGCGCTTTTCGCATCATTGAAACGCGACTTTGGCGCGAAAGTCGCGTACCGCATGGCCGAAAAGCACAGGGGTCGGATCGGGTTTCATGAGACGCCGACTTAGCCAAAAGTCGGCGACTTTTGAAAATGATCGACCCATTTCGCTGAACCCTAGTTGGCCTGCCTCCTTGATCCACGCTATAAAGGCAAATTGCTAAATATTATGCCACATGAGAACTTGGAACTAATATTAGCAACCAAACAATCAACTCTTGTTGACCGTTTGCTTCAGGCATTCCCAGCACACAGCGCACGTGATCGTTCTCACACGAGCTCCAGGGGGCAGCAGACTAGGAGTGTTAGGGGTGCACACATCAGAAGTGGCGTTGGACAGAGGGGTTTTCTGACCAGGTTGTGGAGTGATTTTGCTATGACCGCAGACAGGACAGGTACTGCTGCATCAATTGAAAGTGACAGGCGACAACATTTGTCCAGTATGGTTACTAACTATTTTTCATCCCTTATCGATGTTATCCCTCAACCGTCATTCCCATTTGATTACTGGGCATCAAAATTAGACACCTGGCCAGAATTGGCAGAATATGCATTGCAGGAGCTTGCTTGCCTGGCAGCAAGTGTCCTATCAGAAAGAGTATTCAGTGCTGCAGGTTCAATATTAACCTAAAAAAGGACTCGTCTGGCTACCCAAAATGTTGACGATCTAACATTCATTAAAATGAACCACAACTGGATTTCGAAATCTTTTGCCCCACCTTGCCCGGCCGACACCTAGCTTTCCTATGAAAAGCTCTTGCCTGTGGACTACTGTGAATTACTTTTCTAATGTCTAATTTTCTGCAGCTGATTGTCCAGCATACGACATGTTTACACCTCCCTAAATGCCCAAACTCCCCACACGGGGCCGTGGTATCGCGACTTGGCGCAAGCACCCGTGAGACTGTTGTTTGTCTGAAGAGGTGGGTGTGCTCGCTTTTGGTCGACGGCATTGCTACTGGGTCCCTCATAGTACAATAAAGTGTCTCTGGCGGTGGTGGTGCGCACCCAACGTCAGACACACTGTTGTACCATGAGGGGCCCTGGGCCTGTACCGCCGGCCACAAGAGAGTTCACCCACCCCCAGGTCAAACATTGCTCTACCACTTCCACAGTTATCTCTCACACTTCCACCAATGTTTAGTCTATGCGATGACATCCTTCCATACCTGCCACTGACAATACCATTGTGTTGACATGTATGATGGTACTTAACATAGTCAGGGGCAGTGTCCTCTATTTACCACAGTAAATACTTTGCGCTAAATTAGTAGGTCTGAAACAACGCAGAGGATCCCACCCCTGAACCTAATGATTGCACCCTTTAGTGTTTTTGTTTTGTTTTAATGCGAGACATTCACATTTAATTGTTGTTTTTGACTACTAACTGGCAGACACTCATTACAATTGGTGTTGTGAATTAGACTTTTTGGCTCCCTCTTGTGGTTACTAGTGATATGACTCTGGGATTTTCTTCCCTCAGTTTGCACCCACCTGGGTCGTTAGTCCAGGGGTGTTGCTATATAAACTCCCTGGATACTTAGTCCAGTGCCTGGCATCGTTGTAATCAGATCTTTTCTGTTTGCTCCTATCTGCTGGTCCTGGTTCGTGCAAAATTAAGCTAAGTCGTGCTTCTTTGTTTTTTGGGTTATTTGCTTGCTCTCATTTTTGTCCAGCTTGTAGTAAATGTGATTCCTGACCTTGCTGGAAGCTCTAGGGGGCTGGTGTTCTCCCCCCGGGCCGTTAGACGGTTCGGGGGTTCTTGAATTTCCAGCGTGGATATTTTTGATAGGGTTTTTGCTGACCATATAAGTTATCTTACTATATTCTGCTATTAGCTAGTGGGCCTCTCTTTGCTAAATAACTAGCTCATTCTTACGTTTGTCTTTTCCTCTTACCTCACCGTTATTATTTGTTGGGGGCTTGTATCCAACTTTTGGGGTCTTTTCTCTGGAGGCAAGAAAGGTCTTTCTTTTCCCTTCTAGGGTTAGTTAGTTCTCCGGCTGGCACGAGACGTCTAGAATCAACGTAGGCACGTTCCCCGGCTGCTGTTATTTGTGGTGGTAGGATTAGATATATGGTCAGCCCAGTTACCACTGCCCTATGAGCTGGTTTTTGTGTTTGCAGACTTAGTAGTTATTTCTGAGACCCTCTGCCATTGGGGTCATAACAGTATGCCAGGACAACATTGAATGTTTAATGCATTGCAGAAGTGGGATAATAAGAAAGGAAATTCTGAGTTTTTTTTTTTTTTTCCTCTCTTTCTCCCCTTTACCTTTGAGTGGCTTGTGCTTGCTGCAGACATGAATGTCCAGACCTTGATTACAAGTGTAGACCAGCTGGCTGCTCGTGTGCAGGGCATACAAGATTTTGTTACCAGTAGTCCTATGTCTGAACCTAAAATACCTATTCCTGAACTGTTTTCTGGAGACCGATTTAGGTTTAGGAATTTCAAGAATAATTGTAAATTGTTTCTTTCTCTGAGACCCCGTTCATCTGGAGATTCAGCTCAGCAAGTTAAAATTGTTATTTCTTTTTTACGGGGCGACCCTCAGGATTGGGCTTTCTCGCTAGCGCCAGGAGATCCGGCATTGGCAAATATTGATGCGTTTTTTCTGGCGCTCGGACTGCTTTACGAGGAGCCCAATCTTGAAGTTCAGGCAGAAAAAGCCTTGCTGGCTATTTCTCAGGGCCAGGATGAAGCTGAAGTGTATTGCCAAAAATTTCGGAAATGGTCCGTGCTTACTCAGTGGAATGAGTGTGCTCTGGCCGCAAATTTCAGAAATGGCCTTTCTGAAGCCATTAAGAATGTGATGGTGGGTTTCCCCATTCCTACAAGTCTGAATGATTCCATGGCGCTGGCTATTCAAATTGACCGGCGTTTGCGAGAACGCAAAACCGCTAATCCTCTGGTGGTGTTGTCTGAACAAACACCTGATTTAATGCAATGTGATAGAATTCAGACTAGAAATGAGCGGAAAAATTATAGACGACAGAATGGATTGTGTTTTTACTGTGGTGATTCTACACATGTTATATCAGCATGCTCTAAACGCCTAACAAGGGTTGTTAGTCCTGTCGCCATTGGTAATTTGCAACCTAAATTTATTTTGTCTGTGACTTTAATTTGCTCATTGTCTTCTTACCCTGTTATGGCATTTGTGGATTCAGGTGCTGCCCTGAGTCTTATGGATCTGTCATTTGCCAAGCGCTGTGGTTTTGTTCTTGAACCGTTGGTAAATCCTATTCCTCTTAGAGGTATTGATGCTACGCCATTGGCGGAAAATAAACCGCAGTTTTGGACGCAGGTGACCATGTGCATGACTCCTGAACATCGGGAGGTGATTCGTTTTCTTGTTCTGCATAAAATGCATGATTTGGTCGTTTTGGGTCTGCCATGGTTACAGACCCACAATCCAGTCTTGGATTGGAAGGCAATGTCTGTGTCAAGTTGGGGCTGTCAGGGAATTCATGCTGATTCCCCGCCGGTGTCTATTGCTTCCTCCACTCCTTCGGAAGTTCCTGAGTATTTGTCTGATTATCAGGATGTATTCAGCGAGTCCAGATCCAGTGCTCTGCCTCCTCATAGGGACTGTGACTGCGCCATAGATTTGATTCCAGGTAGTAAATTTCCTAAGGGAAGATTATTTAATCTGTCTGTACCTGAGCATGCCGCAATGCGTTCGTATATCAAGGAGTCTCTGGAGAAGGGGCATATCCGTCCATCCTCTTCCCCTCTTGGTGCAGGATTCTTTTTTGTGGCCAAGAAGGACGGATCTTTGAGACCTTGTATTGACTATCGGCTTCTGAATAAAATCACTGTTAAATTTCAGTATCCTTTGCCTCTGTTGTCGGACTTGTTTGCCCGGATTAAAGGTGCCAAGTGGTTCACCAAGATAGATCTTCGTGGTGCGTACAACCTTGTGCGCATTAAGCAAGGAGATGAATGGAAGACTGCATTTAATACGCCCGAAGGTCATTTTGAGTACTTGGTGATGCCTTTTGGGCTCTCTAATGCTCCCTCAGTGTTTCAGTCCTTTATGCATGATATTTTCCGGAAGTATCTGGATAAATTTATGATTGTTTATCTGGATGATATTCTGGTTTTCTCTGAAGATTGGGACTCACATGTGGAGCAGGTCAGGATGGTGTTTCAGGTTTTGCGTGAGAATGCTTTGTTTGTTAAGGGCTCAAAGTGTCTCTTTGGAGTACAGAAGGTTCCCTTTTTGGGGTTTATTTTTTCCCCTTCTGCTGTGGAGATGGACCCAGTCAAGGTCCGAGCTATTCATGAGTGGACTCAACCCACGTCAGTTAAGAGTCTTCAGAAGTTCTTGGGTTTTGCTAACTTCTACCGTCGTTTTATCGCTAATTTTTCTAGCGTTGTTAAACCTTTGACGGATATGACCAAGAAAGGTTCTGATGTTGCTAACTGGGCTCCTGCAGCCGTGGAGGCGTTCCAGGAGTTGAAACGCCGGTTTACTTCGGCGCCTGATTTGTGCCAGCCTGATGTCTCACTTCCCTTTCAGGTCGAAGTGGATGCTTCTGAGATTGGGGCAGGGGCCGTTTTGTCACAGAGAGGCCCTGGTTGTTCGGTAATGAGACCATGTGCTTTCTTCTCTAGGAAGTTTTCGCCTGCTGAGCGGAATTATGATGTTGGCAATCGGGAGTTGCTGGCCATGAAGTGGGCATTTGAGGAGTGGCGTCATTGGCTCGAGGGTGCTAAGCATCGTGTGGTGGTCTTGACTGATCACAAAAATTTGATGTATCTCGAGTCTGCTAAACGCCTGAATCCTAGACAGGCCCGCTGGTCATTGTTTTTCTCCCGTTTTGACTTTGTGGTCTCGTATTTACCAGGTTCAAAGAATGTGAAGGCTGATGCTCTTTCAAGGAGCTTTGTGCCTGACTCTCCTGGAGTCGCAGAGCCAGTTGGTATTCTTAAAGAGGGAGTTATCTTGTCAGCCATTTCTCCTGACTTGCGACGCGTGTTGCAGAGATTTCAGGCTGGTAGACCTGACTCTTGTCCACCTGACAGACTGTTTGTTCCTGATAAGTGGACCAGCAGAGTCATTTCCGAGGTTCATTCCTCGGTGTTGGCAGGTCATCCGGGAATTTTTGGCACCAGAGATCTGGTGGCTAGGTCCTTTTGGTGGCCTTCCTTGTCACGGGATGTGCGGTCATTTGTGCAGTCCTGTGAGACTTGTGCTCGAGCTAAGCCTTGCTGTTCTCGTGCCAGCGGGTTGCTCTTGCCCTTGCCTGTCCCGAAGAGGCCTTGGACACACATTTCCATGGATTTCATTTCTGATCTCCCGGTGTCTCAGGGTATGTCTGTCATCTGGGTGGTATGTGATCGCTTCTCGAAAATGGTCCATTTGGTGCCTTTGCCTAAGCTGCCTTCCTCTTCCGATCTGGTTCCTGTGTTCTTTCAGAATGTGGTTCGTTTGCACGGCATTCCTGAGAATATTGTGTCTGACAGAGGATCCCAGTTTGTTTCCAGGTTCTGGCGATCCTTTTGTGCTAGGATGGGCATTGATTTGTCGTTCTCGTCTGCCTTTCATCCTCAGACTAATGGACAAACGGAGCGAACTAATCAGACTCTGGAGGCTTATTTGAGGTGTTTTGTTTCGGCAGATCAGGATGATTGGGTGACCTTCTTGCCGTTGGCTGAGTTTGCCCTTAATAATCGGGCTAGTTCCGCTACTTTGGTTTCACCATTTTTCTGCAACTCTGGTTTCCATCCTCGTTTTTCCTCGGGACATGTGGAGCCTTCTGACTGTCCTGGGGTGGATTCTGTGGTGGATAGGTTGCAGCAGATCTGGAATCATGTGGTGGACAACTTAAAATTGTCACAGGAGAAGGCTCAGCGTTTTGCCAACCGCCGCCGCGGTGTGGGTCCCCGACTTCGCGTTGGGGATTTGGTGTGGCTGTCTTCTCTATTTGTTCCTATGAAGGTCTCCTCTCCTAAATTTAAGCCTCGATTCATCGGTCCTTACAAGATATTGGAAATCCTTAATCCAGTGTCCTTTCGCTTGGATCTTCCGGTGTCGTTTGCCATTCACAACGTGTTCCATAGGTCTTTGTTGCGACGCTACGTTGTGCCTGTGGTTCCTTCTGCTGAGCCTCCTGCTCCGGTGTTGGTTGAGGGCGAGTTGGAGTACGTGGTGGAGAAGATCTTGGATTCTCGTCTCTCCAGACGGAGGCTTCAGTATCTGGTCAAGTGGAAGGGCTATGGTCAGGAGGATAATTCCTGGGTGGTTGCCTCTGATGTGCATGCGGCCGATTTAGTTCGTGCCTTTCAGGCTGCTCCTCCTGATCGCCCTGGTGGTCTTGGTGAGGGATCGGTGACCCCTCCTTAAGGGGGGGGGGTACTGTCGTGAATTAGACTTTTTGGCTCCCGCTAGTGGTTACTAGTGATATGACTCTGGGATTTTCTTCCCTCAGTTTGCACCCACCTGGGTCGTTAGTCCAGGGGTGTTGCTATATAAACTCCCTGGATCCTTAGTCCAGTGCCTGGCATCATTGTAATCAGATCTTTTCTGTTTGCTCCTATCTGCTGGTCCTGGTTCGTGCAAAATTAAGCTAAGTCGTGCTTCTTTGTTTTTTGGGTTATTTGCTTGCTCTCATTTTTGTCCAGCTTGTACTAAATGTGATTCCTGACCTTGCTGGAAGCTCTAGGGGGCTGGTGTTCTCCCCCCGGGCCGTTAGACGGTCCGGGGGTTCTTGAATTTCCAGCATGGATATTTTTGATAGGGTTTTTGGCTGACCATATAAGTTATCTTACTATATTCTGCTATTAGCTAGTGGGCCTCTCTTTGCTAAATACCTAGCTCATTCTTACGTTTGTCTTTTCCTCTTACCTCACCGTTATTATTTGTTGGGGGCTTGTATCCAACTTTTGGGGTCTTTTCTCTGGAGGCAAGAAAGGTCTTTCTTTTCCCTTCTAGGGTTAGTTAGTTCTCCGGCTGGCGCGAGACGTCTAGAATCAACGTAGGCACGTTCCCCGGCTGCTGTTATTTGTGGTGGTAGGATTAGATATATGGTCAGCCCAGTTACCACTGCCCTATGAGCTGGTTTTTGTGTTTGCAGACTTAGTAGTTATTTCTGAGACCCTCTGCCATTGGGGTCATAACAAATCAGCCTCCGTTGACCAGACCACTGCTGCCCGTGTACCCCTGGAACCAATTTTACAGTGCCTACAGCCAGCCCATTTTATTGTGTTAGGCCTTCGAAGCCTGTCTGCGGTCCCTCCTTCAACTAGGCCTCCACTGACCAGACCACTGCTGCCCGTGTACCCCTGGAACCAATTTTACAGTGCCTACAGCCAGCCCATTTTATTGTGTTAGGCCTTTGAAGCCTGTCTGCGGTCCCTCCTTCCACTAGGCCTCCACTGACCAGACCACTGCTGCCCGTGTACCCCTGGAACCAATTTTACAGTGCCTACAGCCAGCCCATTTTATTGTGTTAGGCCTTCGAAGCCTGTCTGCGGTCCCTCCTTCCACTAGGCCTCCACTGACCAGACCACTGCTGCCCGTGTACCCCTGGAACCAATTTTAAAGTGCCTACAGCCAGCCCATTTTATTGTGTTAGGCCTTCGAAGCCTGTCTGCGGTCCCTCCTTCCACTAGGCCTCCACTGACCAGACCACTGCTGCCCGTGTACCCCTGGAACCAATTTTACAGTGCCTACAGCCAGCCCATTTCATTGTGTTAGGCCTTCGAAGCCTGCCTGCGGTCCCTCCTTCCACTAGGCCTCCACTGACCAGACCACTGCTGCCCGTGTACCCCTGGAACCAATTTTAAAGTGCCTACAGCCAGCCCATTTTATTGTGTTAGGCCTTCGAAGCCTGTCTGCGGTCCCTCCTTCCACTAGGCCTCCACTGACCAGACCACTGCTGCCCGTGTACCCCTGGAACCAATTTTACAGTGCCTACAGCCAGCCCATTTTATTGTGTTAGGCCTTCGAAGCCTGTCTGCGGTCCCTCCTTCCACTAGGCCTCCACTGACCTGACCACTGCTGCCCGTGTACCCCTGGAACCAATTTTAAAGTGCCTACAGCCAGCCCATTTCATTGTGTTAGGCCTTTGAAGCCTGTCTGCGGTCCCTCCTTCCACTAGGCCTCCACTGACCAGACCACTGCTGCCCGTGTACCCCTGGAAACAATTTTACAGTGCGTACAGCCAGCCCATTTTATTGTGTTAGGCCTTCGAAGCCTGTCTGCGGTCCCTCCTTCCACTAGGCCTCCACTGACCAGACCACTGCTGCCCGTGTACCCCTGGAACCAATTTTACAGTGCCTACAGCCAGCCCATTTTATTGTGTAAGGCCTTCGAAGCCTGTCTGCGGTCCCTCCTTCCACTAGGCCTCCACTGACCAGACCACTGCTCTCCGTGTACCCCTGGAACCAATTTTAAAGTGCCTACAGCCAGCCCATTTTATTGTGTTAGGCCTTCGAAGCCTGTCTGCGGTCCCTCCTTCCACTAGGCCTCCACTGACCAGACCACTGCTGCCCGTGTACCCCTGGAAACAATTTTACAGTGCCTACAGCCAGCCCATTTTATTGTGTTAGGCCTTTGAAGCCTGTCTGCGGTCCCTCCTTCCACTAGGCCTCCACTGACCAGACCACTGCTGCCCGTGTACACCTGGAACAAATTTTACAGTGCCTACAGCCAGCCCATTTTATTGTGTTAGGCCTTCGAAGCCTGTCTGCGGTCCCTCCTTCCACTAGGCCTCCACTGACCAGACCACTGCTGCCCGTGTACCCCTGGAACCAATTTTAAAGTGCCTACAGCCAGCCCATTTTATTGTGTTAGGCCTTCGAAGCCTGTCTGCGGTCCCTCCTTCCACTAGGCCTCCACTGACCAGACCACTGCTGCCCGTGTACCCCTGGAAACAATTTTACAGTGCCTACAGCCAGCCCATTTTATTGTGTTAGGCCTTCGAAGCCTGTCTGCGGTCCCTCCTTCCACTAGGCCTCCACTGACCAGACCACTGCTGCCCGTGTACCCCTGGAACCAATTTTACAGTGCCTACAGCCAGCCCATTTTATTGTGTTAGGCCTTCGAAGCCTGTCTGCGGTCCCTCCTTCCACTAGGCCTCCACTGACCAGACCACTGCTGCCCGTGTACCCCTGGAACCAATTTTAAAGTGCCTACAGCCAGCCCATTTTATTGTGTTAGGCCATTGAAGCCTGTCTGCGGTCCCTCCTTCCACTAGGCCTCCACTGACCAGACCACTGCTGCCCGTGTACCCCTGGAACCAATTTTAAAGTGCCTACAGCCAGCCCATTTTATTGTGTTAGGCCTTCGAAGCCTGTCTGTGGTCCCTCCTTCCACTAGGCCTCTACTGACCAGACCACTGCTGCCCGTGTACCCCTGGAACCAATTTTAAAGTGCCTACAGCCAGCCCATTTTATTGTGTTAGGCCTTCGAAGCCTGTCTGCGGTCCCTCCTTCCACTAGGCCTCCACTGACCAGACCACTGCTGCCCGTGTACCCCTGGAAACAATTTTACAGTGCCTACAGCCAGCCCATTTTATTGTGTTAGGCCTTCGAAGCCTGTCTGCGGTCCCTCCTTCCACTAGGCCTCCACTGACCAGACCACTGCTGCCCGTGTACCCCTGGAACCAATTTTACAGTGCCTACAGCCAGCCCATTTTATTGTGTTAGGCCTTCGAAGCCTGTCTGCGGTCCCTCCTTCCACTAGGCCTCCACTGACCAGACCACTGCTGCCCGTGTACCCCTGGAACCAATTTTACAGTGCCTACAGCCAGCCCATTTTATTGTGTTAGGCCTTCGAAGCCTGTCTGCGGTCCCTCCTTCCACTAGGCCTCCACTGACCAGACCACTGCTGCCCGTGTACCCCTGGAACCAATTTTACAGTGCCTACAGCCAGCCCATTTTATTGTGTTAGGCCTTCGAAGCCTGTCTGCGGTCCCTCCTTCCACTAGGCCTCCACTGACCAGACCACTGCTGCCCGTGTACCCCTGGAACCAATTTTACAGTGCCTACAGCCAGCCCATTTTATTGTGTTAGGCCTTCGAAGCCTGTCTGCGGTCCCTCCTTCCACTAGGCCTCCACTGACCAGACCACTGCTGCCCGTGTACCCCTGGAACCAATTTTACAGTGCCTACAGCCAGCCCATTTTATTGTGTTAGGCCTTCGAAGCCTGTCTGCGGCCCTCCTTCCACTAGGCCTCCACTGACCAGACCACTGCTGCCCGTGTACCCCTGGAACCAATTTTACAGTGCCTACAGCCAGCCCATTTTATTGTGTTAGGCCTTCGAAGCCTGTCTGCGGTCCCTCCTTCCACTAGGCCTCCACTGACCAGACCACTGCTGCCCGTGTACCCCTGGAACCAATTTTACAGTGCCTACAGCCAGCCCATTTTATTGTGTTAGGCCTTCGAAGCCTGTCTGCGGTCCCTCCTTCCACTAGGCCTCCACTGACCAGACCACTGCTGCCCGTGTACCCCTGGAACCAATTTTACAGTGCCTACAGCCAGCCCATTTTATTGTGTTAGGCCTTTGAAGCCTGTCTGCGGTCCCTCCTTCCACTAGGCCTTCACTGACCAGACCACTGCTGCCCGTGTACCCCTGGAACCAATTTTAAAGTGCCTACAGCCAGCCCATTTTATTGTGTTAGGCCTTCGAAGCCTGTCTGTGGTCCCTCCTTCCACTAGGCCTCTACTGACCAGACCACTGCTGCCCGTGTACCCCTGGAACCAATTTTAAAGTGCCTACAGCCAGCCCATTTTATTGTGTTAGGCCTTCGAAGCCTGTCTGCGGTCCCTCCTTCCACTAGGCCTCCACTGACCAGACCACTGCTGCCCGTGTACCCCTGGAAACAATTTTACAGTGCCTACAGCCAGCCCATTTTATTGTGTTAGGCCTTCGAAGCCTGTCTGCGGTCCCTCCTTCCACTAGGCCTCCACTGACCAGACCACTGCTGCCCGTGTACCCCTGGAACCAATTTTACAGTGCCTACAGCCAGCCCATTTTATTGTGTTAGGCCTTCGAAGCCTGTCTGCGGTCCCTCCTTCCACTAGGCCTCCACTGACCAGACCACTGCTGCCCGTGTACCCCTGGAACCAATTTTACAGTGCCTACAGCCAGCCCATTTTATTGTGTTAGGCCTTTGAAGCCTGTCTGCGGTCCCTCCTTCCACTAGGCCTTCACTGACCAGACCACTGCTGCCCGTGTACCCCTGGAACCAATTTTAAAGTGCCTACAGCCAGCCCATTTTATTGTGTTAGGCCTTCGAAGCCTGTCTGTGGTCCCTCCTTCCACTAGGCCTCTACTGACCAGACCACTGCTGCCCGTGTACCCCTGGAACCAATTTTAAAGTGCCTACAGCCAGCCCATTTTATTGTGTTAGGCCTTCGAAGCCTGTCTGCGGTCCCTCCTTCCACTAGGCCTCCACTGACCAGACCACTGCTGCCCGTGTACCCCTGGAAACAATTTTACAGTGCCTACAGCCAGCCCATTTTATTGTGTTAGGCCTTCGAAGCCTGTCTGCGGTCCCTCCTTCCACTAGGCCTCCACTGACCAGACCACTGCTGCCCGTGTACCCCTGGAACCAATTTTAAAGTGCCTACAGCCAGCCCATTTTATTGTGTTAGGCCATTGAAGCCTCTCTGCGGTCCCTCCTTCCACTAGGCCTCCACTGACCAGACCACTGCTGCCCGTGTACCCCTGGAACCAATTTTAAAGTGCCTACAGCCAGCCCATTTTATTGTGTTAGGCCTTCGAAGCCTGTCTGTGGTCCCTCCTTCCACTAGGCCTCTACTGACCAGACCACTGCTGCCCGTGTACCCCTGGAACCAATTTTAAAGTGCCTACAGCCAGCCCATTTTATTGTGTTAGGCCTTCGAAGCCTGTCTGCGGTCCCTCCTTCCACTAGGCCTCCACTGACCAGACCACTGCTGCCCGTGTACCCCTGGAAACAATTTTACAGTGCCTACAGCCAGCCCATTTTATTGTGTTAGGCCTTCGAAGCCTGTCTGCGGTCCCTCCTTCCACTAGGCCTCCACTGACCAGACCACTGCTGCCCGTGTACCCCTGGAACCAATTTTACAGTGCCTACAGCCAGCCCATTTTATTGTGTTAGGCCTTCGAAGCCTGTCTGCGGTCCCTCCTTCCACTAGGCCTCCACTGACCAGACCACTGCTGCCCGTGTACCCCTGGAACCAATTTTAAAGTGCGTACAGCCAGCCCATTTTATTGTGTTAGGCCTTCGAAGCCTGTCTGCGGTCCCTCCTTCCACTAGGCCTCCACTGACCAGACCACTGCTGCCCGTGTACCCCTGGAAACAATTTTACAGTGCCTACAGCCAGCCCATTTTATTGTGTTAGGCCTTCGAAGCCTGTCTGCGGTCCCTCCTTCCACTAGGCCTCCACTGACCAGACCACTGCTGCCCGTGTACCCCTGGAACCAATTTTACAGTGCCTACAGCCAGCCCATTTTATTGTGTTAGGCCTTCGAAGCCTGTCTGCGGTCCCTCCTTCCACTAGGCCTCCACTGACCAGACCACTGCTGCCCGTGTACCCCTGGAACCAATTTTACAGTGCCTACAGCCAGCCCATTTTATTGTGTTAGGCCTTCGAAGCCTGTCTGCGGTCCCTCCTTCCACTAGGCCTCCACTGACCAGACCACTGCTGCCCGTGTACCCCTGGAACCAATTTTACAGTGCCTACAGCCAGCCCATTTTATTGTGTTAGGCCTTCGAAGCCTGTCTGCGGTCCCTCCTTCCACTAGGCCTCCACTGACCAGACCACTGCTGCCCGTGTACCCCTGGAACCAATTTTACAGTGCCTACAGCCAGCCCATTTTATTGTGTTAGGCCTTCGAAGCCTGTCTGCGGTCCCTCCTTCCACTAGGCCTCCACTGACCAGACCACTGCTGCCCGTGTACCCCTGGAACCAATTTTAAAGTGCCTACAGCCAGCCCATTTTATTGTGTTAGGCCTTTGAAGCCTGTCTGCGGTCCCTCCTTCCACTAGGCCTCCACTGACCAAACCACTGCTGCCCGTGTACCCCTGGAACCAATTTTACAGTGCCTACAGCCAGCCCATTTTATTGTGTTAGGCCTTCGAAGCCTGTCTGCGGTCCCTCCTTCCACTAGGCCTCCACTGACCAGACCACTGCTGCCCGTGTACCCCTGGAACCAATTTTAAAGTGCCTACAGCCAGCCCATTTCATTGTGTTAGGCCTTCGAAGCCTGTCTGCGGTCCCTCCTTCCACTAGGCCTCCACTGACCAGACCACTGCTGCCCGTGTACCCCTGGAAACAATTTTACAGTGCGTACAGCCAGCCCATTTTATTGTGTTAGGCCTTCGAAGCCTGTCTGCGGTTCCTCCTTCCACTAGGCCTCCACTGACCAGACCACTGCTGCCGTGTACCCCTGGAACCAATTTTACAGTGCCTACAGCCAGCCCATTTTATTGTGTTAGGCCTTCGAAGCCTGTCTGCGTTCCCTCCTTCCACTAGGCCTCCACTGACCAGACCACTGCTGCCCGTGTACCCCTGGAACCAATTTTAAAGTGCCTACAGCCAGCCCATTTTATTGTGTTAGGCCTTCGAAGCCTGTCTGCGGTCCCTCCTTCCACTAGGCCTCCACTGACCAGACCACTGCTGCCCGTGTACCCCTGGAAACAATTTTACAGTGCCTACAGCCAGCCCATTTTATTGTGTTAGGCCTTCGAAGCCTGTCTGCGGTCCCTCCTTCCACTAGGCCTCCACTGACCAGACCACTGCTGCCCGTGTACCCCTGGAACCAATTTTACAGTGCCTACAGCCAGCCCATTTTATTGTGTTAGGCCTTCGAAGCCTGTCTGCGGTCCCTCCTTCCACTAGGCCTCCACTGACCAGACCACTGCTGCCCGTGTACCCCTGGAACCAATTTTAAAGTGCCTACAGCCAGCCCATTTTATTGTGTTAGGCCTTCGAAGCCTGTCTGCGGTCCCTCCTTCCACTAGGCCTCCACTGACCAGACCACTGCTGCCCGTGTACCCCTGGAACCAATTTTAAAGTGCCTACAGCCAGCCCATTTTATTGTGTTAGGCCTTCGAAGCCTGTCTGTGGTCCCGCCTTCCACTAGGCCTCTACTGACCAGACCACTGCTGCCCGTGTGCCCCTGGAACCAATTTTAAAGTGCCTACAGCCAGCCCATTTTATTGTGTTAGGCCTTCGAAGCCTGTCTGCGGTCCCTCCTTCCACTAGGCCTCCACTGACCAGACCACTGCTGCCCGTGTACCCCTGGAAACAATTTTACAGTGCCTACAGCCAGCCCATTTTATTGTGTTAGGCCTTCGAAGCCTGTCTGCGGTCCCTCCTTCCACTAGGCCTCCACTGACCAGACCACTGCTGCCCGTGTACCCCTGGAACCAATTTTACAGTGCCTACAGCCAGCCCATTTTATTGTGTTAGGCCTTCGAAGCCTGTCTGCGGTCCCTCCTTCCACTAGGCCTCCACTGACCAGACCACTGCTGCCCGTGTACCCCTGGAACCAATTTTACAGTGCCTACAGCCAGCCCATTTTATTGTGTTAGGCCTTCGAAGCCTGTCTGCGGTCCCTCCTTCCACTAGGCCTCCACTGACCAGACCACTGCTGCCCGTGTACCCCTGGAACCAATTTTACAGTGCCTACAGCCAGCCCATTTTATTGTGTTAGGCCTTCAAAGCTTGTCTGCGGTCCCTCCTTCCACTAGGCCTCCACTGACCAGACCACTGCTGCCCGTGTACCCCTGGAACCAATTTTACAGTGCCTACAGCCAGCCCATTTTATTGTGTTAGGCCTTCGAAGCCTGTCTGCGGTCCCTCCTTCCACTAGGCCTCCACTGACCAGACCACTGCTGCCCGTGTACCCCTGGAACCAATTTTAAAGTGCCTACAGCCAGCCCATTTTATTGTGTTAGGCCTTTGAAGCCTGTCTGCGGTCCCTCCTTCCACTAGGCCTCCACTGACCAGACCACTGCTGCCCGTGTACCCCTGGAACCAATTTTAAAGTGCCTACAGCCAGCCCATTTTATTGTGTTAGGCCTTCGAAGCCTGTCTGTGGTCCCTCCTTCCACTAGGCCTCTACTGACCAGACCACTGCTGCCCGTGTACCCCTGGAACCAATTTTAAAGTGCCTACAGCCAGCCCATTTTATTGTGTTAGGCCTTCGAAGCCTGTCTGCGGTCCCTCCTGTTGTGAATTTGCTTTTTGCTCCCTCTAGTGGTTACTAGTTTTTTGACTCTGGTTTTTCTGTCATTCCTTTTATCCGCACCTGGGTCGTTAGTTAGGGGTGTTGCTATATAAGCTCCCTGGACCTTCAGTTCAATGCCTGGCAACGTAGTTATCAGAGCTAGTCTGCTGTGCTCTTGTCTACTGATCCTGGTTCCAGTTATATCAGCTAAGTCTGCCTTTTGCTTTTTGCTATTTGTTTTGGTTTTGTATTTTTGTCCAGCTTGTTCCAAATCTATATCCTGACCTTTGCTGGAAGCTCTAGGGGGGCTGGTGTTCTCCCCCCGGACCGTTAGACGGTTCGGGGGTTCTTGAATTTCCAGTGTGGATTTTGATAGGGTTTTTGTTGACCATATAAGTTACCTTTCTTTATTCTGCTATCAGTAAGCGGGCCTCTCTGTGCTAAACCTGGTTCATTTCTGTGTTTGTCATTTCCTCTTACCTAACCGTCATTATTTGTGGGGGGCTTCTATCCAGCTTTGGGGTCCCCTTCTCTGGAGGCAAGAAAGGTCTTTGTTTTCCTCTACTAGGGGTAGCTAGATTCTCCGGCTGGCGCGTGTCATCTAGAATCAACGTAGGAATGATCCCCGGCTACTTCTAGTGTTGGCGTTAGGAGTAGATATATGGTCAACCCAGTTACCACTGCCCTATGAGCTGGATTTTTGTACTCTGCAGACTTCCACGTTCCTCTGAGACCCTCGCCATTGGGGTCATAACAGTTTGCCAGGCCAGTATTAAATGTTTAATGCATTGCAGAAGAGGGATTATAAGAAAGAAGATTCTGAGGTTTTTTTTTTTTTTTCTTCTTCCCCTTTACCTCAGAGTGGCTATGCTTGCTGCAGACATGAATGTCCAGACCTTGATTACAAGTGTGGACCAGCTGGCTACTCGTGTGCAGGGCATACAAGACTATGTTATCAGAAATCCTAGGTCAGAACCTAAAATACCGATTCCTGAACTGTTTTCCGGAGACAGGTTTAAGTTTAGGAATTTCGTGAATAATTGTAAATTGTTTTTGTCCCTGAGACCCTGTTCATCTGGAGATTCTGCTCAGCAAGTAAAAATTGTTATTTCGTTCTTACGGGGCGACCCTCAGGATTGGGCTTTTTCGCTGGCGCCAGGAGATCCGGCATTGGCTGATCTTGATGCGTTTTTTCTGGCGCTCGGTTTACTTTATGAGGAACCCAATCTTGAGATTCAGGCAGAAAAGGCCTTGCTGGCTATGTCTCAGGGGCAGGACGAGGCTGAAGTGTATTGCCAAAAATTTCGGAAATGGTCCGTGCTGACACATTGGAACGAGTGTGCACTGGCCGCTAATTTTAGAAATGGCCTTTCTGAAGCCATTAAGAATGTTATGGTGGGTTTTCCCATTCCCACAGGTCTGAATGATACTATGGCACTGGCTATTCAAATTGACCGGCGGTTGCGGGAGCGCAAAACCGCAAATTCCCTCATGGTGTTGTCTGAACAGACACCTAATTCGGTGCAATGTGATAGAAAAACCGCAAATTCCCTCATGGTGTTGTCTGAACAGACACCTGATTTAATGCAATGTGATAGAATCCTGACTAGAAATGAGCGGAAAATTCATAGACGCCGGAATGGCTTGTGCTACTACTGTGGTGATTCTACACATGTTATCTCAGCATGCTCTAAACGTATAGCTAAGGTTGTTAGTCCTGTCACCGTTGGTAATTTGCAACCTAAATTTATTCTGTCTGTAACTTTGATTTGCTCACTGTCATCTTATCCTGTCATGGCGTTTGTAGATTCAGGTGCTGCCCTGAGTCTCATGGATCTCTCATTTGCTAAGCGCTGTGGTTTTACTCTTGAACCATTAGAAAATCCTATTCCTCTTAGGGGTATTGATGCTACACCATTGGCAGCAAATAAACCGCAGTATTGGACACAGGTTACCATGTGCATGACTCCTGAACACCGCGAGGTGATACGTTTCCTGGTTTTACATAAAATGCATGATTTGGTTGTTTTAGGGCTGCCATGGTTACAGACCCATAATCCAGTCCTGGACTGGAAGGCTATGTCAGTCTCAAGTTGGGGCTGTCGTGGTATTCATGGGGATTCCCTGCCTGTGTCTATTGCTTCTTCTACGCCTTCGGAAGTTCCGGAGTATTTGTCTGATTATCAGGATGTCTTCAGTGAGTCTGAGTCCAGTGCACTGCCTCCTCATAGGGACTGTGACTGTGCTATAGATTTGATCCCAGGCAGTAAATTTCCTAAGGGAAGACTGTTTAATCTGGCGGTACCTGAACATACCGCTATGCGTTCATATATCAAGGAGTCTCTGGAGAAAGGACATATTCGTCCGTCTTCTTCCCCTCTTGGTGCGGGATTCTTTTTTGTGGCAAAAAAGGACGGATCTTTGAGACCTTGTATTGATTATCGGCTTTTAAATAAGATCACTGTCAAATTTCAGTATCCTTTACCGCTGTTGTCTGACTTGTGTGCCCGGATTAAGGGTGCCAAGTGGTTCACCAAGATAGACCTTCGTGGTGCGTACAACCTTGTGCGCATTAAGCAAGGTGATGAATGGAAAACCGCATTCAATACGCCCGAAGGTCATTTTGAGTACTTGGTGATGCCTTTTGGGCTCTCCAATGCGCCTTCAGTTTTTCAGTCCTTTATGCATGACATTTTCCGGAAGTATCTGGATAAATTTTTGATTGTTTATCTGGATGATATTTTGTTTTTTTCTGATAATTGGGATTCGCATGTGGAGCAGGTCAGGTTGGTCTTTAAAATTTTGCGTGAAAATTCTTTGTTTGTCAAGGGCTCAAAGTGTCTCTTTGGTGTACAGAAGGTTCCCTTTTTGGGGTTCATTTTTTCCCCTTCTGCTGTGGAGATGGACCCAGTCAAGGTCCGAGCTATTCTTGATTGGACTCAGCCCTCGTCAGTTAAGAGTCTTCAGAAGTTCTTGGGCTTCGCTAACTTCTACCGTCGTTTTATCGCTAATTTTTCTAGCATTGTGAAACCTTTGACGGATATGACCAAGAAGGGCTCCGATGTAGCTAACTGGGCTCCTGCTGCCGTGGAGGCTTTCCAGGAGTTGAAACGCCGGTTTACTTCGGCGCCTGTTTTGTGTCAGCCTGACGTCTCACTTCCCTTTCAGGTTGAGGTGGATGCTTCGGAGATTGGGGCAGGGGCCGTTTTGTCGCAGAGAGGCCCTGGTTGCTCTGTTATGAAACCTTGTGCCTTTTTCTCTAGGAAGTTTTCGCCTGCCGAGCGAAATTATGATGTGGGCAATCGGGAGTTGTTGGCCATGAAATGGGCATTTGAGGAGTGGCGTCATTGGCTCGAGGGTGCTAAGCATCGTGTGGTGGTCTTGACTGATCACAAAAATCTGATGTATCTCGAGTCTGCTAAACGCCTTAATCCGAGACAGGCCCGCTGGTCATTGTTTTTCTCCCGCTTTGATTTTGTTGTCTCGTATTTACCAGGTTCAAAGAATGTGAAGGCCGATGCTCTTTCTAGGAGCTTTGTGCCTGATGCTCCTGGAGTCGCTGATCCTGTTGGTATTCTTAAAGATGGAGTTATCTTGTCAGCTATTTCTCCGGATCTGCGACGTGTGTTGCAGAGATTTCAGGCTGATAGGCCTGAGTCTTGTCCACCTGACAGACTGTTTGTCCCGGATAAGTGGACCAGCAGAGTCATTTCCGAGGTTCATTCCTCGGTGTTGGCAGGTCACCCGGGAATTTTTGGCACCAGAGATCTGGTGGCCAGGTCCTTTTGGTGGCCTTCCTTGTCAAGGGATGTGCGGTCATTTGTGCAGTCCTGTGGGACTTGTGCTCGAGCTAAGCCTTGCTGTTCTCGTGCCAGCGGTTTGCTCTTGCCCTTGCCTGTCCCGAAGAGACCTTGGACACATATCTCCATGGATTTCATTTCTGATCTTCCGCTATCTCAGGGCATGTCCGTTATCTGGGTGATATGTGATTGCTTCTCCAAGATGGTCCATTTGGTTCCTTTGCCTAAGCTGCCTTCCTCTTCCGATCTGGTTCCTGTGTTTTTCCAGAACGAGGTTCGTTTGAACGGCATCCCTGAGAATATTGTGTCAGACAGAGGATCCCAGTTCGTTTCCAGGTTCTGGCGATCCTTTTGTAGTAGGATGGGCATTGATTTGTCGTTTTCGTCTGCTTTCCATCCTCAGACTAATGGACAGACGGAGCGAACCAATCAGACTTTGGAGGCTTACTTGAGGTGTTTTGTCTCTGCTGATCAGGACGATTGGGTGACATTCTTGCCGTTGGCTGAGTTTGCCCTTAATAATCGGGCTAGTTCCGCCACCTTGGTTTCGCCTTTTTTCTGCAACTCTGGTTTCCATCCTCGCTTTTCTTCGGGTCATGTGGAGCCTTCTGACTGTCCTGGGGTGGATTCTGTGGTGGATAGGTTGCAGCAGATCTGGAATCATGTGGTGGACAACTTGAAGTTGTCACAGGAGAAGGCTCAGCGCTTTGCCAACCGCCGCCGCGGTGTGGGTCCCCGACTACGCGTTGGGGATTTGGTATGGCTTTCTTCCCGCTTTGTTCCTATGAAGGTCTCCTCTCCCAAATTTAAACCTCGTTTTATTGGGCCTTACAAGATATTGGAAATCCTTAATCCTGTATCTTTTCGTCTGGATCTTCCTGTGTCGTTTGCTATTCACAATGTATTTCATAGGTCCTTGTTGCGGCGGTACATTGTGCCTGTAGTTCCTTCTGCTGAGCCTCCTGCTCCGGTGTTGGTTGAGGGCGAGTTGGAGTACGTGGTGGAGAAGATCTTGGATTCTCGCCTCTCCAGGCGGAGGCTTCAGTACCTGGTCAAGTGGAAGGGCTATGGTCAGGAGGATAATTCCTGGGTGGTCGCCTCTGATGTTCACGCGGCCGATTTAGTTCGTGCCTTTCATGCCGCTCATCCTGATCGCCCTGGTGGTCGTGGTGAGGGTTCGGTGACCCCTCACTAAGGGGGGGGTACTGTTGTGAATTTGCTTTTTGCTCCCTCTAGTGGTTACTAGTTTTTTGACTCTGGTTTTTCTGTCATTCCTTTTATCCGCACCTGGGTCGTTAGTTAAGGGTGTTGCTATATAAGCTCCCTGGACCTTCAGTTCAATGCCTGGCAACGTAGTTATCAGAGCTAGTCTGCTGTGCTCTTGTCTACTGATCCTGGTTCCAGTTATATCAGCTAAGTCTGCCTTTTGCTTTTTGCTATTTGTTTTGGTTTTGTATTTTTGTCCAGCTTGTTCCAAATCTATATCCTGACCTTTGCTGGAAGCTCTAGGGGGGCTGGTGTTCTCCCCCCGGACCGTTAGACGGTTCGGGGGTTCTTGAATTTCCAGTGTGGATTTTGATAGGGTTTTTGTTGACCATATAAGTTACCTTTCTTTATTCTGCTATCAGTAAGCGGGCCTCTCTGTGCTAAACCTGGTTCATTTCTGTGTTTGTCATTTCCTCTTACCTAACCGTCATTATTTGTGGGGGGCTTCTATCCAGCTTTGGGGTCCCCTTCTCTGGAGGCAAGAAAGGTCTTTGTTTTCCTCTACTAGGGGTAGCTAGATTCTCCGGCTGGCGCGTGTCATCTAGAATCAACGTAGGAATGATCCCCGGCTACTTCTAGTGTTGGCGTTAGGAGTAGATATATGGTCAACCCAGTTACCACTGCCCTATGAGCTGGATTTTTGTACTCTGCAGACTTCCACGTTCCTCTGAGACCCTCGCCATTGGGGTCATAACACCCTCCTTCCACTAGGCCTCCACTGACCAGACCACTGCTGCCCGTGTACCCCTGGAACCAATTTTACAGTGCCTACAGCCAGCCCATTTTATTGTGTTAGGCCTTCGAAGCCTGTCTGCGGTCCCTCCTTCCACTAGGCCTCCACTGACCAGACCACTGCTGCCCGTGTACCCCTGGAACCAATTTTACAGTGCCTACAGCCAGCCCATTTTATTGTGTTAGGCCTTCGAAGCCTGTCTGCGGTCCCTCCTTCCACTAGGCCTCCACTGACCAGACCACTGCTGCCCGTGTACCCCTGGAACCAATTTTACAGTGCCTACAGCCAGCCCATTTTATTGTGTTAGGCCTTCGAAGCCTGTCTGCGGTCCCTCCTTCCACTAGGCCTCCACTGACCAGACCACTGCTGCCCGTGTACCCCTGGAACCAATTTTAAAGTGCCTACAGCAAGCCCATTTTATTGTGTTAGGCCTTCGAAGCCTGTCTGCGGTCCCTCCTTCCACTACGCCTCCACTGACCAAACCACTGCTGCCCGTGTACCCCTGGAACCAATTTTACAGTGCCTACAGCCAGCCCATTTTATTGTGTTAGGCCTTCGAAGCCTGTCTGCGGTCCCTCCTTCCACTAGGCCTCCACTGACCAGACCACTGCTGCCCGTGTACCCCTGGAACCAATTTTAAAGTGCCTACAGCCAGCCCATTTCATTGTGTTAGGCCTTCGAAGCCTGTCTGCGGTCCCTCCTTCCACTAGGCCTCCACTGACCAGACCACTGCTGCCCGTGTACCCCTGGAACCAATTTTACAGTGCCTACAGCCAGCCCATTTTATTGTGTTAGGCCTTCGAAGCCTGTCTGCGGTCCCTCCTTCCACTAGGCCTCCACTGACCAGACCACTGCTGCCCGTGTACCCCTGGAACCAATTTTAAAGTGCCTACAGCCAGCCCATTTTATTGTGTTAGGCCTTCGAAGCCTGTCTGCGGTCCCTCCTTCCACTAGGCCTCCACTGACCAGACCACTGCTGCCCGTGTACCCCTGGAAACAATTTTACAGTGCCTACAGCCAGCCCATTTTATTGTGTTAGGCCTTCGAAGCCTGTCTGCGGTCCCTCCTTCCACTAGGCCTCCACTGACCAGACCACTACTCTCCGTGTACCCCTGGAACCAATTTTACAGTGCCTACAGCCAGCCCATTTTATTGTGTTAGGCCTTCGAAGCCTGTCTGCGGTCCCTCCTTCCACTAGGCCTCCACTGACCAGACCACTGCTGCCCGTGTACCCCTGGAACCAATTTTAAAGTGCCTACAGCCAGCCCATTTTATTGTGTTAGGCCTTCGAAGCCTGTCTGCGGTCCCTCCTTCCACTAGGCCTCCACTGACCAGACCACTGCTGCCCGTGTACCCCTGGAACCAATTTTCAAGTGCCTACAGCCAGCCCATTTTATTGTGTTAGGCCTTCGAAGCCTGTCTGTGGTCCCTCCTTCCACTAGGCCTCTACTGACCAGACCACTGCTGCCCGTGTACCCCTGGAACCAATTTTAAAGTGCCTACAGCCAGCCCATTTTATTGTGTTAGGCCTTCGAAGCCTGTCTGCGGTCCCTCCTTCCACTAGACCTCCACTGACCAGACCACTGCTGCCCGTGTACCCCTGGAACCAATTTTACAGTGCCTACAGCCAGCCCATTTTATTGTGTTAGGCCTTCGAAGCCTGTCTGCGGTCCCTCCTTCCACTAGGCCTCCACTGACCAGACCACTGCTGCCCGTGTACCCCTGGAACCAATTTTACAGTGCCTACAGCCAGCCCATTTTATTGTGTTAGGCCTTCGAAGCCTGTCTGCGGTCCCTCCTTCCACTAGGCCTCCACTGACCAGACCACTGCTGCCCGTGTACCCCTGGAACCAATTTTACAGTGCCTACAGCCAGCCCATTTTATTGTGTTAGGCCTTCGAAGCCTGTCTGCGGTCCCTCCTTCCACTAGGCCTCCACTGACCAGACCACTGCTGCCCGTGTACCCCTGGAACCAATTTTACAGTGCCTACAGCCAGCCCATTTTATTGTGTTAGGCCTTCGAAGCCTGTCTGCGGTCCCTCCTTCCACTAGGCCTCCACTGACCAGACCACTGCTGCCCGTGTACCCCTGGAACCAATTTTACAGTGCCTACAGCCAGCCCATTTTATTGTGTTAGGCCTTCGAAGCCTGTCTGCGGTCCCTCCTTCCACTAGGCCTCCACTGACCAGACCACTGCTGCCCGTGTACCCCTGGAACCAATTTTACAGTGCCTACAGCCAGCCCATTTTATTGTGTTAGGCCTTCGAAGCCTGTCTGCGGTCCCTCCTTCCACTAGGCCTCCACTGACCAGACCAATGCTGCCCGTGTACCCCTGGAACCAATTTTAAAGTGCCTACAGCCAGCCCATTTTATTGTGTTAGGCCTTTGAAGCCTGTCTGCGGTCCCTCCTTCCACTAGGCCTCCACTGACCAGACCACTGCTGCCCGTGTACCCCTGGAACCAATTTTAAAGTGCCTACAGCCAGCCCATTTTATTGTGTTAGGCCTTCGAAGCCTGTCTGTGGTCCCTCCTTCCACTAGGCCTCTACTGACCAGACCACTGCTGCCCGTGTACCCCTGGAACCAATTTTAAAGTGCCTACAGCCAGCCCATTTTATTGTGTTAGGCCTTCGAAGCCTGTCTGCGGTCCCTCCTTCCACTAGGCCTCCACTGACCAGACCACTGCTGCCCGTGTACCCCTGGAAACAATTTTACAGTGCCTACAGCCAGCCCATTTTATTGTGTTAGGCCTTCGAAGCCTGTCTGCGGTCCCTCCTTCCACTAGGCCTCCACTGACCAGACCACTGCTGCCCGTGTACCCCTGGAACCAATTTTACAGTGCCTACAGCCAGCCCATTTTATTGTGTTAGGCCTTCGAAGCCTGTCTGCGGTCCCTCCTTCCACTAGGCCTCCACTGACCAGACCACTGCTGCCCGTGTACCCCTGGAACCAATTTTACAGTGCCTACAGCCAGCCCATTTTATTGTGTTAGGCCTTCGAAGCCTGTCTGCGGTCCCTCCTTCCACTAGGCCTCCACTGACCAGACCACTGCTGCCCGTGTACCCCTGGAACCAATTTTACAGTGCCTACAGCCAGCCCATTTTATTGTGTTAGGCCTTCGAAGCCTGTCTGCGGTCCCTCCTTCCACTAGGCCTCCACTGACTAGACCACTGCTGCCCGTGTACCCCTGGAACCAATTTTAAAGTGCCTACAGCCAGCCCATTTTATTGTGTTAGGCCTTCGAAGCCTGTCTGCGGTCCCTCCTTCCACTAGGCCTCCACTGACCAAACCACTGCTGCCCGTGTACCCCTGGAACCAATTTTACAGTGCCTACAGCCAGCCCATTTTATTGTGTTAGGCCTTCGAAGCCTGTCTGCGGTCCCTCCTTCCACTAGGCCTCCACTGACCAGACCACTGCTGCCCGTGTACCCCTGGAACCAATTTTAAAGTGCCTACAGCCAGCCCATTTCATTGTGTTAGGCCTTCGAAGCCTGTCTGCGGTCCCTCCTTCCACTAGGCCTCCACTGACCAGACCACTGCTGCCCGTGTACCCCTGGAAACAATTTTACAGTGCGTACAGCCAGCCCATTTTATTGTGTTAGGCCTTCGAAGCCTGTCTGCGGTCTCTCCTTCCACTAGGCCTCCACTGACCAGACCACTGCTGCCCGTGTACCCCTGGAACCAATTTTACAGTGCCTACAGCCAGCCCATTTTATTGTGTTAGGCCTTCGAAGCCTGTCTGCGGTCCCTCCTTCCACTAGGCCTCCACTGACCAGACCACTGCTCTCCGTGTACCCCTGGAACCAATTTTAAAGTGCCTACAGCCAGCCCATTTTATTGTGTTAGGCCTTCGAAGCCTGTCTGCGGTCCCTCCTTCCACTAGGCCTCCACTGACCAGACCACTGCTGCCCGTGTACCCCTGGAAACAATTTTACAGTGCCTACAGCCAGCCCATTTTATTGTGTTAGGCCTTCGAAGCCTGTCTGCGGTCCCTCCTTCCACTAGGCCTCCACTGACCAGACCACTGCTGCCCGTGTACCCCTGGAACCAATTTTACAGTGTCTACATCCAGCCCATTTTATTGTGTTAGGCCTTCGAAGCCTGTCTGCGGTCCCTCCTTCCACTAGGCCTCCACTGACCAGACCACTGCTGCCCGTGTACCCCTGGAACCAATTTTAAAGTGCCTACAGCCAGCCCATTTTATTGTGTTAGGCCTTTGAAGCCTGTCTGCGGTCCCTCCTTCCACTAGGCCTCCACTGACCAGACCACTGCTGCCCGTGTACCCCTGGAACCAATTTTAAAGTGCCTACAGCCAGCCCATTTTATTGTGTTAGGCCTTCGAAGCCTGTCTGTGGTCCCTCCTTCCACTAGGCCTCTACTGACCAGACCACTGCTGCCCGTGTACCCCTGGAAACAATTTTAAAGTGCCTACAGCCAGCCCATTTTATTGTGTTAGGCCTTCGAAGCCTGTCTGCGGTCCCTCCTTCCACTAGGCCTCCACTGACCAGACCACTGCTGCCCGTGTACCCCTGGAAACAATTTTACAGTGCCTACAGCCAGCCCATTTTATTGTGTTAGGCCTTCGAAGCCTGTCTGCGGTCCCTCCTTCCACTAGGCCTCCACTGACCAGACCACTGCTGCCCGTGTACCCCTGGAACCAATTTTACAGTGCCTACAGCCAGCCCATTTTATTGTGTTAGGCCTTCGAAGCCTGTCTGCGGTCCCTCCTTCCACTAGGCCTCCACTGACCAGACCACTGCTGCCCGTGTACCCCTGGAACCAATTTTACAGTGCCTACAGCCAGCCCATTTTATTGTGTTAGGCCTTCGAAGCCTGTCTGCAATCCCTCCTTCCACTAGGCCTCCACTGACCAGACCACTGCTCTCCGTGTACCCCTGCAACCAATTTTAAAGTGCCTACAGCCAGCCCATTTTATTGTGTTAGGCCTTCGAAGCCTGTCTGCGGTCCCTCCTTCCACTAGGCCTCCACTGACCAGACCACTGCTGCCCGTGTACCCCTGGAAACAATTTTACAGTGCCTACAGCCAGCCCATTTTATTGTGTTAGGCCTTTGAAGCCTGTCTGCGGTCCCTCCTTCCACTAGGCCTCCACTGACCAGACCACTGCTGCCCGTGTACCCTTTGAACCAATTTTACAGTGCCTACAGCCAGCCCATTTTATTGTGTTAGGCCTTCGAAGCCTGTCTGCGGTCCCTCCTTCCCCTAGGCCTCCACTGACCAGACCACTGCTGCCCGTGTACCCCTGGAACCAATTTTAAAGTGCCTACAGCCAGCCCATTTTATTGTGTTAGGCCTTCGAAGCCTGTCTGCGGTCCCTCCTTCCACTAGGCCTCCACTGACCAGACCACTGCTGCCCGTGTACCCCTGGAAACAATTTTACAGTGCCTACAGCCAGCCCATTTTATTGTGTTAGGCCTTCGAAGCCTGTCTGCGGTCCCTCCTTCCACTAGGCCTCCACTGACCAGACCACTGCTGCCCGTGTACCCCTGAAACCAATTTTACAGTGCCTACAGCCAGCCCATTTTATTGTGTTAGGCCTTCGAAGCCTGTCTGCGGTCCCTCCTTCCAATAGGCCTCCACTGACCAGACCACTGCTGCCCGTGTACCCCTGGAACCAATTTTAAAGTGCCTACAGCCAGCCCATTTTATTGTGTTAGGCCTTCGAAGCCTGTCTGCGGTCCCTCCTTCCACTAGGCCTCCACTGACCAGACCACTGCTGCCCGTGTACCCCTGGAACCAATTTTACAGTGCCTACAGCCAGCCCATTTTATTGTGTTAGGCCTTCGAAGCCTGTCTGTGGTCCCTCCTTCCACTAGGCCTCTACTGACCAGACCACTGCTGCCCGTGTACCCCTGGAACCAATTTTAAAGTGCCTACAGCCAGCCCATTTTATTGTGTTAGGCCTTCGAAGCCTGTCTGCGGTCCCTCCTTCCACTAGGCCTCCACTGACCAGACCACTGCTGCCCATGTACCCCTGGAAACAATATTACAGTGCCTACAGCCAGCCCATTTTATTGTGTTAGGCCTTCGAAGCCTGTCTGCGGTCCCTCCTTCCACTAGGCCTCCACTGACCAGAACACTGCTGCCCGTGTACCCCTGGAACCAATTTTACAGTGCCTACAGCCAGCCCATTTTATTGTGTTAGGCCTTCGAAGCCTGTCTGCGGTCCCTCCTTCCACTAGGCCTCCACTGACCAGACCACTGCTGCCCGTGTACCCCTGGAACCAATTTTACAGTGCCTACAGCCAGCCCATTTTATTGTGTTAGGCCTTCGAAGCCTGTCTGCGGTCCCTCCTTCCACTAGGCCTCCACTGACCAGACCACTGCTGCCCGTGTACCCCTGGAACCAATTTTACAGTGCCTACAGCCAGCCCATTTTATTGTGTTAGGCCTTCGAAGCCTGTCTGCGGTCCCTCCTTCCACTAGGCCTCCACTGACCAGACCACTGCTGCCCGTGTACCCCTGGAAACAATTTTACAGTGCGTACAGCCAGCCCATTTTATTGTGTTAGGCCTTCGAAGCCTGTCTGCGGTCCCTCCTTCCACTAGGCCTCCACTGACCAGACCACTGCTGCCCGTGTACCCCTGGAACCAATTTTACAGTGCCTACAGCCAGCCCATTTTATTGTGTTAGGCCTTCGAAGCCTGTCTGCGGTCCCTCCTTCCACTAGGCCTCCACTGACCAGACCACTGCTCTCCGTGTACCCCTGGAACCAATTTTAAAGTGCCTACAGCCAGCCCATTTTATTGTGTTAGGCCTTCGAAGCCTGTCTGCGGTCCCTCCTTCCACTAGGCCTCCACTGACCAGACCACTGCTGCCCGTGTACCCCTGGAAACAATTTTACAGTGCCTACAGCCAGCCCATTTTATTGTGTTAGGCCTTCGAAGCCTGTCTGCGGTCCCTCCTTCCACTAGGCCTCCACTGACCAGACCACTGCTGCCCGTGTACCCCTGGAACCAATTTTACAGTGTCTACATCCAGCCCATTTTATTGTGTTAGGCCTTCGAAGCCTGTCTGCGGTCCCTCCTTCCACTAGGCCTCCACTGACCAGACCACTGCTGCCCGTGTACCCCTGGAACCAATTTTAAAGTGCCTACAGCCAGCCCATTTTATTGTGTTAGGCCTTTGAAGCCTGTCTGCGGTCCCTCCTTCCACTAGGCCTCCACTGACCAGACCACTGCTGCCCGTGTACCCCTGGAACCAATTTTAAAGTGCCTACAGCCAGCCCATTTTATTGTGTTAGGCCTTCGAAGCCTGTCTGTGGTCCCTCCTTCCACTAGGCCTCTACTGACCAGACCACTGCTGCCCGTGTACCCCGGGAAACAATTTTAAAGTGCCTACAGCCAGCCCATTTTATTGTGTTAGGCCTTCGAAGCCTGTCTGCGGTCCCTCCTTCCACTAGGCCTCCACTGACCAGACCACTGCTGCCCGTGTACCCCTGGAAACAATTTTACAGTGCCTACAGCCAGCCCATTTTATTGTGTTAGGCCTTCGAAGCCTGTCTGCGGTCCCTCCTTCCACTAGGCCTCCACTGACCAGACCACTGCTGCCCGTGTACCCCTGGAACCAATTTTACAGTGCCTACAGCCAGTCCATTTTATTGTGTTAGGCCTTCGAAGCCTGTCTGCGGTCCCTCCTTCCACTAGGCCTCCACTGACCAGACCACTGCTGCCCGTGTACCCCTGGAACCAATTTTACAGTGCCTACAGCCAGCCCATTTTATTGTGTTAGGCCTTCGAAGCCTGTCTGCAATCCCTCCTTCCACTAGGCCTCCACTGACCAGACCACTGCTCTCCGTGTACCCCTGCAACCAATTTTAAAGTGCCTACAGCCAGCCCATTTTATTGTGTTAGGCCTTCGAAGCCTGTCTGCGGTCCCTCCTTCCACTAGGCCTCCACTGACCAGACCACTGCTGCCCGTGTACCCCTGGAAACAATTTTACAGTGCCTACAGCCAGCCCATTTTATTGTGTTAGGCCTTTGAAGCCTGTCTGCGGTCCCTCCTTCCACTAGGCCTCCACTGACCAGACCACTGCTGCCCGTGTACCCCTGGAACCAATTTTACAGTGCCTACAGCCAGCCCATTTTATTGTGTTAGGCCTTCGAAGCCTGTCTGCGGTCCCTCCTTCCACTAGGCCTCCACTGACCAGACCACTGCTGCCCGTGTACCCCTGGAACCAATTTTAAAGTGCCTACAGCCAGCCCATTTTATTGTGTTAGGCCTTCGAAGCCTGTCTGCGGTCCCTCCTTCCACTAGGCCTCCACTGACCAGACCACTGCTGCCCGTGTACCCCTGGAAACAATTTTACAGTGCCTACAGCCAGCCCATTTTATTGTGTTAGGCCTTCGAAGCCTGTCTGCGGTCCCTCCTTCCACTAGGCCTCCACTGACCAGACCACTGCTGCCCGTGTACCCCTGAAACCAATTTTACAGTGCCTACAGCCAGCCCATTTTATTGTGTTAGGCCTTCGAAGCCTGTCTGCGGTCCCTCCTTCCACTAGGCCTCCACTGACCAGACCACTGCTGCCCGTGTACCCCTGGAACCAATTTTAAAGTGCCTACAGCCAGCCCATTTTATTGTGTTAGGCCTTCGAAGCCTGTCTGCGGTCCCTCCTTTCACTAGGCCTCCACTGACCAGACCACTGCTGCCCGTGTACCCCTGGAACCAATTTTACAGTGCCTACAGCCAGCCCATTTTATTGTGTTAGGCCTTCGAAGCCTGTCTGTGGTCCCTCCTTCCACTAGGCCTCTACTGACCAGACCACTGCTGCCCGTGTACCCCTGGAACCAATTTTAAAGTGCCTACAGCCAGCCCATTTTATTGTGTTAGGCCTTCGAAGCCTGTCTGCGGTCCCTCCTTCCACTAGGCCTCCACTGACCAGACCACTGCTGCCCATGTACCCCTGGAAACAATATTACAGTGCCTACAGCCAGCCCATTTTATTGTGTTAGGCCTTCGAAGCCTGTCTGCGGTCCCTCCTTCCACTAGGCCTCCACTGACCAGACCACTGCTGCCCGTGTACCCCTGGAACCAATTTTACAGTGCCTACAGCCAGCCCATTTTATTGTGTTAGGCCTTCGAAGCCTGTCTGCGGTCCCTCCTTCCACTAGGCCTCCACTGACCAGACCACTGCTGCCCGTGTACCCCTGGAACCAATTTTACAGTGCCTACAGCCAGCCCATTTTATTGTGTTAGGCCTTCGAAGCCTGTCTGCGGTCCCTCCTTCCACTAGGCCTCCACTGACCAGACCACTGCTGCCCGTGTACCCCTGGAACCAATTTTACAGTGCCTACAGCCAGCCCATTTTATTGTGTTAGGCCTTCGAAGCCTGTCTGCGGTCCCTCCTTCCACTAGGCCTCCACTGACCAGACCACTGCTGCCCGTGTACCCCTGGAACCAATTTTAAAGTGCCTACAGCCAGCCCATTTTATTGTGTTAGGCCTTCGAAGCCTGTCTGCGGTCCCTCCTTCCACTAGGCCTCCACTGACCAGACCACTGCTGCCCGTGTACCCCTGGAACCAATTTTACAGTGCCTACAGCCAGCCCATTTTATTGTGTTAGGCCTTCGAAGCCTGTCTGCGGTCCCTCCTTCCACTAGGCCTCCACTGACCAGACCACTGATGCCCGTGTACCCCTGGAACCAATTATAAAGTGCCTACAGCCAGCCCATTTTATTGTGTTAGGCCTTTGAAACCTGTCTGCGGTCCCTCCTTCCACTAGGCCTCCACTGACCAGACCACTGCTGCCCGTCTACCCCTGGAACCAATTTTACAGTGCCTACAGCCAGCCCATTTTATTGTGTTAGGCCTTCGAAGCCTGTCTGCGGTCCCTCCTTCCACTAGGCCTCCACTGACCAGACCACTGCTGCCCGTGTACCCCTGGAACCAATTTTACAGTGCCTACAGCCAGCCCATTTTATTGTGTTAGGCCTTCGAAGCCTGTCTGCGGTCCCTCCTTCCACTAGGCCTCCACTGACCAGACCACTGCTGCCCATGTACCCCTGGAACCAATTATAAAGTGCATAGAGCCTATTTTTTTATTTTATTAAATATTAATAAAGCCAGGATGGACTACGATGTACCACGCTATGAGCTACCCAGTTGACAATTCTTTTGCGAGAAAAGCCATCCCACCCCTCCACCAGCATGTTAAAGACCGCATTGTCCTTGCATTCTGTCAATCTGTGAGTCCAAAGGTACACCTGACAACAGACACATGGACCTGTAGGCATGGCCACGGAAGGTTACGTGTCCTTTGTGGCTCAATGGGTTAATGTATTGGATGCATGGTCCACACAGGGGACAGCCTGCTAAGTCTGTCTGCAGTCCCCAATTCAAGTTGTCCTCAACTGAATAAAGCTGAGCTTCTACCTTCTGGCTCTGATTAACTGATGTTTTTAAACAAATTGGTGGTTCCGGCCTACTAACGGTGTCTGCCCCTACCTGGTGTTGTCCTCAACTGAATAAAGCTGAGCTTCTACCTTCTGGCTCTGATTAACTGCTGTTTTTAAACAAATTGGTGGTTCCGGCCTACTAACGGTGTCTGCCCCTGCCTGGTGTTGTCCTCAACTGAATAAAGCTGAGCTTCTACCTTCTGGCTCTGATTAACTGCTGTTTTTAAACAAATTGGTGGTTCCGGCCTACTAACGGTGTCTGCCCCTGCCTGGTGTTGTCCTCAACTGAATAAAGCTGAGCTTCTACCTTCTGGCTCTGATTAACTGCTGTTTTTAAACAAATTAGTGGTTCCGGCCTACTAACGGTGTCTGCCCCTCCCTGGTGTTGTCCTCAACTGAATAAAGCTGAGCTTCTACCTTCTGGCTCTGATTAACTGCTGTTTTTAAACAAATTGGTGGTTCCGGCCTACTAACGGTGTCTGCCCCTCCCTGGTGTTGTCCTCAACTGAATAAAGCTGAGCTTCTACCTTCTGGCTCTGATTAACTGCTGTTTTTAAACAAATTGGTGGTTCCGGCCTACTAACGGTGTCTGCCCCTGCCTGGTGTTGTCCTCAACTGAATAAAGCTGAGCTTCTACCTTCTGGCTCTGATTAACTGCTGTTTTTAAACAAATTGGTGGTTCCGGCCTACTAACGGTGTCTGCCCCTCCCTGGTGTTGTCCTCAACTGAATAAAGCTGAGCTTCTACCTTCTGGCTCTGATTAACTGCTGTTTTTAAACAAATTGGTGGTTCCGGCCTACTAACGGTGTCTGCCCCTCTCTGGTGTTGTCCTCAACTGAATAAAGCCGAGCTTCTACCTTCTGGCTCTGATTAACTGCTGTTTTTAAACAAATTGGTGGTTCCGGCCTACTAACGGTGTCTGCCCCTGCCTGGTGTTGTCCTCAACTGAATAAAGCTGAGCTTCTACCTTCTGGCTCTGATTAACTGCTGTTTTTAAACAAATTGGTGGTTCCGGCCTACTAACGGTGTCTGCCCCTCCCTGGTGTTGTCCTCAACTGAATAAAGCTGAGCTTCTACCTTCTGGCTCTGATTAACTGCTGTTTTTAAACAAATTGGTGGTTCCGGCCTACTAACGATGTCTGACCCTGCCTGGTGTTGTCCTCAACTGAATAAAGCTGAGCTTCTACCTTCTGGCTCTGATTAACTGCTGTTTTTAAACAAATTGGTGGTTCCGGCCTACTAACGGTGTCTGCCCCTGCCTGGTGTTGTCCTCAACTGAATAAAGCTGAGCTTCTACCTTCTGGCTCTGATTAACTGCTGTTTTTAAACAAATTGGTGGTTCCGGCCTACTAACGGTGTCTGCCCCTGCCTGGTGTTGTCCTCAACTGAATAAAGCTGAGCTTCTACCTTCTGGCTCTGATTAACTGCTGTTTTTAAACAAATTGGTGGTTCCGGCCTACTAACGGTGTCTGCCCTTCCCTGGTGTTGTCCTCAACTGAATAAAGCTGAGCTTCTACCTTCTGGCTCTGATTAACTGCTGTTTTTAAACAAATTGGTGGTTCCGGCCAACTAACGGTGTCTGCCCCTCCCTGGTGTTGTCCTCAACTGAATAAAGCTGAGCTTCTACCTTCTGGCTCTGATTAACTGCTGTTTTTAAACAAATTGGTGGTTCCGGCCTACAAACGGTGTCTGCCCCTGCCTGGTGTTGTCCTCAACTGAATAAAGCTGAGCTTCTACCTTCTGGCTCTGATTAACTGCTGTTTTTAAACAAATTGGTGGTTCCGGCCTACTAACGGTGTCTGCCCCTCCCTGGTGTTGTTCTCAACTGAATAAAGCTGAGCTTCTACCTTCTGTCTCTGATTAACTGCTGTTTTTAAACAAATTGGTGGTTCCGGCCTACTAACGGTGTCTGCCCCTCCCTGGTGTTGTCCTCAACTGAATAAAGCTGAGCTTCTACCTTCTGGCTCTGATTAACTGCTGTTTTTAAACAAATTGGTGGTTCCGGCCTACTAACGGTGTCTGCCCCTACCTGGTGTTGTCCTCAACTGAATAAAGCTGAGCTTCTACCTTCTGGCTCTGATTAACTGCTGTTTTTAAACAAATTGGTGGTTCCGGCCTACTAACGGTGTCTGCCCCTGCCTGGTGTTGTCCTCAACTGAATAAAGCTGAGCTTCTACCTTCTGGCTCTGATTAACTGCTGTTTTTAAACAAATTGGTGGTTCCGGCCTACTAACGGTGTCTGCCCCTCCCTGGTGTTGTCCTCAACTGAATAAAGCTGAGCTTCTACCTTCTGGCTCTGATTAACTGCTGTTTTTAAACAAATTGGTGGTTCCGGCCTACTAACGGTGTCTGCCCCTGCCTGGTGTTGTCCTCAACTGAATAAAGCTGAGCTTCTACCTCCTGGCTCTGATTAACTGCTGTTTTTAAACAAATTGGTGGTTCCGGCCTACTAACGGTGTCTGCCCCTGCCTGGTGTTGTCCTCAACTGAATAAAGCTGAGCTTCTACCTTCTGGCTCTGATTAACTGCTGTTTTTAAACAAATTGGTGGTTCCGGCCTACTAACAGTGTCTGCCCCTGCCTGGTGTTGTCCTCAACTGAATAAAGCTGAGCTTCTACCTTCTGGCTCTGATTAACTGCTGTTTTTAAACAAATTGGTGGTTCCGGCCTACTAATGGTGTCTGCCCCTGCCTGGTGTTGTCCTCAACTGAATAAAGCTGAGCTTCTACCTTCTGGCTCTGATTAACTGCTGTTTTTAAACAAATTGGTGGTTCCGGCCTACTAACGGTGTCTGCCCCTGCCTGGTGTTGTCCTCAACTGAATAAAGCTGAGCTTCTACCTTCTGGCTCTGATTAACTGCTGTTTTTAAACAAATTGGTGGTTCCGGCCTACTAACGGTGTCTGCCCCTCCCTGGTGTTGTCCTCAACTGAATAAAGCTGAGCTTCTACCTTCTGGCTCTGATTAACTGCTGTTTTTAAACAAATTGGTGGTTCCGGCCTACTAACGGTGTCTGCCCCTGCCTGGTGTTGTCCTCAACTGAATAAAGCTGAGCTTCTACCTCCTGGCTCTGATTAACTGCTGTTTTTAAACAAATTGGTGGTTCCGGCCTACTAACGGTGTCTGCCCCTGCCTGGTGTTGTCCTCAACTGAATAAAGCTGAGCTTCTACCTTCTGGCTCTGATTAACTGCTGTTTTTAAACAAATTGGTGGTTCCGGCCTACTAACAGTGTCTGCCCCTGCCTGGTGTTGTCCTCAACTGAATAAAGCTGAGCTTCTACCTTCTGGCTCTGATTAACTGCTGTTTTTAAACAAATTGGTGGTTCCGGCCTACTAATGGTGTCTGCCCCTGCCTGGTGTTGTCCTCAACTGAATAAAGCTGAGCTTCTACCTTCTGGCTCTGATTAACTGCTGTTTTTAAACAAATTGGTGGTTCCGGCCTACTAACGGTGTCTGCCCCTGCCTGGTGTTGTCCTCAACTGAATAAAGCTGAGCTTCTACCTTCTGGCTCTGATTTAGTGCTGTGTTTTTAAAAATTGGTGGTTAGGGCCTACTAACGGTGTCTGCCCCTCCCTGGTGTTGTCCTCAACTGAATAAAGCTGAGCTTCCACCTTCTGGCTCTCATTAAGTGCTGTTTATTTAAAAAAAAAAATGGTGTTTAGGGCCTACTTACGGTGTCTGCCCCTGCCTGGTGTTTGTCCTCAACTGAATACAGCTGAGCTTCTACCTTCTGGCTTTTGGCCTATAGTATCAGATATTAAACTGCATTTGGCCTACTGGTGTGGTTGGGCCCTTGAATAAGTGTTTGCTGCTCTTGGGTTTGCTACTCCACTGAACAAAGCAATGCCGCCTGTTTAGTCCTGTTACCAATTTTGAACTGCATTTAGCCTAATTTATTCTTTGGCCCTATATCTGTTTCCTCCTCATCCTGCCCATTGCCCAGCCACTGCTAGATGAGTCTGCTGGTACATTGACCTAGACCACTACATTCCTCTTGCACTCTACACAGCCAGAATCTGACCCTGCTGAAAGTCAGGTTCCCCTTCCCGCATGTTACACCACCTTACACAGGGACAAAGAGGAAGGTGCAGATGAAAGTGCAGGTTCCTTCATCAGGTGGGGGGGGGGCATACTCGTTGGCGACGTCACTGGCACAGGGCCCCTCAGAGTACGCAAAAGTGTTTCTGCTGGTGGGAGGCGCCCCCGCCATGCAAACACACCGCCATACTTTGAGGGGCCCTGTGCCAGTGCCAATGCGAACGAGTGGGCCCCCCCTGGTTGCTCAGGATCACAGCACTTGCAACGTTGAAATACTTACCTCTCCCTGCTCCACCGCCGTGACGTAGTCCACGTTTCCTGGGCCCATTAAAACCTTGAACCAGCCCTACCCCCAACAACTTTTGCCAAATGACCCCCAAGTTCCAATGCCCAACTATTATTATAAAGTTAATTAAGATTGACAAGCTTCAGAAACAAGAATGGATGTTTTTGGCATTAAAATGGGCACTGTAGGTGTTTTCCTTGCCTCCACTCACTGCAGACTATGCTTCCCCATTGACTTGCATTGGGTTTCGTGTTTCGGTCGATCCCCGACTTTTAGCGACAATCGGCCGACTGCACTCGACTCGACTCTGGACAAAATCGGGTTTCCCAAAACCCGACTCGATCTTAAAAAAATGAAAGTCGCTCAACCCTACTAGCAAGTCTTAAAACAATAGCAAGCCACAAGTGTGTGTCTTGGGAGGCCTTATATACAAGTGTGTCTCACAAAATTAGAATATCATCAAAAAGTTAATTTATTTTAGTTCTTCAATACAAAAAGTGAAACTCGTATATTATATAGTCATTACAAACAGAGTGATCTATTTCATGTGTTTATTTCTGTTAATGTTGATGATTATTGCGTACAGCCAATGAAAACCCAAAAGTCATTATCTCAGTAAATTCGAATAATTAACAAAAAACACCTGCAAATATTTCCTAAGCATTTAAAAAGGTAACTTAGTCTGTTTAAGTAGTCATGGGGAAGACTGCTGACTTGACAGATGTCCAGAAGGCAGTCACTGACACACTCCACAAGGAGGGTAAGCCACAATAGGTCATTGATAAAGAAGCTGGCTGTTCACAGAGTGCTGTATCCAAGCATATTAATGGGAAATTGATTGGAAGGAAAAGTGTGGCAAAAAAAGGTGCACAGGCAACCGGGATAACCGCAGCCTTAAAAGGATAGTAAAGAAAATGACATTCAAAAAATTAGGTGAGATTCACAAGGAGTGGAATGCTGCTGGAGTCATTGCTTCAAGAGCCACCACACACTGACGTATCTAGGACATGGGCTACAAGTGTCACATTCCTTGTGTCAAGCCACTCATGGCCAATAGACAACTCCAGAAGCGTCTTACCTGGGCCAAGGAGAAAAAGAACCGGACTGTTGTCAGTGGTCCAAGGTGTTGTTTTCAGATTAAAGTATATTTTGCATTTATTTTGGAATTCAAGATCCCAGACTCTGGAGGAAGATTGGAGAGGCCACAATCCAAGCTGCTTGAGGTCTAGTGTGAAGTTTCCACAATCAGTGATGGTTTGGGGAGCCATGTCATCTGCTGCTGTGGGTCCACTATGTTTTATCAAGACCAAAGTCAGCGCTTTATGCTTCCCTCTGCCGACAAGTTTTTTGTGGATGGAAATTTCATTCTCTAGCTCTAGCAGGACTTGCCACCTGTCCACACTGCCAAAAGTACCAATACCTGGTTGAAAAACAACAGTATCACTGTGCTTGATTGGCAGCAAACTCGACTGACCTTAACCCCATAGAGAATCTATTGGGTATTGTCAAGAGGAAGATGAGAGACACCAGACCCAACAATGCAGGCGAGCTGAAGGCTGCTACCAAAGCAACCTTGGCTTCCATAACACCTCAACAGTGCCACAGGCTGATGGCTTCCATACCACGCCACACTGATACAGTAATTGAAGCAAAAGGAGCCCCGACCAAGTATTGAGTGCATTTACTGAACATACATTTCAGTAGGCCAACATTTCGGATGTTAAAATCATTTATCAAACTGGTGTTATAAAGTATTCTGATTCTTTCTGTGTGGCAAACATTTCAGTGCCTGTTTTTAAACAATGTTTTACTTCAAAGAAAGAATCAGCTGTGATCCCTTGCTGTAATGTCTGTATACTCCTATTTGCTTCCTCCCCTACCAAGGAGATGTGGTATGATCAGTCCATGTTCCTGTATGGTCAGACACGGCCATTACACAGTACACAGCAGGGATGCATTTATAATATTATCTCAGCACAGGAACATTTGATTCAAACACATCCAATTGTGGAAGTTATTATTATTCGAAGATCTATTTATTCAAATTAACATTTGCTTATGGGAAAACCCCTTTGAGTTGGACATTTGCTATACATTTTAGTTTCTTCTCAGTCATCCCAAATTTAACCCCTTACCACTTTCCCTACCAGCAAATGGGCAGACATGCCATTGGTTTAATCTTGTAGTATCCCAGCATCACACAGAAAACTCCTTCTGGAAGCACTGCTTGATGGGAGATATCTGCCAAAACTTGAGAGGTAAGAAAGATGAGAAGTAACTAATTCCTAACCCACTGGCAGCCACATACAGACACAATCCGCCTGTTTTGGAGGTGGTATTGGCCCCCATAGCTCTTGGGCACTGTGAGGCTGCACAGGTTGCACCAATGATATATCCGCCCCTATACTATTCTTATATTTTGAAATAAATCAAAGAATGAAGAACTCACACTTAGTGTTGAGCATTCCGATACCGCAAGTATCGGGTATCGGCCGATACTTGCGGTATCGGAATTCCAATACCGAGATCCAATACTTTTGTGGTATCGAGAATCGGTATAGAAACAACATTAATGTGTAAAATAAAGAATTAAAATAAAAAATATTGATATACTCACCTGTCCGGAGGCCCCTGGACATCACCGCTGGTAACCGGCAGCCTTCTTTGCTTAAAATGAGCGCGTTTATGGCCTTCCATGACATCACGGTTTCTGATTGGTCGCGTGCCGCTCATGTGACCGCCACGCGACCAATCACAAGCCGTGATGTAATTCTCAGGTCCTAAATTCCGAATTCTAGGAATTTAGGACCTGAGAATTACGTCACGGCTTGTGATTGGTCGCGTGGCGGTCACATGAGCGGCACGCGACCAATCAGAAACCGTGACGTCATGGAAGGCCATAAACGCGCTCATTTTAAGCAAAGAAGGCTGCCGGTTACCAGCGATAAGGTCCAGGCTGCGTCGGAGAGGTGAGTATATCAATATTTTTTATTTGAATTCCTTATTTTACATATTAATATGGATCCCAGGGCCTGAAGGAGAGTTTCCTCTCCTTCAGACCCTGGGAACCATCAGGGATACCTTCCAATACTTGAGTCCCATTCACTTGTATTGGTATCGGGTATCGGTATCGGATCAGATCCGATACTTTGCCGGTATCGGCCGATACTTTCCGATACCGATACTTTCAAGTATCGGACGGTATCGCTCAACACTACTCACACTTGATTTCTGCACCATATGTGGGTTGCAGGAATTTCAGAAAAACCAACGCAACAAATGTTTTAACGTGGAGTGGGGACATTTTCAAAAGTTTTCTTTTTGCAGGACTGGACTATAAATAGGGATGAGAGAACATGCTCAGTGAAATTCAGATATCACTGGGGTATCTGAGTGCTCAGATGTGCTCGGCACTCGGCAAGCATTAGCTGGTGCTAGATTTCAAGCTTGAATCCCTGCATGTTTGGAACCGGTTACACAGCCAGTAAGCATGCGGGAATTGCCTGTGAGTTATTATGCGATTGCCTGTGAGGAGTTATAAAAGTACAGGCGCCACCAGACTCGGCACAATGACGCCAATGCAGAACTCTGTAATAGTTCTTACTGGAGGGAGAGAGTGCTTGTCTAGGCCTGTGTGTGCACAGTTTCTCGAATCAGAGTCCTGTAGTGTTGATACTGATGCTGAAGCTGAGCCATCATGCTAACAGTCCTTGTAAAGCTAATTTAGTCTTTGCTGCTAGTAACAGATACATTCTGCAATTAGCCTAGGAAGAGAGAGGTTGCAGGAGCAGGGAGAGTGGCTTAATATAGTCTCTAGACAGGGATTAGGGCTTGCAGTCCATAGCTAAACACATAGCTGCAGCAGTTGGCCACATATATTTTTGCGGGGATGAAAAAATTGACTACATTGTGTTATATAACACTCGAAAAATCATTGAAACATTTTTCTAGATTCAATTACTCACTCATAGAGTATTAAGTGCTTTGCTGTACAGTACGGTTATATATAACACTCCCAAAAAGGGTTAAAACATTTTTCTGTATTTAATTACTTATCTATATAATATTACATGCTCTGTGGTACATTTTGATGTAATATAACACTCCAAAAAAGTGTTGAAAAACATTCATGGATTCAAATACTCACCCATAGAGTATTACCTGCTTGGCGGTACATTTCAGGGTTATATAACACCAATACAAAGTGTTGAGAAATATTTCAGGATTCAATTTGTCATCCATAGAGTATTACATGCTTTTGTGGTACATTTAGATGTAATATAAAACTCCCAAAAAGCGTTCAAAAATATTTATGGATTCAATTAGTCATCCATAGAGTATAAGTGCTTTCTGTTATATTTTGGTGTTATATAACACTTCAAAAAAACATTGAAAGATCTCTCTTTGATTGAATTTGTCATCCTTAAACTTTTACATGCTTTGCGTTACAATACAGTGATATTAAACTTTAAAAAAAAAAATGCTTTGACTGCTGCAGGTGACCTTTTTAAAAAAAATAAAAATAAACTTTGTTTCTAACAATTAGAAAATGTGTAATGTGTGAGGTAAGGGACGGAGAAGTGGAAGTGCTGATTATGGTGCACACAGATACCAAGGATAGGGTGCAGGTATGACTATGCTAGAGCCCAAGAGACATGCCCATCCACAACACATTGCTATCCCACTTTGCAGGGAGGCATGGTACATCAGTTTTGAAGCCAGTTCGAACAGGTGGTCGGTTGGATAGCAGATAATGATTCCAGCACGCTTGGAAGCACCACCTAGCCTTCCACATGGTCCAGTCTCACAAGCCTACAGTTTGGATCATTTAATTCTCACCCTGATCCTCCTTTCTTCCACCATGTTGAGTCCCAGGAGACTAATGATCCCACATCAGGGCCATCCGAGGAGCTCTTTACAATGTAATTTCTTGATCGTGGCCTCTTAACCTGAATGCACCAAGATGGACAGGAGGAAATGCTGTTTAGTGATGCACTAAACGTAGAGCACCATGGCCACAAGAAGATAATGGTGGGGAATGGAAAATTTTATCTAAGGAGGAAGATGATGATATGACACAGTTGCCGATAAATCAGGTTGCTGCTAAGTCACCAGGTCAGGAGGACCGATGTGCAGCGTTGGAAGACAAGGTGGTGGATGACGAAGTCACCGACCCAACCTGGGAACCTCATATGCAGAGTGAGGCCAGCAGCACTGAGGTGGTGGGATCAGCAGCACTGAAACAGGCAGGAAGAGGCAGTGGGATAACTAGAGGGAGAAGGCAAGCAACTGTTCCACATAGCAATTGTCACGGTTCCACTCTTCAGTGTGTCTGGGATGCAGTTACTGACAGGTCAGCCATCCAATCTGGTACAGGGGTGTGCTGAAACTGTCAGTACTTTGATTGACAGCTCAGCCATCCAATCTGGTACAGGGGCATGCTGAGCTGTTAATTATCCCAGGTGATTTTTATGATACTTAACTCTGCTGTTTCTTTCAAACCTCTTCCGTACATTCAGCTAGAATGGTATGTTTCCTCTGTGCCTCAAGTTCTGTATGTTGATCTTTCATTGCCTGACCTTGGACCTCGGTCCGACCATCCATTTATTTAACCCCTTCTGATCTGATCCGCTATCCTCCTGGTATTCTGACCTCGGAACGTTACCTGACTACGCTATTTTTTCTCTTCCTTCTGTTTATGACGTACCCTCCTGTCTTCTGACCTTGGAATTCTTGACTCCTGACTCATGGCTTGGCCGTGAAAAGTGACAAGCATCACAGTAATGACACTCGGAAATTGTCAGTCAAAAGTTTAGGCATTCCCCAGTCTGGGACTTTTTTGAACAGAGTTCTCAGATAAAAATTTTTTACATCTACAACATGTGTCATGCCAAGATCAGCAGAGGCCTGACCACTAAAAGCTTTACCACCACTAGCATGATCAGGCACATGTCTTCTAAGCACAGTGGGCCAAAAGTCTGGGTCCACAATTGTTGCCAGTGTGTGCCACTGCCTCTTCATCTGTGCTAGTTGCTTCCCAATTCCTTGTCCATGACATTTGCTCAGATACATTGTGCCCTGCACCTGTGCTTGCACATTCTAATGCTCCATCATCAGGCTCTTCCAAATCCTTATCCCAGCACAGCATTCAGTTGTCTCTACTCCAAGCATTGGAACAAAAGAGAAAGTTTGAAGCAACACACCCACAGGCCCAACTACTAAAGGGCACATTTCCAGGCTGCTTGCCGTGGAAATGTTGCCTTTTAGGCTTGTTGACATGAAGGATTTCCGTCCCCATCTTTTACCAGCTCAAGTCCAGAAACATCACCTGTGCCCTTACCAACGTTGTTACTGGGATTGTCCACTTAGCGACCGAGACCTGGACAAGCACTTATGGCCAGACACGCTACATTTCCCTGATGGCAGAATGTCTGAACATCATGGAGGCTGTGGCCGAGTCCCAACCTGGCACTGTACATGTGTTCCCAACTCCGAGGATCAATGGCCTTACTTCTGTCAGGGTTTCTGCCACCTCCTTCACCAGTTCCTGCACCTCCCACTGCTTCTCCTCATCCTTCATCCTCAATAAAGCGACAACAGGTTCTGCTGAAGAATAATTTGTCTAGGACATAAACTGCACACAGTGGCAGGGTTATTTTAAGGAATAACAGACCAGACAGATATGTGGGGTTTGCCGCTTAACCAGCAACCAAGAATGTTCATGTGTGATAATGGACGTAATCTGGTGGTGGCTGAGAAGCTTGGCAAACTAATATACATACCACATTTGCCTCATGTGCTCAGCTTGATAGTTCAGTGTTTTATTGGAAACTTACCTGCATTTGCCAGAGCTTCTATTCAAGGATCGATGCATCTGCGCCCATTTCTGCAAGTCAGCTACAGCTCTCGCTGCTCTGGCAGTGTTTCAGAAGTGCATGCAAGTGCCAGCTCACTGACTGGTGTGAAATGTGATATTACCTAATGGAGAAAGGTGATGGGGACACTGAGACTGTGAGGCTGCCTGCGTTCCACTCACACCTGATGAGTGCCATTTCTTAGCAGTTTACTGCAACTTTAGTGTAAAGCACTA
Organism: Ranitomeya variabilis; assembly: GCF_051348905.1. Taxonomy (NCBI): domain Eukaryota; kingdom Metazoa; phylum Chordata; class Amphibia; order Anura; family Dendrobatidae; genus Ranitomeya; species Ranitomeya variabilis. The sequence goes on along the minus strand of NC_135232.1, from coordinate 55,736,301 downwards.
GATTTTTGCCTAAGATTTTTGCCTACTGGGATTTTGCTGCCATTTATTTCTGGACACATACTTTGTATGATATTGCTTCATATATGCATCAGCCAGGCCTTCCTTCCATCTTTGGACTTTACTTTACATGGCTGCTGTTCTTACCCTTTCCTTTGGAGTTTTTTTTGCCCAGTCTTTTTAATTGTTCTTATACGTTGATATATAATAAAAATATTTATTGTTTTATTACTCGAGTTAGAAACGCTTCTTATCTAATGGTAGTCAGCCATATTAGATTATGTTGATTGACAATTAAACATGAAGTTTTGCATGTGCACCAGGTTGAGATGGAGGAAGAAAAGAGACAGGGAGGTACTACCTAGCCCAGCCTCTTCTCATCTGCTCAATTAGATTGAGTAACAATGGGCAGGTGGCGGCTGAGGAAGAGAAGGAGGAAAAGGAGCTGGCTAATAGCCCAAAAGATGCTAGTACCCGCACAAGCTATGTCCCTTCTTTCCCACATGGATGGACTGAGGAGGGGAATGAGCAGGAAAAGATGGAATAGTATATAGAGAGTAGTCATCATGGTGGAGACAGGGAAGTGTTGGCTGTAGGGACCTTGGCACATATTATTATTATTATTTATTTATTTATATAGCACCATTAATTCCATCGTGCTGTATATGAGAAAGGGGTTACATACAGGGTTATAAATATCGTTTACAGTAAACAAGTTTACAGTGACAGACTGGTGCATAGGGGAGAGGACCCTGTCCTTGCGGACTTACATTCTATGGGATAGTGCGGAAGAGGCAGAAGTTCAGAGGTGCAGCAGCTCTGGCGGTGGTGAGGCGGCTGCTCTGGCGATGGCGAGGCGGCAGAATGGTTATTGCAGGCTGTAGGCTTTCTTGAAGAGATGGGTTTTCAGGTTCCGTCTGAAGGATCCGAGGGTGGTGGATAGTCGGACGTGTTGAGGCATGGAATTCCAGAGGATGTGGGATATTCGGGAGAAATCTTGGAGGCGGTTATGTGAGGAACGAGTGTGGAGCAGAGTAGGAGGTCTTGGGAGGACTGGACATTACGTGAGGGAAGGTGTTGGGAGATTAGTTCAGAGATATAGGGAGGGGACAGGTTGTGGATGGCTTTGTAGATCAGTGTTAGTAGTTTGAACTGGATTCGTTGGGGAATTGGGAGCCAGTGGAGGGATTTGCAAAGGGGAGAAGCAGGGGAGTAGTGAGGAGAGAGGTGGATTAGCTGGGCAGCAGAGTTGAGGACAGACTGGAGTGGTGCGAGAGAGTTAGCAGGAAGGCCACAGAGGAGGGTGTTGCAGTAGTCGAGGCGGGAGATGATAAGAGTATGCACAAGAGTCTTAATAGATTGTGGGGTGAGGAAGGGACGGATTCTGGCAATATTTTTGAGTTGGAGGCGACAGGAGGTGGCAAGAGTTTGAACGTGTGGTTTGAAGGACAAGGCAGAGTCGAGAGTTACCCCAAGGCAGCGGATTTCAGGTGCGGGAGAGAACATGATGCCATTTACCATAATAGATAGATCAGGTAGGGGGGATACGTGAGATGGGGGAAAGATGATGAGTTCGGTTTTGTCTACATTGACTTTTAGGAAGCGAGAGGTGAAGAAGGAGGATATGGCTGACAGACACTCTGGGATTCTGGACAGGAGAGAGGCAACATCTGAGCCAGAGAGGTAGATCTGAGTGTCGTCCGCATACAATGTGGTGCTGGAAGCCATGGGACTTTATGAGTTGCTCAAAGCCAAGGGTATAGAAGGAAAAAAGTAGGGGCCCTAGGACAGAGCTTTGAGGGACTCCAACAGAGAGAGGGCGGGATGAGGAGGTAGTGTGGGAGTGGGAAACGCTAAATGTGCGGTCGGAAAGGTATGAGGCAATCCAGGACAGGGGAAGGTCTTTGATGCCAAGGGAAGAAATAATCTGTAGCAGTAGGCAGTGATCGACTGTCGAAAGCAGAGGACAGGTCAAGAAGGAGGAGGATGGAGAACTGTCTGCTAGCTTTGACTGTGAGTAAGTCATTAGTAATTTTTGTCAGGGCAGTTTTGGTGGAGTGGTGTGGGCGGAAGCCAGATTGGAGGTTGTCAAGGAGAGAGTTAGATGAGAGGTGGGAGGAAATTTGAGCATGGACATGCTGCTCAAGGAGTTTTGAAGCAAACGGGAGCAGTGATATGGGGCGGTAGCTGGGCATAGCAGTTGGGTCAAGGTTAGTGAGGTTGAGGAGCAAGTGGGAGGGGATGGGGTCAAGTGCACAGGTGGTGAGGTGCGATCCCACATATGCATTTCTTCTTCCTGAGGTGGAGAGTTCTAAAATGATGCTATAACAGAAGACCATTTTGGAAAATATGTTGGAAAAATTTCCATCAGACAACGCTAGTGACAGGGGGCAAGCTTCCTTGCCCTATCAAGGAAGAGAGGTGAGAAGACACACACCAGGTACAAAAGAGGCAGGAGTACACTGTGAAAGGCCTGGGCCAATTTCATGACACCGTCCATGCCCTGATGAGCATTTTTTTTAAATGGAAAAGTTTGTAAAGATGGCCAAGCAATACCAAGCCGACAAGACCAGTGTACTCCCTAATGCCTCTGCCACCTTCAGCTATTGGGTCCCAAAGCTGGAAACCTGGCATGTGCTGTCCCTCTATGCTTTGGAGCTGTTTTGCTACCCTGCTGCTAGTGTCTTGTCTTAGCAGGTTTTTAGTGCCACCAGGGGGTCATAACAGACAGGCACTTTCGCCTGTCAACAGAAAATGCTGATAGGCTCACTCTGGTAACAATGACTTTTCCAAAACACCAGATGTCAGAAGCACATACAGTGTTTTTAATGTTCAATATTTGAATGAGGCCCGCTAGCTGTTGCCTTCTAGAGTCTATGATTGACTGGACAACCCTACTTATAATTTTTTCCTGGCTTTGCACTTTGTGCAAAGCCTTTAAGATTTTATAAGTATCACAACTACACTTTCTTAATATATTTATTTGGCAATCCAGTCGGTGCCTTCAAGGGTGTATGGATGGCCCTGCTTGTAATTAATGACAGGCTTTGCACTGTGTGCAGAACTTTTGAGTGTAGGAGTATTGCAAGTACCCTTTGCTCACAATATTTGAATGATGCACTACAGTTGGTCTCTTCAAGGGTGTATGGATGACACTGCTTGTAATTTTTGTGGCAGGATTTGCGCTAAATGCATAGCCTTTATGAGTCTAGGAGAAAAACTATATTACATCTTGAACAGAATGTGTATGAGACCCTCCTTTATGTCTAATATAGGGTGTATATAAGTCCCTCTGAGTCCCTAATTTAGGCACTTCTTGGTTCCTTCATAAATTACACTGAAATTTCCATTTTTTTAATTAAAAAAATCAATTTGGTTTAACTAAATTATATTTTTGTAAATCCTTCTTAAATTTTGCCTTATATATCAGTCACTATACAGGGAAAAATTATTCTGAACATTTTTCCTGTAAACTCCAATTTCTAATCAATTTTAAATGTGGTTATTGTCAGCCCTTAAAGTGGAATATAAGTGTGACACCATTGTTCTCAGCAGTGATCTGGGAGTCAGAGATGCTTCCAGGGCTCTTCGCCATGCTGTTCTCCTTCCATTCAGCACTTTTTACATCCATTTCAACATTTTCACTGCCCCCCAGACCTCTTTGTAGCGTATGCTGGAAAAATACTCAGATTTCCCAATGACTCCCATAATATTCATTACTCGAAACGAGCATCCCAGCATTAGAAATTACTCGGTTTGAGCAATGAGCATCCGAGCATTTTACTGCTCGCTCATTTCTAATGGTATTGCAACAAATGAGTGCTAGTAAGTTCAAATACAATATTAAACTTTTTGGAAAATTTTTTGATAAATAATCTCTTATCTTTTATCATATGTTGTAAAACCCATCATGTTCCTAATATGTCTGTGGCATCTTTACCACTTCCAATATCTACACTGGATTCATTATGTATCAATAGCTTTTTTAATCCCATCCCTTATTCTGTTTTGTTTTCGCCATCTGTAGGGATGAAAGCTCACACTGGGATTAATGACATAACTAAGAGGTTCTGTGCACAGGTGCTGGCAAAGGGAGATATGGGAGCAGAGACGTGGCCAAAAGACAGCATGCTCCTCTATTCCTCCTAATGTAACATCTATCTCTTTTTTTTTGGCTATCACATACGCTCCATTGCACTTTGAAAATCAATGACCTATACGTTATTATCCATCTCTCCTCAGTTCCCCTCAGAGGAGAGCTGGACGAAAAGGTACTATGTTACATTTCTGAGAATTCTTTCATAGGGTAGAATACTCTGTCCTCTGCTCGGATCAGCTTGATAGTTTTCAACTTTGCATCGCCTTTCTATGACACGTTGGGGGGAACATTAAATATATCCAAAGTTTAGATAAAAGAAGAGACAGTCAAATGTTTAAAATGTTTTTCATTCTTTGTTTGCCTCACTCAGGAACCCCATTTATAAGCCAGGTTGGAGAGTGATGACAAAAATTGTCTAATTTGGTGGTCATTATAGGGTTTTCCAGATTAATTTTTTTTTACTTCTCAATTTAGCCAAAGGTAAAGGTAAAAGAGTAACTAAATGAGCGTTAACCCTTTCTCTCTGTGGCCAATTTCCAATTTTTGCTTTTTTTTCCCTCCCCTTCTTTGCAGAGCCCCATTTCTTTTATTTTTATGTCCACATAGACATATGAAGGCTTGTTTTTTAAAAATTTTTTTAATTTTTTTAATAACCCCATTGATTTTACCACGCAATGTACTGGATAATGGGAGAAAAAATGGAGCAAATTTTGATAAACACCCTTCACAATTCTGACATTACTTTTTGAGAATTGTTTTTACGAAGTACAGTACAGACCAAAGGTTTGGACACACCTTCTCATTTAAAGATTTTTCCGTATTTTCATGACTATGAAAATTGTAAATTCACCCTGAAGGCAACAAAACTATAAATTATGTGAAATTATATACTTAACAAAAAAGTGTGAAACAACTGAAAATGTGTCTTATATTCTAGGTTCTTCAAAGTAGCCACCTTTTGCTTTGATGACTGCTTTGCACACTCTTGGCATTCTCTTGATGGGCTTCAAGAGGTAGTCACCGGTAATGGTTTTCACTTCGCAGGTTTAATAAGTGGGATTTCTTGCCTTATAAATGGGGTTGGGTCCATTAGTTGTGTTGAGCAGAAGTCTGGTGGATACACAGCTGATAGACCTACTGAATAGACTGTTAGAATTTGTATTATGGCAAGAAAAAGGCAGCTAAGTAAAGAAAAATGAGTGGCCATCATTACTTTAAGAAATGAAGGTTAGTCAGTCTGAAAAATTGGGGAAATTTTGAAAGTGTCCTCAAGTGAAGTTGCAAAAACCATCAAGCACTACAAAGAAACTGGCTCACATGAGGACCGCCCCAGGAAAGGAAGACCAAGTGTCACCTCTGCTTCTGAGGATAAGTTTATCCGAGTCACCAGCTTCAGAAATCACAGGTTAACAGCAGCTCAGATTAGAGATCAGGTCAATGCCACACAGAGTTCTAGCAGCAGACACATCTCTACAACAACTGTTAAGAGGAGACTTTGTGCAGCAGGCTTTCATGGTAAAATAGCTGCTAGGAAACCACTGCTAAGGACAGGCAACAAGCAGAAGAGACTTGTTTGGGCTAAAGAACACAAGGAATGGACATTAGACTAGTGGAAATCTGAGCTTTGGTCTGATGAGTCCAAATTTGAGATCTTTGGTTCCAACCACAGTGTCTTTGTGCGACACAGAAAAGGTGAACGGATGGACTCTACATGCCTGGTTCCCACCGTGAAGCATGAAGGAGGAGGTGTGATGGTATGGGGGTGCTTTGCTGGTGACACTGTTGGGGATTTATTCAAAATTGAAGGCATACTGAACCAGCAGGCTAACACAGCATCTTGCAGCGGCATGCTATTCCATCCGGTTTGCGTTTAATTGGACCATCATTTATTTTTCAACAGGATAATGACCCCAAACACACCTCCAGGCTGTGTAAGGGCTATTTGACCAAGAAGGAGAGTGATGGGGTACTATGCCAGATGACCTGGCCTCCACAGTCAACAGACCTGAACCCAATCGAAATGGTTTGGGGTGAGCTGGATCGCAGAGTGAAGGCAAAAGGGCCAACAAGTGCTAATCATCTCTGTGAACTCCTTCAATATTGTTGGAAGACCATTTCCGGTGACTAGGGTTGAGCGACTTTCATTTTTTTAAGATCGAGTCGGGTTTTGTGAAACCCGACTTTGTCCAGAGTCGAGTCGAGTGCAGTCGGCCGATTATCGCTAAAAGTCGGGGATCGACCGAAACACGAAACCCAATGCAAGTCAATGGGGAAGCATAGTCGGCAGTGAGTGGAGGCCAGGAAAACACCTACAGTGCCCATTTTAATGCCAAAAACATCCATTCTTGTTTCTGAAGCTTGTCAATCTTAATTAACTTTATAATAATAGTTGGGCATAGGAAATTGGGGGTCATTTGGCTAAAGTTGTGGGGGGAGTAGGGCTGGCTCAAGTTTTTCGTGGGCCCAGGAAATGCGGACTACGTCACGGTGGTGGAGCAGGGAGAGGTAAGTATTTCAACGTTGCAAGTGCTGTGATCCTGAGCAAGCAGGGGGGGCCCACTCGTTCGCATTGGCACTGGCACAGGGCCCCTCAAAGTACGGCGGTGTGTTTGCATGGCGGGGGTGCCTCCCACCAGCAGCGACACTTTTGCGTACTCTGAGGGGCCCTGTGCCAGTGACGTCGCCAACGAGTATGCCCCCCCCACCTGATGAAGGAACCTGCACTTTTATCTGCACCTTCCTCTTTGTCCCTGTGTAAGGTGGTATAACATGCGGGAAGGGGAACCTTACTTTCAGCAGGGTCAGATTCTGGCTGTGTAGAGTACAAGGGGAATGTAGTGGTCTAGGTCAATGTACCAGCAGACTCATCTAGCAGTGGCTGGGCAATGGGCAGGATGAGGAGGAAACAGATATAGGGCCAAAGAATAAAGTAGGCTAAATGCAGTTCAAAATTGGTAACAGGACTAAACAGGCGGCATTGCTTTGTTCAGTGGAGTAGCAAACCCAAGAGCAGCAGACACTGTTTCAAGGGCCTAACCACACTAGTAGGCCAAATGCAGTTTAATATCTGATAGTATAGGCCGAAAGCCAGAATGTGGAAGCTCAGCTTTGTTCAGTTGAGGACAACACCAGGGAGGGGCAGACACCGTTAGTAGGCCGGAACAGCCAATTTTTAAAAAAACAGCAGTTAATAAGAGCCAGAAGGTTGAAGCCCAGCTTTATTCAGTTGAGGACAACACCAGGGAGGGGCAGACACCGTTAGTAAGCCGGAACAGCCAATTTTTAAAAAAACAGCAGTTAATCAGAGCCAGAAGGTGGAAGCTCAGCTTTATTTAGTTGAGGACAACACCAGGGAGGGGCAGACAACGTTAGTAGGCCCTAAACACCCAATTTCTTTTTTAAAAATCTTAATTTGGAACAGAAGGTTGAAGCACAGCTTTATTCAGTTGAGGACAACACCAGGCAGGGGCAGACACCGTTAGTAGGCCGGAACAGCCAATTTTTAAAAAACAGCAGTTAATCAGAGCCAGAAGGTGGAAGCTCAGCTTTATTCAGTTGAAGACAACACCAGGCAGGGGCAGACACCGTTAGTAGGCCGGAACAGCCAATTTTTAAAAAACAGCAGTTAATCAGAGCCAGAAGGTGGAAGCTCAGCTTTATTCAGTTGAGGACAACACCAGGCAGGGGCAGACACCGTTAGTAGGCCGGAACAGCCAATTTTTAAAAAAACAGCCGTTAATAAGAGCCAGAAGGTGGAAGCTCAGCTTTATTCAGTTGAGGACAACACCAGGCAGGGGCAGACACCGTTAGTAGGCCGGAACAGCCAATTTTTAAAAAACAGCAGTTAATCAGAGCCAGAAGGTGGAAGCTCAGCTTTATTCAGTTGAGGACAACACCAGGCAGGGGCAGACACCGTTAGTAGGCCGGAACAGCCAATTTTTAAAAAAACAGCCGTTAATAAGAGCCAGAAGGTGGAAGCTCAGCTTTATTCAGTTGAGGACAACACCAGGCAGGGGCAGACACCGTTAGTAGGCCGGAACAGCCAATTTTTAAAAAAACAGCCGTTAATAAGAGCCAGAAGGTGGAAGCTCAGCTTTATTCAGTTGAGGACAACACCAGGCAGGGGCAGACACCGTTAGTAGGCCGGAACAGCCAATTTTTAAAAAAACAGCAGTTAATCAGAGCCAGAAGGTGGAAGCTCAGCTTTATTCAGTTGAGGACAACACCAGGCAGGGGCAGACACCGTTAGTAGGCCGGAACCAAAGTTGAAGGCCAAATGCAGTTTAATATCTGATACTATAGGCCGAAAGCCATAAGGTTGAAGCACAGCTTTATTCAGTTGCAGCTTCTTGGCAATAATATAAAGAAGACGCGACAGGACAACATTCGGTGGATGCCATATCTGTGTTTTCAACTGAAAAAAACCTTTCAGTTAACTACTTGCAGGAGAAAGTTTTTGTAGCTGGTGGCCAATTTTTGTACTGTACCAGTTTTTTGTTGTATGTGTTTTTGTTTTTAATGTTAAAATGTCTGCATTTGATATCTCTCCAGTATTTTCTTTTTTATAAGCAAAATACTTATTTTTATATTTTCTGATGTTTTATACCGGAGTGTTCCTCGGGACACGCTTATAAAGTGTCTTATATATGTGTTTCTAATGAGTCACATTATATATTTTTTGTAATTGTGGCTCTAAGAGATCTCAAAGATTTCATGGTTTGGAAATGATTGTTATGCCTTTACTGTTATATATAATAAAAACTGAATGGACACTTGTCAGCTCTTCTCAGGTGAAATGTTATCAAGTTCCGTCTGTTGGGCCATTATTCTAGGTCATACCCCCAGATCTGTGAACTGAGCAGTAAGGAAAATTAGCTGGTCTAAGAAGCATATCCATCTTTCCTACTTAAACACTTTCTTCATTGCTACTTAATGTGTTATATTTAAAGCCATTGCAAGATTTTATAGAAGGAACTGATTGTAATTATCACCATAGGTATCATCACCTTTTAAGGACAGTGGGCAATCATTCAGCACTTTTTTGTAGGCATACATCCTCTCCCCAGCAACCTGTATGCATTTGACATGACATTATTTGTTCCTTTTATTGCATTACTTTCTTCATTGATTCCTTTTGCATAATTTATATGTAGTTTTAGTGCTGGTTTTGTACTCTGAGCTTGTTGCCCTGTGCACAATATTTTAAGACAGACTTAAATGTCAAGTTTGTTCTGTCAAAAGCAGTAGTGTTTCAAAATAGATAAAAAACAACATAAAGACAACATTCTAGAGCTGCTGTTATACTTATAAAGACAGTAAAATGTGATAACAACTATTAGCAGGTCATCTTTAGTATGTAGGTTTGATGAATCGGTGAGTGGTTGTATTGTATTGTGTGTGGTATTGTTATTAGTATTGTGAATTTTATTAAAATGTTTGCCTTCTGATTCAGTGTTTACTTTTCTTAATTTCCAAAATGCATGATTTCTTTGAAGGTTGTGTCTTCTGTCTTTACACACTTCTTTCTTAACCCCTTCCCAACATGCGCCATATATGTACAGTGCTGTGGGATCATATGAGCTCACACAAAGCACCGTCACGATCAAATGTGGGTGTCAACTCAATATGAGAGGTGACGCCCTGCTAGCATTGATCGTGGGCGTTTAGCCCCTCTGATGCTGCTGTCAATATGGGGAGAACTACGTCCATGCATAGACTACTGGGGTCTTAACGCCATCACTTAAGAATAAGTATCCTTTGCCCTTGATATCTGAGCTCTTTGATAGACTCTGTAATGCCCCAGCCGTTTTCCAAGACTTTGTGAACGACATCTTCCGGGTGATGCTCCCCACCTCGGCCGTAGTCTATCTGGATGATATTCTCATCTACTCTCCAGATATTGACTCCAATCAGAGAGATGTTTGCAAAGTTTTTGACCTCTTACGGGCAAACTGAAGTCCTCTTCCAAAAGGATGCTCAAGGTCGGAAGCATCCTTGCTTCTTCTCCAAGACCTTCTCACCAGCGGAGAGGAATTATTCCATCGTGGACAGGGAGTTGCTAGCCATGAAGTTGGCTTTCTCAGAGTGGAGACACCTCCTAAAGTTTTTACAGACCAAAAAGATTTTGTGTACTAACAGACAACCCAGCGTCAAAATTCTCGCCAGGCCAGATGGTCCCTGTTCTTCTCCCGGTTCCATTTCACCCTAACTTTTTTCTCCAGGTTGAAGAACATTCGTGCCGACGCTCTCTCCCGCTCCGTATTGTCATCAGAGGAGGAGGAGCCTTGGCTTATTGTCCCTTCTGAGAGCCTGAGAACCGTGGCTCCAGATTCACTAGAGTCTGTTCCCCCGGGCAAGCCTTTTGTACCATCAAATTTGCGACCGGAGTTTCTCTGTTGGGCTCCTTTGTCCAAGGAGGGTACACATTTCGGGATCAAGAGGACATTTGAGCTTCTGGCGAGAACATACTGGTGGCCGCATATGGCTCGTGACGTCGGGGATAATATTCGGGCATGTGTCTCCTGCGCCAAGAATCGGTCTACTCGGCAACGGCCTGCTGGGCTACTTTACCCCCTGCCAGTGGCAGACAGGCCCTGGGAGATGGTTGAGATGGACTTCGTGGTGGGCTTACTTAAGTGTCGTAGCTGCACCGTTATCTGGGTAGTCACCGATCAAAGTACAGCGGTGTGTTTGCACGGCGGGGGCGCCTCCCACCGGTAGCAACACTTTTGCATACTATGAGGGGCCCTGTGGCAGTGACGTCGCCAACGAGTATTCCTCCCCCCACCTGATGAAGGAACCTGCACCTTCATCTGCACCTTCCTCTTTGTCCCCGTGTAAGGTGGTATTTTATGCGGGAAGGGGGACCTGACTTTCAGCAGGGTCACAATCTTGCAGTGTAGCGTGCACGGGGAATGTTGCATTATGGGTCAATGTACCAGCAGACTCATCTATCACTGGCTGGGCAATGGGCAGGATGAGGGGGAAACAGATATGGGCCCAAAGAATAAAGTGGGCTAAATGCAGTTCAAAATTGGTAACAGGACTAAACAGGCGGCATTGCTTTGTTCAGTGGAGTAGCAAAACCAGGAGCAGCAGACACTGTTTTAAGGGCCCAACCACACTAGTAGGCCAAATGCAGTTTAATATCTGCTACTATAGGCCAAAAGCCTAAAGACTGAAGCTCAGTTTTATACAGTTGAGGACAACACCAGGGAGCGGCAGAAACCGTTAGTAGGCCCTAAACACCATTTTGTTTTTAAAAAAAACACCAGTTAATGAGAGGCAGAAGGTTGAAGCTCAACTGTATTCAGTTGAGGGCAACACCAGGGAGGGGCAGAAACCGTTAGTAGGCCCTAAACACCATTTTTTAAAAAAAAAAACAGCAGTTAATGAGAGGCAGAAGGTAGAAGCTCAGCTTTATTCATTTGAGGACAACTTGAATTAGGGACTGCAGACAGGCTTCCTAGGCCTAAAATACCTAAAAATAGGCTTATGGCAGTTTTACATCGGTTACATGGATACACAGGCAGCTTGGTGGTCAGTGGAGGAGTATTTAAAGTAGGGACCGCAGACAGGCTATCAAAGGCCTAAAATAACAAAACATAGGCTCATGGCAGTTTTACGTCAGTTACATGGAGACACAGGCAGCATTGTTGTCAATGGAGGAGTATTTAAAGTAGGGACTGCAGACAGGCTATCAAAGGCCTAAAATTGCAAACAATAGGCTCATGGCAGTTTTACATCGGTTACATGGATACACAGGCAGCTTGGTGGTCAGCGGAGGAGGAGTATTGCAAGTAGGGACCGCAGACAGGCTATCAAAGGCCTAAAATAACAAAACATAGGCTCAAGGCAGTTTTACATCAGTTACATGGATACACAGGCAGGCAGCATTGTGGTCAGTGGAGGAGTATTGCAAGGAGTGTCTGTCCCAGTACTCCCAAAATATAAATAGATGTTAATGTCTCGCAAAACAACCCAAAAAAAAAAAAAAAAAAAAAAAAAAAGGTGGCATACTTAGGTACAGGGGTGGGCTCATCTGCTGAGTTTCTGACATAGTAATTTGGCAGTAACTCAGTAACTATTTAATGGTGCCAATATAGGACACTGACACAGACTACTTTAAGTAGCATCATAGATGTCTACAAATTTGTATTGTCAGTGCCAGACATTGAATGATGTCAGCGAATAGACTAAACATTGGTGGAGCTGTGCGACATAATTTTGCACGTGGTAGAGCACAGTTTGAGCTGGGGGAGGGGGAAACTCTCTTGTGGCCGGCGGGACCGCCCCAGGGCCCCTCATGTTACAACGGTGTGTCTGACGTTGGGTGCGCACCACCACCGCCAGAGACACTACATTGTACTATGAGGGACCCAGTAGCAATGCCGTCAACCAAAAGCGAGCACACCCACCTCTTCAGACAAACAGCAGTCTCACGGGTGCTTGCGCCAAGTCGCGATACCACGGCCCCGTGTGGTGAGTTTGGCCATTTATGGAGGTGTAAACATGTCGTATGCTGTACAATCAGCTGCAGCAAATTAGACATTAGAAAAGTAATTCACAGGTAAGAGCTTTTCATAGGAAAGCTAGGTGTCGGCCGGGCAAGGTGGGGCAAAAGATTTTGAAATCCAGTTGTGGTTCATTTTAATGAATGTTAGATCGTCAACATTTTGGGTAGCCAGACGAGTCCTTTTTTCGGTTAATATTGAACCTGCAGCACTGAATACTCTTTCTGATAGGACACTTGCTGCCGGGCAAGCAAGCTCCTGCAATGCATATTCTGCCAATTCTGGCCAGGTGTCTAATTTTGATGCCCAGTAATCAAATGGGAATGACGGTTGAGGGAGAACATCGATAAGGGATGAAAAATAGTTAGTAACCATACTGGACAAATGTTGTCTCCTGTCACTTTCAATTGATGCAGCAGTACCTGTCCTGTCTGCCGTCATAGCAAAATCACTCCACAACCTGGTCAGAAAACCCCTCTGTCCAACGCCACTTCTGATGTGTGCACCCCTAACACTCCTAGTCTGCTGCCCCCTGGAGCTCCTGTGAGAACGATCACGTGCGCTGTGTGCTGGGAATGCCTGAAGCAAACGGTCAACAAGAGTTGATTGTTTGGTTACTAATATTAGTTCCAAGTTCTCATGTGGCATTATATTTTGCAATTTGCCTTTATAGCGTGGATCAAGGAGGCAGGCCAACCAGTAATCGTCATCGTTCATCATTTTCGTAATGCGTGTGTCCCTTTTTAGAATACGTAAGGCATAATCCGCCATGTGGGCCAAAGTTCCAGTTGTCAAATCTCCGGTTGTGATTGGTTGAGGGGCAGTTTCAGGCAAATCTACGTCACTTGTGTCCCTCAAAAAACCAGAACCCGGCCTTGCCACGCAACCAATTTCCAGTGCCCCCGGGAAAGCTTCTGCATTAAAAATATACTCATCCTCATCATCCTCCTCGTCCTCCACCTCCTCTTCGCCCGCTACCTCGTCCTGTACACTGCCCTGACCAGACAATGGCTGACTGTCATCAAGGCTTTCCTCTTCCTCTGGTGCAGACGCCTGATCCTTTATGTGCGTCAAACTTTGCATCAGCAGACGCATTAGGGGGATGCTCATGCTTATTACGGCATTGTCTGCACTAACCAGCCGTGTGCATTCCTCAAAACACTGAAGGACTTGACACATGTCTTGTATCTTGGACCACTGCACACCTGACAACTCCATGTCTGCCATCCTACTGCCTGCCCGTGTATGTGTATCCTCCCACAAAAACATAACAGCCCGCCTCTGTTGGCACAGTCTCTGAAGCATGTGCAGTGTTGAGTTCCACCTTGTTGCAACGTCTATGATTAGGCGATGCTGGGGAAGGTTCAAAGACCGCTGATAGGTCTGCATACGGCTGGAGTGTACAGGCGAACGTCGGATATGTGAGCAAAGTCCACGCACTTTGAGGAGCAGGTCGGAGAACCCAGGATAAGTTTTCAATAAGCACTGCACCACCAGGTTTAAGGTGTGAGCCAGGCAAGGAATGTGTTTCAGTTGGGAAAGGGAGATGGCAGCCATGAAATTCCTTCCGTTATCACTCACTACCTTGCCTGCCTCAAGATCTACTGTGCCCAGCCACGACTGCGTTTCTTGTTGCAAGAACTCGGACAGAACTTCCGCGGTGTGTCTGTTGTCGCCCAAACACTTCATAGCCAATACAGCCTGCTGACGCTTGCCAGTAGCTGGCCTATAATGGGACAACTGGTGTGCAACAGTGTCATCTGCCGATGGAGTGGTTGGCCGACTGCGGTCTGTGGAAGAGCTGTAGCTTCTGCAGGAGGACGAGGAGGAGGAGGGGATGCGAACGCCTACAGCCAACTGTTTCCTAGACTGTGGGCTAGGCACAACTGTCCCGAAATTGATGTCCCCTGTGGACCCTGCATCCACCACATTCACCCAGTGTGCCGTGATGGACACATAACGTCCCTGGCAATGCCTACTGGTCCATGCATCTGTAGTCAGGTGCACCTTTGTACTCACAGATTGCCTGAGTGCATGGACGATGCGCTGTTTAACATGCTGGTGCAGGGCTGGGATGGCTTTTCTTGAAAAAAAGTGTTGACTGGGTAGCTCGTATCGTGGTTCAGCGTACTCCATCAGGGCTTTGAAAGCTTCGCTTTCAACTAACCGGTAGGGCATCATCTCTAACGAGATTAGTCTAGCTATGTGGGCGTTAAAACCCTGTGTACGCGGATGTGAGGATAAGTACTTCCTTTTCCTAACCAGAGTCTCATGTAGTGTTAGCTGAACTGGAGAGATGGAGAACGTGGAACTTGCGGGTGTGCCGGTGGACATGGCAGACTGAGAGACGGTTGGAGACGGTATTGTTTCCGCCGGTGCCCTAGATGCAATATTTCCTCCTACAAAACTGGTGATTCCCTGACCCTGACTGCTTTTGGCTGGCAAAGAAACCTGCACAGATACTGCCGGTGGTGCGGAAAATGGTGGCCTTACAGTGACGGAAGGGATGTTGCGTTGCTGACTAGCTTCATTGGCCGAGGGTGCTACAACCTTAAGGGACGTTTGGTAGTTAGTCCAGGCTTGAAAATGCATGGTGGTTAAGTGTCTATGCATGCAACTAGTATTGAGACTTTTCAGATTCTGACCTCTGCTTAAGCTAGTTGAACATTTTTGACAGATGACTTTGCGCTGATCAATTGGATGTTGTTTAAAAAAATGCCAGACTGCACTCTTCCTAGCATCGGATCCCTTTTCAGGGATTGCAGACTGAGCTTTAACCGGATGGCCACGCTGTCCTCCAACAGGTTTTGGCTTTGACACGCGTTTTGGGCCAGATACGGGCCCGGCAGATGGAACCTGTTGCGATGTTGATGCCTGCTGCGGCCCCTCCTCCACCTCCGCTTCTGAACTACTGCCGCCTGCACTCTGTTCCCCCAATGGCTGCCAATCGGGGTCAACAACTGGGTCATCTATTACCTCCTCTTCGAGCTCGTGTACAACTTCGTCTGTGTCACCGTGTCGGTCGGTGGTATAGCGTTCGTGGCGGGGCAACATAGTCTCATCAGGGTCTGATTGCGGATCAGTACCCTGAGAGGGCAATGTTGTGGTCTGAGTCAAAGAAGCAGCATAGTACTCTGGCTGTGGCTGTGCATCAGTGCACTCCATGTCAGAATCTACTTGTAATGGGTATGGCCTGTTAAGTGTTTCACTTTCTAAGCCAGGGACGGTATGTGTAAAGAGCTCCATGGAGTAACCCGTTGTGTCGCCTGCTGCATCCTTCTCTCTTGTTGTTGTTTTTGCTGAAGAGGACAAGGAAGCGACTTGTCCCTGACCGTGAACATCCACAAGCGACGCGCTGCTTTTACATTTACCAGTTTCAGAAGAGGAGGCAAAAGAGCTAGAGGCTGAGTCTGCAATGTAAGCCAAAACTTGCTGTTGCTGCTCCGGCTTTAAAAGCGGTTTTCCTACTCCCAGAAAAGAGAGCTTTTGAGGCCTTGTGTAGCCAGACGACGAAACTGGCTCCACAGCTCCAGACTTAGGTGGAATATTTTTATCCCCACGCCCACCTGATGCTCCACTACCACTACCATCATTACCAGCTGACAATGAACGCCCACGGCCATGACCTCTTGCACCAGACTTCCTCATTGTTTTAAAAACGTAACCAAAGTAACTTTATTTGTTGCTGTCAAACAACTTACACGGTGAGCTATAACTTCAGTATGATTTCAATATCCCTTAACAGGTTGTTGAGACCACAAGGAAAATCAGGCACAATGTTACACACACTGTTTTCTGTGGCACCAAATCACAGAGATGCCACACACGCAGGACTGTCACTCAAGCACAAATGTCAATATTAATCTCACACCTTTTTTTTTTTTTTTTCTCAGGGAGACTTTAGAAACCAAATAAGATCAAATGATTTCTTTCAGGGACAATTTAGAAACCAAATACTAAAAAAATAAAAAGACTTTCTAGGGCCCACTGAGTGAGAGATGGCACACACAGGAGTCAGGAGTGGCACACAAGCCCTGAGGCCAATATTAATCTCCCACTGATTGATGTTTTATTTTTTTTTCTGGTAGATTTTAGAACCCAAATCAAGCAAAAAAATAAATAGGCTTTCTATGGCCCACTGAGTGAGAGATGGCACACACAGGAGTCAGGAGTGGCACACAAGCCATGAGGCCAATATTAATCTCCCACTGATTGATGTTTTATTTTTTTTTCTGGTAGATTTTAGAACCCAAATCAAGCAAAAAAATAAATAGGCTTTCTATGGCCCACTGAGTGAGAGATGTGTCATGGTTCTCAATGGCAAGAGACCGTAGTAAAGCATACAAAGGACTAGCTCTTGGAAGATGGGAACTCGAGCTGACTGTGAGCTAAACCTACCGCACAACTAACAGTGGCCGGGTAGCGTGCCTACGTTTTATCCCTAGACGCCCAGCGCCAGCCGGAGAACTGACTGACCCTAGCAGAGGAAAATACAGACCTGGCTTACCTCTAGAGAAATTTTCCCCAAAAGGCAGACAGTAGCCCCCACATATAATGTCGGTGATTTTAGAGGAAATTGACATACGAAGTATGAAGATAGGTTTAGCAAATTGAGGTCCGCTTACTAGATAGTAGGAAGACAGAAAAGGGAACTACACAGTCAGCTGAAAAACCCTTTCAAAACACCATCCTGAAATTACTTTAAGACTCTAATATCAACTCATGACACCAGAGTGGCAATTTCAGCTCACAAGAGCTTCCAGCCTCAGAAAAATTCAAACACAGAGAACTGGAACAAAAATGCAAAACAAACTTAGGACTCAAAGTCCAACTTAGCTGATAGTAGTCTAGGAGCAGGAACATGCAACAGAAAGGCTTCTGGTAACATTGTTGGCCGGCATAGAAATGACTGAGGAGCAAGGCTAAATAGACAACTCCCACATCCTGATGGAAACAGGTGAACAGAGGAGATGAAGCACATAAGTGCAGTACCACCAGAAACCACCGGGGGAGCCCAGAAACCAAATTCACAACAGTACCCCCCCCTCAAGGAGGGGGCACCGAACCCTCACCAGAACCACCAGGGCGATCAGGATGAGCCCTATGAAAGGCACGGACCAAATCGGAGGCATGAACATCAGAGGCTGTCACCCAAGAGTTATCCTCCTGACCGTAGCCCTTCCACTTGACCAGATACTGAAGTCTCCGTCTGGAAACACGGGAGTCCAAGATCTTCTCGACAATGTACTCCAACTCACCCTCAACCAACACCGGAGCAGGAGGCTCAACGGAAGGCACAACCGGTACCTCATACCTGCGCAACAATGACCGATGGAAGACATTATGAATAGAAAAAGATGCAGGGAGGTCCAAACGAAAGGACACAGGGTTAAGAATCTCCAATATCTTGTACGGGCCGATGAACCGAGGCTTAAACTTAGGAGAAGAAACCTTCATAGGGACAAAACGAGAAGATAACCACACCAAGTCCCCAACACAAAGATGAGGACCAACACGACGACGGCGGTTGGCAAAATGCTGAGTCTTCTCCTGGGACAACTTCAAATTGTCCACCACATGCCCCCAAATCTGATGCAACCTCTCCACCACAGCATCCACTCCAGGACAATCCGAAGACTCCACCTGACCGGAAGAGAAACGAGGATGAAACCCCGAATTACAGAAGAAAGGAGAAACCAAGGTGGCAGAACTAGCCCGATTATTGAGGGCAAACTCCGCCAAGGGCAAAAAGGCAACCCAATCATCCTGATCCGCAGACACAAAACACCTCAAATAAGTCTCCAAGGTCTGATTAGTTCGCTCGGTCTGGCCATTAGTCTGAGGGTGGAAAGCAGACGAAAAAGACAAATCAATGCCCATCCTAGCACAGAACGCTCGCCAAAATCTAGACACGAATTGGGTTCCCCTGTCAGAAACGATATTCTCCGGAATACCATGCAAGCGCACCACATTTTGAAAAAACAGAGGAACCAGCTCGGATGAGGAAGGCAATTTAGGCAAGGGAACCAAATGGACCATCTTAGAAAAACGGTCACACACCACCCAGATGACAGACATCTTCTGAGAAACAGGGAGATCAGAAATAAAATCCATGGAGATGTGAGTCCAAGGCCTCTTCGGAATAGGCAAGGATAACAACAATCCACTAGCCTGAGAACAACAAGGCTTGGCCCGAGCACAAACATCACAAGACTGCACAAAACCTCGCACATCTCGCGACAGGGAAGGCCACCAGAAGGACCTAGCCACCAAATCCCTGGTACCACAGATTCCAGGATGACCTGCTAACGCAGAAGAATGGACCTCCGAGATGACTCTACTGGTCCAATCATCAGGAACAAACAATCTACCAGGCGGGCAACGATCAGGTCTATCCGCCTGAAACTCCTGCAAGACCCGTCCCAAATCTGGGGAAACAGCAGATAATATCACTCCATCCTTAAGGATACCTGTAGGTTCAGAATTACCAGGGGAATCAGGCTCAAAACTCCTAGAAAGGGCATCCGCCTTACATTTTTAGAACCCGGTAGGTAAGAAACCACAAAATTAAACCGAGAGAAAAATAACGACCAGCGCGCCTGTCTAGGATTCAGGCGCCTGGCGGACTCAAGATAAATCAAATTCTTGTGGTCGGTCAATACCACCACCTGATGTCTAGCCCCCTCAAGCCAATGACGCCACTCCTCAAAAGCCCACTTCATAGCCAAGAGCTCCCGATTACCAATATCATAATTTCGCTCAGCGGGCGAAAACTTACGAGAAAAGAACGCACAAGGCCTCATCACGGAGCAGTCGGAACTTTTCTGCGACAAAACCGCCCCAGCTCCGATTTCTGAAGCGTCGACCTCAACCTGAAAAGGAAGAGTAACATCAGGCTGACGCAATACAGGGGCGGAAGAAAAGCGGCGCTTAAGCTCCCGAAAGGCCTCCACAGCCGCAGGGGACCATTCAGCAACATCAGCACCCTTCTTAGTCAAATCAGTCAACGGTTTAGCGACATCAGAAAAACCAGTTATAAATCGACGATAAAAATTAGCAAAGCCCAAAAACTTCTGAAGGCTCTTAAGAGAAGAGGGTTGCGTCCAATCACAAATAGCCTGAACCTTGACAGGGTCCATCTCAATGGAAGAGGGGGAAAAAATGTACCCCAAAAACGAAATCTTTTGAACCCCAAAAACGCACTTAGAACCCTTTACACACAGGGAATTAGAGCGCAAAACCTGAAAAACCCTCCTGACCTGTTGGACATGAGAGTCCCAGTCATCCGAAAAAATCAAAATATCATCCAGATACACAATCAAAAATTTATCCAAATATTCACGGAAAATGTCATGCATAAAGGACTGAAAGACTGAAGGGGCATTTGAAAGACCAAAAGGCATTACTAAATACTCAAAATGGCCCTCAGGCGTATTAAATGCAGTTTTCCACTCATCCCCCTGCTTAATTCGCACTAAATTATACGCCCCACGAAGATCAATCTTAGAGAACCACTTGGCCCCCTTTATTCGAGCAAACAAATCAGTAAGCAGTGGCAAAGGATACTGATATTTAACCGTGATTTTATTCAAAAGCCGATAATCAATACACGGCCTCAAAGAGCCATCTTTTTTAGATACAAAGAAAAAACCGGCTCCTAAGGGAGATGACGAAGGACGAATATGTCCCTTTTCCAAGGACTCCTTAATATATTCCCGCATAGCAGCATGTTCAGGCACAGATAGATTAAATAAACGACCCTTTGGAAACTTACTGCCCGGAATCAGATCTATAGTACAATCGCACTCTCTGTGCGGAGGTAGTGAACCAATTTTAGGCTCCTCAAAAACGTCACGATAATCAGATAAAAATTCCGGAATCTCAGAGGGAATAGATGACGAAATGGAAACCAAAGGTACGTCCCCATGAGTCCCCTGACATCCCCAGCTTAACACAGACATTGCTTTCCAGTCGAGGACTGGGTTATGAGATTGCAGCCATGGCAATCCAAGCACCAACACATCATGTAGATTATACAACACAAGGAAGCGAATAATCTCCTGGTGATCCGGATTAATACGCATAGTTACTTGTGTCCAGTATTGTGGTTTATTACTAGCCAATGGCGTGGAGTCAATACCCTTCAGAGGTATAGAAACTTCCAGAGGCTCTAAATCAAACCCACAGGGTTTGGCAAAGGACCAATCCATAAGACTCAAAGCGGCGCCAGAGTCGACATAGGCGTCCGCGGTAATAGACGATAAAGAGCAAATCAGGGTCACAGATAGAATAAACTTAGACTGTAAAGTGCCAATTGAAACAGACTTATCAACCTTCTTAGTACGTTTAGAGCATGCTGATATAACATGAGTTGAATCACCACAATAGAAGCATAACCCATTTTTTCGCCTAAAATTCTGTCGTTCGCTTCTGGACAGAATTCTATCACATTGCATAATCTCTGGCGCCTTCTCAGTAGACACCGCCAAATGGTGCACAGGTTTGCGCTCCCGCAAACGCCGATCAATCTGAATAGCCATTGTCATGGACTCATTCAGACCTGTAGGCACAGGGAACCCCACCATAACATCCTTAATGGCATCAGAGAGACCCTCTCTGAAATTCGCCGCCAGGGCGCACTCATTCCACTGAGTAAGCACAGACCACTTACGAAATTTTTGGCAGTATATTTCAGCCTCATCTTGCCCTTGAGACA
Organism: Ranitomeya variabilis; assembly: GCF_051348905.1. NCBI lineage: Eukaryota > Metazoa > Chordata > Amphibia > Anura > Dendrobatidae > Ranitomeya > Ranitomeya variabilis. The sequence continues at coordinate 55,714,976 of NC_135232.1, read as the reverse complement.
GGGCCATTAAGGCTTTTTCAGCCTGAATCTCTAAATGAGGTTCCTCATAAAGCAGCCCCAAAGCCAGGAAAAACGCATCCACATTGAGCAACGCAGGATTCCCTGGTGTCAAAGCAAATGCCCAGTCCTGAGGGTCGCCCCGGAGCAAGGAAATTACAATCCTGACCTGCTGTGCAGGATCTCCAGCGGAGCGAGATCTCAGAGACAAAAATAATTTACAATTATGTTTGAAATTCTGGAAGCGAGATCTATCCCCGGAGAAAAATTCAGGTAAAGGAATTCTAGGTTCAGATATAGGAGCATGAATAACAAAATCCTGTAAACTTTGAACCTTCTCAGCGAGATTATCCAAACCTGTAGCTAAACTCTGAAGATCCATATTAATCAGGTGAAATCAGAACCATTCAAGGATTAGAAGGAGAGAGAGACGAAGGCTGCAGTAAGCAGAGATGCTAGTGAATCAACTAATGAGCAAACTCAGGAAAAAAAAAAAATTCTCTGCAGACTTCTTTTCTCTCCTTTCTTCTGCCAATTATTTTAACCCTTGGCCGGCCAAACTGTCATGGTTCTCAATGGCAAGAGACCGTAGTAAAGCATACAAAGGACTAGCTCTTGGAAGATGGGAACTCGAGCTGACTGTGAGCTAAACCTACCGCACAACTAACAGTGGCCGGGTAGCGTGCCTACGTTTTATCCCTAGACGCCCAGCGCCAGCCGGAGAACTGACTGACCCTAGCAGAGGAAAATACAGACCTGGCTTACCTCTAGAGAAATTTTCCCCAAAAGGCAGACAGTAGCCCCCACATATAATGTCGGTGATTTTAGAGGAAATTGACATACGAAGTATGAAGATAGGTTTAGCAAATTGAGGTCCGCTTACTAGATAGTAGGAAGACAGAAAAGGGAACTACACAGTCAGCTGAAAAACCCTTTCAAAACACCATCCTGAAATTACTTTAAGACTCTAATATCAACTCATGACACCAGAGTGGCAATTTCAGCTCACAAGAGCTTCCAGCCTCAGAAAAATTCAAACACAGAGAACTGGAACAAAAATGCAAAACAAACTTAGGACTCAAAGTCCAACTTAGCTGATAGTAGTCTAGGAGCAGGAACATGCAACAAAAGAAAAAAAGAAAGGCTTCTGGTAACATTGTTGGCCGGCATAGAAATGACTGAGGAGCAAGGCTAAATAGACAACTCCCACATCCTGATGGAAACAGGTGAACAGAGGAGATGAAGCACATAAGTGCAGTACCACCAGAAACCACCGGGGGAGCCCAGAAACCAAATTCACAACAGAGATGGCACACACAGGAGTCAGGAGTGGCACACAAGCCCTGACTGAGGCCAATATTTTTCTCCCACTGATTGATGTAGTGATTTTTTTAAAGGTAGATTTTAGAACCCAAATCAAGCAAAAAAATAAATAGGCTTTCTATGGCCCACTGAGTGAGAGATGGCACACACAGGAGTCAGGAGTGGCACACAAGCCCTGACTGAGGCCAATATTTTTCTCCCACTGATTGATGTAGTGATTTTTTTAAAGGTAGATTTTAGAACCCAAATCAAGCAAAAAAATAAATAGGCTTTCTATGGCCCACTGAGTGAGAGATGGCACACACAGGAGTCAGGAGTGGCACACAAGCCCTGACTGAGGCCAATATTTTTCTCCCACTGATTGATGTAGTGATTTTTTTAAAGGTAGATTTTAGAACCCAAATCAAGCAAAAAAATAAATAGGCTTTCTATGGCCCAGAATTTGAGAGAGAGAGGTGGCACACCCAGGAGTCAAGAATGGCACACAAGCTGAAAGGGCAATATTAATCTTCCACTGTTTTTTTATTTAGTTTTTTTTTTTCAGGGAGACTTTAGAAACCAAATAATAATAATAATAAAAAAAAAGGCTTTCTATGGCCCACTGAGTGAGAGATGGCACACACAGGAGTCAGGAGTGGCACACAAGCCCTGACTGAGGCCAATATTTTTCAACCACTGATTGATGTAGTGTTTTTTTTTCAGGTAGATTTTAGAACCCAAATCATGGAAAAAAATAAATAGGCTTTCTATGGCCCACTCAGTGAGAGATGGCACACACACGGATGGCACTCTAGCAGAAATGCAAATCTTAATCTCCAACAAAAAAAAACAAAAAAACAGGGACTGTCCTACAATTATTATCTCCCTGCAGTAATCTCAGCCAGGTATGGCAGGCAGCAATAAGGAGTGGACTGATGCACAAATTAAATAAAAAGTGTGGACAAACAAAAAAGATAGCTGTGCAGAAAGGAAGGAACAAGAGGATTTGTGCTTTGAAAAAAGCAGTTGGTTTGCACAGCGTCGTACACACACAGGCACAGCAACGCAGCTATCAGGGTCAAGGAGCCTTCTAGGGCAGCCCAATGAGCGACAGCGCTGAGAGAAAAAATAAAAAAATGTAGCTTCCACTGTCCCTGCACACCGAAGGTGGTGTTGGACAGTGGAAATCGCTACAGCACAAGCGGTTTGGTGGTTTATGGACCCTGCCTAACGCTCTCCCTGCTTCTGACGAAGCGGCAGCAACCTCTCCCTCAGCTTAGATCAGCAGCAGTGAGATGGCGGTCGGCGGGAACGCCCCTTTATAGCCCCTGTGACGCCGCAGACAGCAAGCCAATCACTGCAATGCCCTTCTCTAAGATGGTGGGGACCAGGCACTATGTCATCACGCTGCCCACACTCTGCGTTCACCTTCATTGGCTGAGAAATGGCGCTTTTCGCGTCATTGAAACGCGACTTTGGCGCGAAAGTCGCGTACCGCATGGCCGATGCAACGCTGGGATCGGCTCGGTTTCATGAGACGTCGACTTTGCCAAAAGTCGGCGACTTTTGAAAATGAACGACCCGTTTCGCTCAACCCTACCAGTGACTACCTCTTGAAGCTCATCAAGAGAATGCCAAGAATGTGCAATGCAGTCATTAAAGCAAAAGGTGGTACTTTGAAGAACCTAGAATATAAGACATATTTTCAGTTGTTTCACACTTTTTTGTTAAGTATATAATTCCACATGTGTTAATTCATAGTTTTGATGCCTTCAGTGTGAATGTACAATTTTCATAGTCATGAAAATACAGAAAAATCTTTAAATGAGAAGGTGTGTCGAAACTTTTGGTCTGTACTCTACATTTTGTGTTAAAAATGACCTTGCAGTATGAGTGTGCTCATCAGTATGGTTATGATCATTTCAAGCATGTCAAGATTTGCATTTTTATTTTGGTGAAAAAAAATTAGAAGTTTGCAAGAATTTTTTTTTTTTCGCTGTGTCCCCATTTTTTGAGACCCAAAACGTTTAAAATTTTTGATTGATCGAGCCGTGTGATGGCTTATTTTTTGCTGGACCAGACAGTGTTTTCATTGACACCATTTTTGGATAGATGTGACATTTTGATCGCTTCTTACAGCATTTTTTGTGGAATTCCAGAGATTAAAAAATAGGAATTTTGGCATTCTTGAAACTTTTCATTTACATTGTTTACAGATTGGGTTAAATATTTTTATATTTTGATAGGCCTGACTTTTTCCTACATGGCGATAATACATATGTGTGTTTTTAAAAAAATGTATTCTCTTTATCTTTAATGGGTTTAAAGAGGAGTCATTTATGTTTTTCATTTTTTCATGCTTTTTTTTAAATATTTTTTTACTGTTCCTTGTTAATAGTCTCTTTGAAGCTCTGATTATCTTATCACTTGAGCTATATACAGCATTGCTGTAAATAGCAGAAATTATGGTCTCCTTTGAAGCTTGGTCACAGGCTGTGGCTCCCCTCTCCGAACCTCCGCTCTTCACCATTACCCATATGGTCCTTCACACTGGACCAGGTCTTCCAGCACTGATGAAGCCTGGGATAGTTTTGCATTAGCACACAAAATGTCAAAACATCATGACATTACGGCATGTGTTGTGGTTTTGTACACACATGTAAATCAAAGCTGGAAGTCTCAGCTCAGAGAGGCCCAGAGATTTCAGTGCCTGCGGCTGTGATCAGAAAATGTGACAAAGACTGGATGGAGAGCAGTAAGGTGAGTATTACATTTTTGATGACCCTTTATGTTTCATGGCACCATTTTCCTGAATCCACGTAATAGTGAATTACAAAAAAATCTGAGTTTTAGGGAATGCGAATTTTAATAAATTAGCGAAAAATTCAATTCTGATTCTTAATTTATTTGCCCATGTCTATTATTTAATAAGCAATCCAATGAATACCTTTGACGTTTCCATCTATGTTTCTTGGCCTTCATCAGACTCACAGATTGCCACAATCAGAAAGAGGATAAAGCTTGACTAGAGGACATGACTATAAGGAAAGGGGATATCCATAACTATAAGTTATATAATAGTTGAGACATCAGCCACAACAGTCTGACGACAATGACCAGGAGCAGCAGTGGGTGAATAAAGCTCCTTTGGCAACCACGAGGAGTTAATTCACTCTGATAAAATACCTTAATTTTTGCGTAATGCTGTCTACTACTTTGCTCTGCAGTGGCACTGGAGGGAAATTAAACACTTACCATTTATTTTAAGAACAAAATAAAAATTAGTGGTTCTAAAGAATGTTTCCCAAAGTTTGAAGGTCAAGGGTGGTGGTGACAAATTTGAAACCATCATCTTTGGTTCCAACAGAGCTTAGATCACCCCTGAGTAAATAATTTTGTTCATTGCTCTATACCTGCATCTAAATTTCGGAGAAAGTAATTTTCACTAGGAAAGAGAACACAGCAAACAAATAAGCCCATAAGGCAACGGTTCTTCTTGGTTTTGCTCTCTATAAATTGATTTTTACCCAGCAGTGCAGAAAAAGATATTTTTTTATACAGTGCAGAGTCAGTGACACAATATGACCCAGAAGATTGAGTAGACAATTTAAAACTTCTCTTCTAGTACAACAAATTCTTGTACACTGACAGTTTCCAAATAGTCTGTCACACTCGCTTGGTCACAGTAAGTATAACAAGTGCTGTGCTATATGTCATCTGCTTGACCAAAGAGAAAAGTTGCCCAATAATTCCCAGCTTATTTTGAATCAGAGGCCCCTGTAAATGAACATTAAAGACAGTTAAAACTGTCAATTCTTCCCTGAATATCCACCTTTTCTGTGATCCTATTTTTTTTTTCATATCTATATACAGCTCTGGCAGAAATTGAGAGACCACTGCAAAATGTTCAGTTCATCTGATTTTTCTCTTCATAGGTATATTTTTGAGTAAAATGTAAAATTGTTCTTTTAGTCTATAAACAACTGACAACATGTCTCCGAATTTCCAAGCAATTAATTTTGTATTTTTTTTCTGAAAAGGAGAAATTGTCAAAATTAAAAAAAAACACAGTGCTTTCAGACCTCAAATAATGCAAAGAAAACAAGTCCATAATCATTTAGAAACAACAATACTAATGTTTTAACTCAGGAAGAGTTCAGAAATCAATATTTTGTGGAATAGCCATGGTTTTTAATCACAGCTTTCATGCGTCTTGGCATGCTTTCCACCAGTCTTTCACACTTCTTCTGGTGCAAAAGCTTAAGCAGTTCTTCTTTGTTTGATGGCTTGTGACTATCCATCATCCTCTTGATCACATTCCAGAGGTTTTCAATGGGGTTCTGATCTGGAGATTGGGTTGCCCATGACAGGGTTTTGATGTGGTGGTCTCTTAATTTTTGCCAGAGCTGTATATAAAGCTGAGCGTATGTATTTGTGTGTGTGTGTATGTATCAAGCCTTAACCACTCCACATAGCCTCGCGCACTCCGCATAGCCACACTTACTCCACACGCAAACCCCTCATCCACATGACCCACGTTGTTAGTGCACATGGGCGGAGACACATTCACCTTGAAAGCCACCCTGTAATACTCACTGGCAACGACGTCCCAGCCACTGCCAGCAACAATCAAGGTCGTGGCCTTCAGAGTATCAGTTCGCGGCAGGCACAGGCCACATCTAGTTCCGCCGTGTCTAAAATGGAGTTACTCCTGTGAGGCATGACGTCAAGGGAAAGGGAGGAGCCTCATGGATTACACCGCTGTGCTCATAACAGGAAATTGCTGTGCATGTGTGAGAAGAGAGGAGTGAGGTGAAAATGAGAGGAGTGAGGAGAAATGAGACGAGTAAGGGGAAATGAGACGAGTAAGGGGAAACTGAGAGGAGTGAGGGGATAATAGTGGAGTGAGGGGAAAATAGTTGAATGAGGTGAAAATGAATAGGTGTGAGTGGAAAATGAGAAGAGTGAGGGGAAAACAGTGGAGTGATCAGAAAATGAAAGGTGTGAGGGGGAAAATCAGAGGAGTGTGTAACAAATGGAAATGGAGGCTCAGATGTTAGAGTGCACATTTGTTTATTGCAATTTTGTGGAACCACAGGACCACTGTACCGGGGACTCTGAAAGGGGCGTGATAATGCGAGCCCCAGCTAAGCGAAAATGAAGGGTGCACTACTATCACTGATATAACAATTAATAATACAATACGGGGTGCATAACCTAGTCAGTAAAAATTTTACAGAATAAGCAGAGAGAAAAGACTAGACTAATAAGGTATGCACATCAACAGTATAGTAAAAAAGGTAGAACAATCTTTATTTACACCTCAAACAAGACAATAATGCGAGCCCCAGACACCCATAGCAAGACCCCTCTAACAGAGTTGGATTGGAATGCCCAAGGGACGCAGGTGCTACCTCCAGTTAGACCCCAGACATGTGGAAGCTGACTCAGCGGAACAGGTGGACTGGCAGGTATTGCAGGGAGCGAAGCACTCGGCTGTCGGCAGGCATAAGAGTTAGGTAGCAGGCTGGAGCGAGTATGTACTGATGCAGGAACAATCATATGACCTGTGAAGAGGTAGCATCTCGACTTCTTCTAATTGAAGGCATCAGAGTATGACCAGTAGCAAGATGGTAGACCCAGTAGAGCAGTTGGCGCCACAAGAGGGTGAACTGGATGGATGGGAGCTAGACATCGGTTGAAATAAGAATCTCCCCAGCACAGAACTTCTCCAATCTTCTAGTTTAACTCAGGCTTGTGTGCTCGTAACCAGGGTAAACCTAAGAGCAAGGGATGAGACAAACCAGGAAAATATTAAAACAGATTATCTCTGAATGTGAACCCGAAGTTCCACAGGCACAGTCTGGAAACGAATGGGCTTGGTCAAGGCTCTGCCATCCACGGAGGTCACCAACACTGGGTTCTGAAGGTGCTGGACAGGAATCCAGTAATGGTCAACCACAGCTTGCTGAATGAAGTTCCCTGCGGACCCGCAATCCAGGTACCAGACTCAGAAAAACTGACAGTGTCGAAAGACAAAGACACGGTCGTTAGCAGAGAAGGAGACGTACGATCCTCACCTAGTGAAGCCTCCCCTATCGACTCTAGGCTCTGGAGTTTCCCGGCCTCTCAGGACAAGAGCGGATCTGATGCTCAGAACTGCCACATTAGAAACACCTGCCCTGTGAGCAGCACTCCTCCTGGTGTTGTTTAACCAAGTTCACTTGGTCAACTTGCATCGCCTCTGGAGGGGAAGCAGAATTCGAACAAGCAACCAACCTCTGGAAACTGGGAACCAAGTGATAAGGTCTCCTCTCTTGCTTAGTCTCCTTAGAGGGCTCTTGAAACCGGAGGTCAATCCGAGTCGCCAGGGACACCAGGTCATCCAGAGATGTAGGAATGTACCGTCCCACCAGCTCGTCCTTTTATTCTTCCAGACAGACCCTTCCAGAAGGTGGCAACCAGAGCCTAGTCATTACAGAACAACTCAGAGGAAAGGGTACGGAACTGAACAGCATACTGAGCCACAGTGAGATTCTCCTGAAGTAGACGAAGAAGGGATCGCCGTCAAACCGGATTAAAGCCACCAGATGAGGTCCTTTACCTTACCCATAGCTGGGAACCTGGAAACCTGCAGCAAAGGTGGACAGAAGAGGAAGAAGCCATGGTTATCACTGAGTCCACATGCGAAGACAAGATACGCAGATAGGTCGTCATCTTCTCCTTCTCCTTTTGTCTGACCTTATTCACACTGAGGTCAATATTGACACATGGTAAGGTTTTTAACATTAGACAGTGTAGGACTGTCCCAATCAGAGTTTCTTTGTCGAGGTGGGATGGATTTTATGATATTTTTTATCAAAAACTGTAGTACTAAAATCTCTGTGTTATGTAGATGCATTTTTTGCTTTTTACTTAGTTACAGCAGGGTTTTTGCTCACGTAGGTTTTATATGTTTAATGGCCAATGTGAACATGTGTTTATATGTTGCATGTCTACCAACTTAAGTTAAGCTCAATTTTTGTGATTTTTCTTTGTATTATTGCATTCTGTGCAAGCCGGGGTGTGGCCACCCTTTTCTGAGCTGGAGATTGTATATAAGGCTCCCCCAGACTGGTGTTCCACTGGTTGGGCCCAGTACTTTTGTCTGCCCTTATTCACACTGAGGTCAACATTGACACATGGTAAGGTTTTTAATATTAGACAGTGTAGGACTGTCCCGATCAGAGTTATCTTGTCGTGGTGGGATGGCTTTTATGCTAATTTTTATCAAAAACAGTATTACTAAAAACTCTGTGTTATTTATATGCACTTTTTGCCTTTTAATTTGTTTTCAGCAGGGTTTTTCCATATTTTTCTCTTGTAGGTTTTATATGTTTTATGGCTAATGTGAACATGTGTTTATGTGCTGCATGTGTAACGACATAAGTCAAACTCAATTTTTGTGTTTTTTTTTTCAGATGAGGTCCTTTACCTGACCCATAGCTGGGAACCTGGAAACCTGCAGCGGAGGTGGTTGCAGCCTGGACAGAAGCGGAAGAAGCCATGGATATTACCAAGTCCATGCGCGTAGACAAATTGCGCAGATAGGTCATGATCTTCTCCTGCTGGTCTCTCAGGCAGGTGACTTCCAGACATAACTCTGCGGCCAGAGGTGATTGGAATCCAGCAGGTTCCATGGCCTGAACAATCTGTAATGAATGAAAACGGAGGCACAGATGTTGCAGTGTACATTTGTTTATTGCAATTTTTGTGGAATCACGAGACCACTGTTCGGGGGGCTCCGAAGGGGGCGTTACTATGCGAGCCCCAGACATTCATAATAATACCCTCTAACAGGGTCAGATTGGAATGCCCGAGGGATGCAGGTGCTACCTACAGTTAGACCCCAGACACGTGGAAGATGGCCCAGCGAAACAGGTGGACTGGCAGGTATTGCGGGTAGCAAAGTCCTCGGCTGTCGGCAGGCAGAAGAGTCAGGTAGCAGGCTGGAGTGTGTAAGTGCTAGTGCAGGAATCTCAGGAGATGTCCTCGGAGGCATAGGAAATGCCTGAAATATTATGAGACACTCAGCCATTGGCTGAAAGCTATTTTTAAAATGGTGCACTGTCTCTTTAAGAGAACAGGAGTATTCTTAGAGACGTGCTCAGAGACCTGCGGGGCGCGAGCTGAGTCCAGGAAGTGGCAGAAGCAACAGACAGCGTGAGACATGAGACGGCAGCCTCACGAGACCGGCGTCCCTGCCGGGCACCACCTAGAAGCGGTGACCCCGATGCCACAGGTGAGGACCAGAGGTCAGAATGAGATGGAGGCGCTACAGAGTGAGGGGTAAAATGAGAGGTGTGAGGGGGAAAATGAGAGGAGTGAGGGGAAAATGAGAGATTTGAGCGGGAAAATGAGAGATTTAAGCGGGAAAATGAGACATATGAGGGGGAGAATGAGAGGCATGATGGAAAAATGAGAGAAGTGAGGTGCTGCTGCAGTATGAGGCTGTGTATAGAAAAGAGTGAGGCGCTGCAGGTGGAGGCTGTGTGTAAGGCCACATTCACATATTCATTATTTGGTCAGTATTTTACCTCAGTATTTTTAAGCCAAAACCACAAGTTGCAGAAAAATACAGAAGTGGTGACGTGTTTCTAATATATTTTTCCTGGGATTGTTTTACGCAAAGTTTTAGCTTACAAATACTAAGGTAAAAATACTGACCAAATAACGTGGTCTAAAGGAGAAAAGTGTGGTGCTGCAGAAGAAGTAGGCTGTGTATACGATGCGCTTTATTGCAATTAGTGCAATTTCTCTTGGGATCAAGTGTTTCCAATTGTATATGGAAGAGGAGTGTGAGGTGCTGCCTGAGGAGACGACTATAAAGGAGAAAAGCTGTGCTTTATGTGCAATATCATCATTATAATTTGTTATAACTAACCACAGTTAGTTACCATGCCTGGGCAACGCCGGGCTCTTCAACTAGTTATAAATAGAGTTGAAAGACTTTTACGTTTTTCGGATCGAGTCGGGTTTTGCGAAACCCGACTTTGTCAAAAGTCGGGTCGGGTGAAATCGGCCGATTATTGCGTAAAGTCGGGGGCCGACTGAAACATGAAACCCAATGCAAGTCAATGGGGAATCAAAGTTGGCAGTGAGTGGAGGACAGGAAAACACCTACAGTGCCCATTTTGTTGCCAAAAACATCAATTCTTATTACTGAAGCTTGTCAATCTCAATTTACTTTATAATAAAAGTTAGGCATTGAAAACTAGGGGTCATTTGGCTAAAGTTGTGGGGGGGTAGGGCTGGCTCAAGATTTTCGTGGACCCAGGAAACGCGGAATACGTCACGGCGGTGGAGCAGGGAGAGGTAAGTATTTCAACTTTGGAAGTGCTGTTATCCTGAGCAAGCGGGGGGGCCCACTCATTGGCATTGGCACTGGCACAGGGCCCCTCATAGTACGGCGGTGTGTTTGACGGCGGGTGGCGCCTCCCACCGGCAGAGACACTTTTGCGTACTATGAGGGGCCCTGTGCCAGTGACGTCGCCAACGAGTATGCCCCCCCACCTGATGAAGGAACCTGAACTTTCATCTGCACCTTCCTCTTTGTCCACGTGTAAGGTGGTATAGTATGCGGGAAGGGGAACCTGACTTTCAGCAGGGTCAGATTCTGGCTGTGTAGAGTGCAAGGGGAATGTAGTGGTCTGGGTCAATGTACCAGCAGACTCATCTAGCAGTGGCTGGGCAATGGCAGGATGAGGAGGACACACAGATATAGGCCCAAATAATAAAGTGGGCTAAATGCAGTTCAAAATTGGTAACAGGACTAAATTGGTGGCATTGCTTTGTTCAGCGGAGGACAACTGCGAGGAGTGGCAGACACAGTTAGTAGGCCCAAATAATAAAGTGGGCTAAATGCAGTTCAAAATTGGTAACAGGACTAAACAGGCGGCATTGCTTTGTTCAGTGGAGGACAACTGTCATGAGCGGCAGACACAGTTAGTAGGCCCAAATAATGAAGTAGGCTAAATGCAGTTCAAAATTGGTAACAGGACTAAACTGGCGGCATTGCTTTGTTCAACGGAGGACAACTGTAAGGAGTGGCAGACACAGTTAGTAGGCCCAAATAATAAAGTGGGCTAAATGCAGTTCAAAATTGGTAACAGGACTAACCAGGCGGCATTGATTTGTTCAGCGGAGGACAACTGTAATGAGTGGCAGACACAGTTTGTAGGCCCAAATAATTAAGTAGGCTTAATGCAGTTCAAAATTGGTAACAGGACCAAACTGGCGGCATTGCTTTGTTCAACGGAGGACAACTGTAAGGAGTGGCAGACACAGTTAGTAGGCCCAAATCATAAAGTGGGCTAAATGCAGTTCAAAATTGGTAACAGGACTAACCAGGCGGCATTGCTTTGTTCAGCGGAGGACAACTGTAATGAGTGGCAGACACAGTTTGTAGGCCCAAATAATTAAGTAGGCTTAATGCAGTTCAAAATTGGTAACAGGACTAAACTCGCGGCATTGCTTTGTTCAGTAGAGGACAACTGTAATGAGTGGCTGACACAGTTAGTAGGCCCAAATAATAAAGTGGGCTAAATGCAGTTCAAAATTGGTAACAGGACTAAACTGGCGGCATTGCTTTGTTCAGCGGAGGACAACTGTAAGGTGTGGCAGACACAGTTAGTAGGCCCAAATAATAAAGTAGCCTAAATGCAGTTCAAAATTGGTAACAGGACTTACTAGGCGCATTGTTTTGTTCAGCGGAGGACAACTGTAATGAGCGGTAGACACAGTTTGTAGGCCCAAATAATTAAGTAGGCCAAATGCAATTCATAATTGGTAACAGGACAAAACTGGCAGCATTGCTTTCTTTAGTGGAGGACAACTGTAAGGAGCGGCAGACACAGTTAGTATGCCCAAATAATTTAGTAGACTAAATGTCTGCCAAAAAATTATTCATAAATAAACAGGTGGCATAGCTAGGTACAGGGGTGGGCTTCTCTGCTGAGTAGCAGACAGTGGTAGTAGGCGCAAAGTATTAACTGGTCTAAATGGAGGCCAGGGCCCCTGTATATTTTAACTATCATCTGTCATTTCAACAAATTTGTATTGGAAGTGCCATTAAAAAATTTAAGAGCACAGACTACACAGTGGTGGAGCAGGTAGAGGTAAGTATTGCAAGTGGTAGGGCACTGTTCGAGCTGGGCGAACACTCTCTCGTGGGCGGTGGTACTGGCACAGGGCCCCTCATATTATGACGGTGTGTCTGACATTGGTTGTGCACCACCATCAGAGACACTTCATTGTACTATGAGGGACCCTGTGCCAGTGCCTTCGCCCAAGAGTGGGCACACCCACCTGTCCAGGCAAATGGCACTCGCACGGGTGCTTGCGCCAGGTGGTGACCACGGCCCTGTGGGGGGAGTCAGCCCATTTAGGGAGGTATAAAAATGGCCCATGGTGGACATTCAGCAGCTGCAAATGGAGGAATGGAAGCTGTCAGTAAGAGGAGGCCAAAAGCAAGACATTTTTCAGGCAAACTACGTGTCAGCAGGGGAAGGTGGGGCCAAATAATTTGAAATCCATGATTGGTTCATTTCAATGAAGGTTAGATCATCGACATTTCGGGTAGCCAGATGTGTCCTTTTTTCAGTCAGTATTGAACCAGCAGCACTGAAGACTCTTTCGGAGAGCACACTAGCAGCAGGGCAAGCGAGCTCCTGTAATGCATATTCTGCCAATTCAGGCCAGGTGTCTATTTTAGATGCCCAGTAATCAAATGGGAATGACCTGTGAGGGACAACATCGATGAGGGAGGAAAAGTAGTTCGTAACCATACTGGAAAAATGCTGTCTCCTGTCACTTTGAATCGATGCAGCAGTACCTGTCGTGTCAGCAGTCATAGCAAAATCACTCCACAACCTGGTCATAAAACCCCTCTGTCCAACGCCACTATGGATTTGTGCACTTCTAACACCTCTGCCATGTTGCCCACTACGGCTCGTGTGAGAACCATCACCGCCGCTGTGTGCTGGGAATGCCTGAACCAAACGGTCTACAAGAGTTGCTTGTTTGGTAGACAATATTTGCTCAAGGTTCTCATGTGGCATGATATTTTGTCATTTTCCTTTATATCGTGGATCCAGGAGGCAGGCCAACCAGTTATCGTCATCGGTCATCATTTTGATAATGCGGGGGTCCCTTTTTAGGATATGCAAGGCATACTCAGCTATGTGGGCCAATATTCCAGGTGTCAATTCACTGCTTGTGCTGGGTTGAGGAGCACTTTCTTGCAAATCAACATCACTTGTGTCCCGCAAAAACCCTGCACCTGACCTTGCAACACCACCAGTTTCTATTGCCCCCAGAGAAGCATCCTCCTCCCATAAATATTCATTCCCATCATCCTCCTCCTCCCCCTCTTCATCCGCCACCTCATCCAGGAGAGTTCCCTGAGCAGACAATGGCTGATTGTCATCAAGACTTCCCTCCTCCTAGTCTGCAAACGCCTGCTCCTTAATGTGCGTCAAACTTTGCATCAGCAGACGCATTAGTGGGATGCTCATGCTTATGATGGCGTTGTCTGCACTTACCAGCCGTGTGCATTCCTCAAAACACTGAAGGACTTGACAGAGGTCTTGTAGCTTCGACCACTGCACACCAGACAACTCCATGTCTACCATCCAAGTGCCTGCCCATGTATGTGTATCCTCCTACAAATAAATTACAGCACACCTCTGATCGCACAGCCTCTGAAGCATGTGCAGTGTGGAGTTCCACCTTGTTGCAACGTCGATTATTAGGTGGTGCTGGGGAAGATTCAGCGATCGCTGATGGTTCAGCATATGGCTGGAGTGTACGGGTGACCGGCGGATGTGTGAGCAAAGTCTTTCCACCTTCAGGAGCAGGGCTGGTAACCCCGGATAATTTTTCAGGAAGCACTGCACCACCAGGTTCAAGGTGCGAGCCAGGCAAGGTATGTGTTTCAGTTCTGAAAGGGCTATTGCAGCCATAAAATTCCTTCCGTTATCACTGACTACCTTGCCTGCCTCAAGATTTAAACTGCCCAGCCATGACTGAGTTTCTTGCTGCAAGTACTCAGCCAGTACTTTCGCGGTGTGTCTGTTGTCACCCAAACACTTCATTTGTAACACAGCCTGCTGACGCTTACCGCTAGCTGTTCGATAATGGGACACCTCGTGTGCAACACTGGCAGCTGCGGATGAAGTTGTCATGCGGCTGCGCTCTGTAGATGAGCTTTCGCTTCTGGAGGAGGAGAAGGAGGGGTGGCGAACGCCTACAGCCAATTGTTTCCTAGACCGTGGGCTAGGCAGAACTATCCCACTATGGCTGTCCCCAGTGGACCCTGCATCCACCACATTAACCCAGTGCGCCGTGATGGACATGTAACGTCCCTGGCCATGCCTACTGGTCCATGCATCTGTTGTGAGGTGCACCTTTCCACTGACTGATTGCCTCAGTACATGGACAATGTGGTCTTTGACATGCTAGTGGAGGGCTGGGATGGCTATTCTCGCAAAGAAGTGCTGACTGGGTAGGTCATAGCATGGTACTGCGTAGGCCATCAGGTCTTTGAAAGCTTCGCTTTCAACCAACCGGTAGGGCATCATCTCTAATGAGATTAGTATAGCAATGTGGGCGTTCAAACCCTGTGGACGCGGATGATAGGATGAGTACTTTCTTTTCCTAACGAGAGTCTCTTGTAGGGTAGGTTGGACTGGAGAGCTGCATATGGTGGAACTAGCGGTGGTGGTGGTGGTGGACATGGCGGATTGAGAGAGGGTTGGTGATGGTATTCTTGATGTTGGCCTACATACAGTGTTTCCTACCAATAACCTTGTGATTCCCTGACTGCTTTGGCCTTGCGATGATACCTCCACATTTGCTGCTGGTGGGGTCCTAACCGGTGGGCTTACAGTGAGGGAAGCAATGTAGCGTTGCTGACTACCTTCATTCTGAGCAGGTGCACCAACGGTACGGGAATAGTGTTGAGCATTCCGATACCGCAAGTATTGGGTATCGGCCGATACATGCGGTATCGGAATTCCGATACCGAGATCCGATACTTTTGTGGTATCAGGAATCGGAATCGGAAGTTCCCAGTGTATGGTTCCCAGGGTCTGAAGGAGAGAAAACTCTCCTTCAGGCCCTGGGATCCATATCCATGTAAAAAATAAAGAATTAAAATAAAAAATAGGGATATACTCACCCTCTGACGCGCCCTGGTAGTAACCGGCAGCCTGCTTTGCTTAAAATGAGTGCGTTCAGCACCTTCCATGACTTCACGGCTTCTGATTGGTCACGTGCCGCTCATGTGACCGCCACGCGACCAATCACAAGCCGTGATGTCATTCTCAGGTCCTAAATTCCTAGAATTCGAAATTTAGGACCTGAGAATGACATCACGGCTTGTGATTGGTCGCGTGGCGGTCACATGAGCAGCACGCGACCAATCACAAGCCGTGACATCATGGAAGGCCCTAAACGCGCTCATTTTAAGCAAAGAAGGCTGCCGGTTACCAGCGGTGATGTCCAGGGGCCTCCGGAGAGGTGAGTATATCAATATTTTTTATTTTAATTCTTTATTTTACACAGTAATATGGATCCCAGGGCCTGAAGGAGAGTTTCCTCTCCTTCAGACCCTGGGAACCATCAGGATACCTTCCGATACTTGGTGTCCCATTGACTTGTATTGGTATCGGGTATCGGTATCGGCGAGATCCGATACTTTTCGGGTATCGGCCGATACTATCCGATACCGATACTTTCAAGTATCGGACGGTATCGCTCAACACTATATGGGACATTTGGTAGTTAGTCCAGGCTTGCAAGTGCATGCTGGTTGAATGTCTACGCATGCACGTTGTATTTAAATTTTGAAGATTCTTCCCTCTGCTAAAGGTCTTTGAGCATTTCTTACAGATAACTTTTGACTGATCATTCGGATCTTGGTTAAAAAATTGCCACACTGCACTCTTCCTACTATCGAATACCTTTTCAGGCATTGCACGTTGTGCTACTTTCACCGGATGGCCACGCTGTCCTAAAACTGTTTTTGTTTTTGACACACGTTTTTGGCCTGATACAGGCCAAAAACCAGATGACAGCTGTTGCGATGTAGATGGCTGCTGCAGATCATCCTCCTCCGCTTCTGAGCTCCTGGCAGCACACCCTCTTCCCCCAATGGCTGCCAATCTGGGTCAACAACTGGGTCATCTATCACCTCCTTTTCAATGTCATGTGCACCTTCCTCTGTGTCACCGTGCAAGGTGCTATAGCGTTCGGGATGGGGCACCATAGTCTCATCAGGGTCAGATTCTGGCTCAGTACACTGCGAGGGCAATGTAGTGATCTGAGTCAATGGAACAGCATAATAATCTAGCTGTTGCTGTGCATCAGTGCACTCCATGTCCGATTCATCTTGTAATGGGCAGTTAACAATTTCCCTTTCTAACCCAGGCACGGTATGTGTAAAGAGCTCCATGGAGTAACCTGTAGTGTCGCCTGATGCATCCTTCACTTTTGGTTTGGGTAAAGGACACAAGGAAACGTCTTGTTCCTGACCGGGAGCATCCACTGACGACTCGCTGCTTTTATATTTTGAACTTTCTGAAGAGGAGGCGAAAGAGCTAGAGGCTGAGTCAGCAAGGAAAGCCAAAACTTTTTCCTGCTGCTCCGGCTTTAAAAGCGGTTTTCCTACTCCAAGATAAGGGAGCCTCCGAGGCCTTGTGTAGCCAGATCTCCCTTTTTTGGGGTGGAGACTGCACCACAACTCAGGCCCAGTGTATAACACAACACAATGTAAGTGGCAGAACGTGGCTGGCTGATATACGACAAACTAACAGAACTGACGTATATCCACTTTATGACAATTTAAATCTCACTTTTTTTGGTTGGGAGACTGCACCAAAACTCAGGCCCAGTGTATAACACAACACAATGTAAGTGGCAGAACGTGGCTGGAAGGTATCTGAAAAAATACAAGGACTGTAGTACAATTTTTATCTCCGTACAGTGATCTCAGAACAAGTATGGCAGCAATAAAAAGGACTGCTGCACACAAAAGTGTGGACAAATAAACAAGATAACTGTGCAGAAAGGAGCAACAGGATTTTTGCTTTTAAAAAAGCAGTTGGTTTGCACAGCAGCGTACAAACAGCAATGCAGCTATCAGGGAGCCTTATAAGGCAGCCTAATAAGCTACAGAGCTGATACACAAAAATCTAGCCTCCACTGTCCCTGCAAAAAAAAGGTGGTGTTGGACAGTTGAAATCACTACAGCACAAGCAGTTTGGGGGTTAATCTTCCCTCCCTAACTATGTCCCTGCTCCTGACGAAGCGGCAGCAACCTCTCCCTATGCTAAGATCGGCAGAAGTAAGATGGCGGTCGGCATGCACACCCCTTTATAGCCCCTGTGAGCCGCAGAAAGCAAGCCAATCACTGTCATGTCCTTCTCTAAGATGGTGGGGACCGAGACCTATGTCATCACGCTGCCCACACTCTGCGTCCTCCTTCATTGGCTGAAAAATGGCGCTGAACGCGTCATACAAAACGCGACTTTGGCGCGAAGATCGCCGACCTCATGGCCGATCCCACACTAGGATCGGGTTGGGTTTCATGAAACCCGACTTTGCCGAAAGTCGGCGATTTTTTAATTTGTCCGATCCGTTTCGCTCAACCCTAGTTATAAATAAAATAAAGCTTAAAAAATATATCTTCCCTATGTGTCTAAGGAACTAAGTCATTACAACTTCCATGACTTCTCTGTCATTTTTCTGACTGCAAGGCAACAGGCTGCAGCAGAAACCTCCACCCTCTGCTTGTCTCAAGTAGCATAAAAAAATCAAGAAAGGGGGATCTGTCAGCAAAATTTCACACCTTAAACTGTTTATAGGCACATGTTGCACTTTCAAAGATAAATCCATGAATACTGTAACTTTACATGGCCAGTCTGTCCATCTGTTACTGAGTTAATAGTATTTGAATTGGTAAGCAAATAGGCTGAAGAGCTACGGTGGACCTGAAGCCTTTGTCACTCCAGCTCTACTCCCCCACCAAGCCCTGACTCCTCCAGCTTAACTAGCAAATAGATTAATGGCTGCACTCAACTGTACTAAAGCAAGGAAATGTGCGATATATGAAATGTGAACAGCATAATGGCTTGTGAAATCTATGAAAAACACATGAGATGCTTAGCACAAGATTTGGCCAAAAAATGTGAGACCATCCACCAAACGTCAAGGTAATCTCAGATTGGATGGGTCCCTGACTGCCTAGTGTGAACACTTACCTATAGCTAATAACATGGTAAAGCCTGCATTTATAGGAAGGTTGGAACCAACTGTGTTTGGATGTAATTAAAATCACAGCATAGTGAAGGGCGGGGCGTTCAAGTCAGAAAAAATAGTACATAGTAAATATAGGTAAACAGCTTAACTGACAGCTCCTTTTCCTGAAGTCAATACAGATTAGAGGATGTCAGTAAAGCAGATGTTGATGGCACTGGGCAGGGAGTAGAGCTGGACTAACCGAGTCTTAGATCTACCAGTGCTCTTCAGCGTAATTGCTTACCAATTAAAATAGTGGACATGCAAGTATTTGAACTGTAAATCCATTGACACCTTTATATGTTTTATCTGTTGTTGCATTCCTGAATGATTTTGATGATGTTTTTTCATATCTAAATGAAACATTAAGTGGTCTGGGTGTGACAGAGCACTTCCTGAGCCTCTGCCCCTCAAAGTTGTTTATTTACCCTGCATTGGGACCTCAGGACCTTTAGGTTGATTGATAGCTTACTGTCTGTGTGATGGTAGTTATCAGGCAAGGAAATCAGAAAGTGAGTTATCAATCAAATTAAAGTACCTGGTGCTTGCTGGGGAGGCAGAGGCTCAGGAAGTGCTCTTTCACATCCAGAGCACTAAGCACCTCATTTACATATAAATGAAAACACTAGTTTACTCAGGAATGCAGCAACAGATAGAAAATATAAAGGTGTTGATGGATTTACATTTCAAATCCCTGCATGCCCATATGTGTGTTTTGGGAGGTTTTTCTTAAAAACAGATTCAGTTTAAATTAAAAAATAATATCTGTTATGTCATTACACAAATCAATGACTTCATTAAGCAAAGATTGAATAAAAAAGTGCAAACTTCAAAGAAATACACAAACACATGCTATTAATGTACTGCCACAATCCTTTTATAATTTGTTTTTTCTTTTTTGCTTCTTAATTTACTTTTTCAATCAACCGGTCTATTTTCTCCTCTGCTGGATATTAGCAATTTTCCTGCAGGTTGAAGTAAATCACTGGTGGAGCTGACCGATGTCTTTAGCAATATATGAAGCACAGTGTATGTTATGAGTTACTGCAAATAAGGCTAGGGCTCGGGCTGTAAACCTGCCATTGTCCCCTCCGCTGCTTTCTCTCTGTCTGCTGCTTCTTACCAAGGTGTAATTTGGCAGAAAGATTGAACAGATGTTTATGCAGAACTATCCCGGTCATTAATTCAGACAGCTCCTTCCATTATGAGATAACAGATCGCCAGCCTTCCATTACAGTCATTTAAGTAAAATAGCTTTTTCTTTGTCTCCATATTGCAGATAATGTACAAAATATAGGACTTCATTTTAGTTTCCTCTTAAAAAGACCAAAATAGCGACATGAAAAAGGTTGAAGCGTTGCTAATTTAGTTTTTAAACAAGATAATGCCAAAAAGAAATGATGTAAAAATATGACAATGTCACCACAGAAGTGGCAACATGGTAAAGAAAAAGAAAAGTGCTGGGAAGTCCTAGAAGAGTATGACTGAATGTATCAAATGCACTGTTATTTGTTCATATTCATTTATCTCTGCTTAATCTTGTAAGTGTCATTGATTTAGAAAAACTGCTTTCATTATGGTACATTTTTACCTGACTGTAACGCTACTACCATGTATGTAAGTATAAGCATTTATTTACTTTATTGCTGCCTCCCATGTAAAAGAATATAATAATGCTTCCTGTATCTACTATTATAGTTTTCCCTATGTACAAAGATACAACTATTAAAATACTGCCCCCATGTACAAAAATACAACTACTATAATACTGCTCCCTGTGTACAAGAATATAGCTACTATAATACTGCCCCCATGTACAAAATACAACTACTATAATACTGCCCACTATGTACAAGAATATAACTACTATAATACTGCCCCTAAGTACAAGAATATAACTGCTATAATACTGCCCCCTATGTACAGGAATATAACTACTCTAATACTGTTCCTATGTGCAAGAATATAACTACTATAATACTGCCCCTATGTACACGAATATAACTACTATAATACTGATCCTATGTACAGGAATATAACTGCTATAATACTGCTCCTATGTACAAGAAAATAACTACTATAATGTTGCTCCTATGTACGAATGTACGAATATATCTACTACAATACTGCTCCTATGTACAAGAATATAACTATTATGATACTGTCTCCTATGTACAAGAATATAACTGCTATAATACTGCCCCTATGTACAAGAATATAACTACTATAATACTGCTCCTATGTACAAGAATATAACTACTATAATACTGCTCCTATGTACAAGAATATAACTACTATAATACTGCCCATTATGTACAAGAATATAACTACTATAATATTGCCTCCTATGTACAAGAATAAAACTACTATAATACTGCCCCTATGTACAAGAATATAACTACTACAATACTGCCCCTATGTACAAGAATAAAACTACTATAATACTGCCCCTATGTACAAGAATATAACTACTATGATACTGCCCCCTATGTACAAGAATATAACTACTATAATACTGCCCCTATGTACAAGAATATAACTACTATAATACTGCTCCTATGTACAAGAATATAACTACTACTAGATTGTGGCCCGATTCTAACGCATCGGGTATTCTAGAATATGCATGTCCCCACAGTATATGGACAATGATGATTCCGACTGTGCCCGTCGCTGATTGGTCGAGGCAACCTTTTTGACATCATCGTCGCCATGGCAACCATTATGACATCTACGTCGATACTGTGCCCGTCGCTGATTGGTCAAGGCCTGGCAGCCTCGACCAATCAGAGACGCGGGATTTCCATTATGACATCATCGTCGCCATGCTGTGCCCGTCGCCCAGGCGGCCTCGACCAATCGGCGAATGAATAAACGGGACAGACAGACAAGAAAAACCCTTAGACAATTATATATATAGATAATACTGCCCCTATGTACAAGAATATAACTACTATAATACTGCTCCTATGTACAAGAATATAACTACTATAATACTGCCCCTATGTACAAGAATATAACTACTATAATACTGCCCCTATGTACAAGAATATAACTACTATAATACTGCTCCTATTTACAAGAATATAACTACTATAATACTGCCCCTATGTACAAGAATATAACTACTATAATACTGCCCCTATGTACAAGAATATAACTACTATAATACTGTCCCCTATGTACAAGAATATAACTACTATAATACTGCTCCTATTTACAAGAATATAACTACTATAATACTGTCCCCTATGTACAAGAATATAACTACTATAATACTGCCCCTATGTACAAGAAAATAACTACTATAATACTGTCCCCTATGTACAAGAATATAACTACTATAATACTGCCCCTATGTACAAGAATATAACTACTATAATACTGCCCCTATGTACAAGAATATAACTACTATAATACTGCCCCTATGTACAAGAATATATCTACTATAATACTGCCTCCTATGTACAATAATATAACTACTATAATACTGCCCCCTATGTACAAGAATATAACTACTATAATACTGCTCTATTTACAAGAATATAACTACTATAATACTGTCCCCTATGTACAAGAATATAACTACTATAATACTGCCCCTATGTACAAGAAAATAACTACTATAATACTGTCCCCTATGTACAAGAATATAACTACTATAATACTGCCCCTATGTACAAGAATATAACTACTATAATACTGTCCCCTATGTACAAGAATATAACTACTATAATACTGCTCCTATTTACAAGAATATAACTACTATAATACTGTCCCCTATGTACAAGAATATAACTACTATAATACTGCCCCTATGTACAAGAAAATAACTACTATAATACTGTCCCCTATGTACAAGAATATAACTACTATAATACTGCCCCTATGTACAAGAATATAACTACTATAATACTGTCCCCTATGTACAAGAATATAACTACTATAATACTGCTCCTATTTACAAGAATATAACTACTATAATACTGTCCCCTATGTACAAGAATATAACTACTATAATACTGCCCCTATGTACAAGAAAATAACTACTATAATACTGTCCCCTATGTACAAGAATATAACTACTATAATACTGCCCCTATGTACAAGAATATAACTACTATAATACTGCCCCTATGTACAAGAATATAACTACTATAACACTGCCCCTATGTACAAGAATATAACTACTATAATACTGCTCCTATTTACAAGAATATAACTACTATAATACTGCCCCTATGTACAAGAATATAACTACTATAATACTGCCCCTATGTACAAGAATATAACTACTATAATACTGCCCCTATGTACAAGAATATAACTACTATAACACTGCCCCTATGTACAAGAATATAACTACTATAATACTGCTCCTATTTACAAGAATATAACTACTATAATACTGCCCCTATGTACAAGAATATAACTACTATAATACTGCCCCTATGTACAAGAATATAACTACTATAATACTGCCCCTATGTACAAGAATATAACTACTATAACACTGCCCCTATGTACAAGAATATAACTACTATAATACTGCCTCCTATGTACAAGAATATAACTACTATAATACTGCCCCTATGTACAAGAATATAACTACTATAATACTGCCCCTATGTACAAGAATATATCTACTATAATACTGCCTCCTATGTACAATAATATAACTACTATAATACTGCCCCCTATGTACAAGAATATAACTACTATAATACTGCTCTATTTACAAGAATATAACTACTATAATACTGTCCCCTATGTACAAGAATATAACTACTATAATACTGCCCCTATGTACAAGAAAATAACTACTATAATACTGTCCCCTATGTACAAGAATATAACTACTATAATACTGCCCCTATGTACAAGAATATAACTACTATAATACTGTCCCCTATGTACAAGAATATAACTACTATAATACTGCTCCTATTTACAAGAATATAACTACTATAATACTGTCCCCTATGTACAAGAATATAACTACTATAATACTGCCCCTATGTACAAGAAAATAACTACTATAATACTGTCCCCTATGTACAAGAATATAACTACTATAATACTGCCCCTATGTACAAGAATATAACTACTATAATACTGTCCCCTATGTACAAGAATATAGCTACTATAATACTGCTCCTATTTACAAGAATATAACTACTATAATACTGTCCCCTATGTACAAGAATATAACTACTATAATACTGCCCCTATGTACAAGAAAATAACTACTATAATACTGTCCCCTATGTACAAGAATATAACTACTATAATACTGCCCCTATGTACAAGAATATAACTACTATAATACTGCCCCTATGTACAAGAATATAACTACTATAACACTGCCCCTATGTACAAGAATATAACTACTATAATACTGCTCCTATTTACAAGAATATAACTACTATAATACTGCCCCTATGTACAAGAATATAACTACTATAATACTGCCCCTATGTACAAGAATATAACTACTATAATACTGCCCCTATGTACAAGAATATAACTACTATAACACTGCCCCTATGTACAAGAATATAACTACTATAATACTGCTCCTATTTACAAGAATATAACTACTATAATACTGCCCCTATGTACAAGAATATAACTACTATAATACTGCCCCTATGTACAAGAATATAACTACTATAATACTGCCCCTATGTACAAGAATATAACTACTATAACACTGCCCCTATGTACAAGAATATAACTACTATAATACTGCCTCCTATGTACAAGAATATAACTACTATAATACTGCCCCTATGTACAAGAATATAACTACTATAACACTGCCCCTATGTACAAGAATATAACTACTATAATACTGCCTCCTATGTACAAGAATATAACTACTATAATACTGCCTCCTATGTACAAGAATATAACTACTATAATACTGCCCCTATGTACAAGAATATAACTACTATAATACTGCCTCTATGTACAAGAATATAACAGATACTGTATATATTGCTACATCGTGACTGATAAGAAGAATTGTTGCTGCTTCAGGGTCATATTGACTTTTACCTGGTGCATTTAGGGTGGCATAAGGGATTGTGACTTGTACAGGGTTTGCGGCTCTCAAGAGGTCATTAAGGAAAATATGCGACTATCATGTGAAATACAGTATTTGGTGTAAAACGGAAGAGAGCAACAAACATATACATTGACTATACTGTATTTTGTAGTGAATTATGTCAATGAGGAATTTTTATGTGAAGCAGTGTTCTCCAATTGCTTTACAGTTTTGCTAAGCAATATAGGACCTTGGTTGAGAGCTAAAATCAAACTAAAATACTGTATATTTTGGCATTTTGTATCAAATAGCAATCTGTCAGTCAACGTGGAAATAGTTTTTTTGAATAATTGCTCTGAATGTATTGATTGCAATTTGCAAAACTGTTTTCCCCCATGTCTCCAGCCGTTAGTTTTACAGCACAAGCTATTAGAACAATTTAGTTTTCGGTCATCAGAATTACACAAAGTCGCTAAATGTAATATGGAAAATACATTTCTATACTGTGGATTTAGTAAACTTCCATCCAGCATCCGCCGGCACTGTGATCTCGTCAATGGTTTACCAGACAATTAGAGGGGGATGCATTAAAATCCATTTTGGCCTCTCTGTGGTTTTCAGCTATACTATTATTTAACCTGCACTTCCCTTTTACCAACTAATACCCTTACCAAAGTCATGAAGGTATGTAAATTAGCTTTCTTCCGGGCAAAGAAACTGTCCTTCAAGTGCAACTCGTTGGAGTTAGGTTCTTAGAGTTCAATGGGCAATCCTTCAAAGAGCCTCACAACACGGCTAGGGATAAGGACCTTATAAGAATGTTAATTAGAGGTAATTTGCATACCTTTTTTGATGCAGTAGGTAACACAGGATCCACCATTCACAATAGATGTCACAGCTCACATACTCCTCCTGTACAGTCTGATAGCACCTCTATATAGAGTAGATAACACAGGACCCACCATTCACAATAGCTGATGTCACAGCTCACCCCCTCCTCCTGTATAATGACTGATAACACCTCTATATTCAGTAGATAACACAGGACCCACCATTCACAATAGCTGATATCACAGTTCACCTCCTCCTCCTGTACAATGACTGATAATACCTCTATATACAGTAGATAACACAGGATCCACCATTCACAATAGCTGATGTCACAGCTCACCTCCTCCTCCTGTACAATGACTGATAACACCTCTATATTCAGTAGATAACACAGGATCCACCATTCACAATATGTGATGTCACAGCTCACCTCCTCCTTCTCCTGTTCAATGACTGATAACACCTCTATATACAGTAGATAACACAGGATCGACCATTCACAAAAGGTGATGTCACAGCTCACCTCCTCCTTCTCCTGTTCAATGACTGATAACACCTCTATATACAGTAGATAACACAGGATCCACCATTCACAATATGTGATGTCACAGCTCACCTCCTCCTTCTCCTGTTCAATGACTGATAACACCTCTATATACAGTAGATAACACAGGATCCACCATTCACAGTAGATGATGTCACAGCTCACCTCCTCCTCCTGTACAGTGACAGATAACACCTCTATATACAGTAGATAACACAGGATCCACCATTCACAATAGGTGATGTCACAACTCACCTCCTCCTCCTGTACAATGACTGATAACATCTCTATATACAGTAGATAACACAGGATCCACCATTCAGAATAGGTGATATCACAGCTCACCTCCTCCTCCTGTACAATGACTGATAATACCTCTATATACAGTAGATAACACAGGATCCAATATTCACAATAGATGATGTCACAGCTCACCTCCTCCTCCTCCTGTACAATGACTGATAACACCTCTATATACAGTAAATAACACAGGATCCACTATTCACAATAGATGATGTCACAGCTCACCTCCTCCTCCTGTACAATGACTGATAACACCTCTGTATATAGTTGATGAGATTTGCACAAATGACATCCATTAATGCTTCTATTTTGATAACATTTTTGCATTGCCAGAAGTTTTCTACAACCGCCTTCTACATGTATATACACTGGTCAAAAAAATAAAGGGAACACTTAAACCACAGAATATAACTCCAAGTAAATCAAACTTCTTTGAAATCAAACTGTTCACTTAGGAAGCAACACTGTTTGACAATCAATTTCACATGCTGTTGTGCAAATGGAATAGACAACAGATGGAAATTATTGGCAATTATCAAGACACACTCAATAAAGGAGTGGTTCTGCAGGTGGGGACCACAGACCACATCTCAGTACTAATGCTTTCTGGCTGATGTTTTGGTCACTTTTGAATGCTGGTTGTGCTTTCACACTCGTGGTAGCATGAGACGGACTCTACAACCCACACAAGTGGCTCAGGTAGTGCAGCTCATCCAGGATGGGACATCAATGCGAGCTGTGGCAAGAAGGTTTGTAGTGTCTGTCAGTGTAGTGTCCAGAGGCTGGAGGCGCTACCAAAAGACAGGCCAGTACACCAGGAGATGTGGAGAAGGCCTTAGGAGGGCAACAACCCAGCAGCAGGACCGCTACCTCCCCCTTCGTGCAAGGCAGAACAGGAGGAGCACTGCCAGAGCCCTGCAAAATGACCTCCAGCAGGCCACAAATGTGCATGTGTCTGCACAAATGGTTACAAACCGACTCCATGAGGATGGTCTGAGTGCCCGACGTCCACAGATTGGGGTTGTGCTCAAAGCCCAACACCGTGCAGGATGCTTGGCATTTGCTACAGAACACCAGGATTGGCAAATTCGCCACTGGCACCCTGTGCTCTTCACAGATGAAAGCAGGTTCACACTGAGCACATGTGACAGATGTGACAGAGTCAGGAGATGCCGTGGAGAGCGATCTGCTGCCTGCAGCATCCTACAGCATGACCGGTTTGGCAGTGGGTCTGTAATGGTGTGGGGTGGCATTTCTTTGGAGGGCCACACATCCGTCCATGTGCTCGCCAGAGGTAACCTGACTGCCATTAGGTACCGAGATGAGATCCTCAGACTCCTTGTGAGACCATATGCTGGTGTGGCTGGCCCTGGCCAGACCTCATGTGGTTGGAATGTGTCAGCAGTTCCTGCAAGATGAAGGCATTGAAGCTATGGACTGGCCCGCCCATTCCCCAGACCTGAATCCGACTGAGCACATCTGGGACATCATGGATCGCTCCATCCACCAAAGTCACATTGCAACACAGACTGTCCAGGAGTTGGCGGATGAATTAGTCCAGGTCTGCGAGGAGATCCCTCAGGAGACCATCCACCATCTCATCAGGAGCATGCCAGTAGGGAGGTCATACAGGCACGTGGAGGCCACATACAATACCGGGCATCTTTTCCTTGTCATGAGGCATTTCCACTGAAGTTGGATCAGCCTGTAATTTGATTTTCCACTTTGATTTTGAATATCATTCCAAATCCAGACCTCCATGGGATATTCATTTTGATTTACATTGATAATTGTTAGGTTTTATTGTTCAGATCAACTTCCACTATGCAATGAACAAAAATTTGCAACTGGAATATTTCATTCAGAGATATCTAGGATGTGGGATTTTAGTATATATTTTCTACTGTACCGAGCAAATATGTTATTTTTTTCTGAAAAAGTATGTCCTGAAGACGTCATAAAAGGCTTCTAGGAAATATAAAGCTTTACACGTATTTTTTACAGTGCAGGTTTCAACTGAAATTTTCACATCTATATATCAAACGGTTCCAGGGGAAATGTTCCAATGTTGTGAAATTAGTCACAGGCACGGCCAAGGCAACACATGGTCTAGTCAAAGGTTGGCAAGGTTTGCTCCCTCTGTCAGTGTCCTCTGAGTCCTAACCAAAAATTAAGTCATTGCCTCAATAATATAAAAACAATTTTTCATGTGATTACATTTACAATGTAACTTTTCTTAATTATACAATAGTGAAATATCCATGAATAAAATGGAGAAACTGCAGCCAAAATGCAACATAATGGTGACGGCTCCAGAATTAAGGGCAAAGCATGAGGAACACCGGTGGGAGCTGACCGTGGTGCTGAATGAGAAGACTGTTGCTGACCGTAGCTGCTGGTGCGTCTTCTACCTTCTTTTTTAGCCAAAATGTAGATCTGCTACACACAGAATAGAGGAATGGTTTCATAAATGATGAAAGGATACGTGAAGATCAGATTAAGCCTGAGCTTAGTCAAGGTCAGATTAACTAAAGTGAATATAATGCAAGCAGTATATTTTGGACAAGTAGGAAGGATAATTTTTATCAGTATTAAAGGGCATTTGTCACCAGGTTTTTGCTGCCTTATCTGAGACCAGCGTAATGTAGGGGCAGAGATGTGTCACATACTAAAGTTTTGATATGATCACTGTTTTCTCTGCTGCAGATCTACCTGGTCTCTAAATGCTGAGGTTTGTATAACTCCACCCCCACCACTGATTGGCTGCTTTCTGTGTACAGGCAGAAAGTGACCAATCATTGATGGGGGCGTGGTTGGACTACCTAACAACAGGTTTTGTAGTCCTTAAGTGATAATCTCCTGCTGATAAGCTGTGATTTTATCAAATCTACAGCAAGCGACCCGGTAAGTGACACATCTCTGTAAACAGGGTATCAGTTACCACATTATGCTCCTCTCATTCTAGGTGGCAAAAACCTGATGACAGATTCCCTTTAAATAGTACAAAAGAGCCTGTAATGAATAAAGTTAAGATAATACATCAAGACTAATCAATGATATCAAGTTAATGAGATGACGAAGAGAATCTGAGAACATTAATAACTCCTTAATATAATGTTTTGGGGGACTAATGATAAGAATGTATTGCAGAAACTGTATTATTGGTCCATTGCAGCTTGACACATGATGCAGATTAGTTATAAAACATCTGGAAGCGCTCGTATATTTTATATAGAATATCAGATATGTGCACATAGATATTTTTGAGACAGTCAAAAATGAGGAGTTTCCAAGTAGAAACTGCTTCCGGAATCTTTGAGGAGTTTCTCATTTCCTGAAGTATTTCCTGAAGCGATTTTGAAGATTATTTAAAGCATTTTGGAAAAGTTTTTTTCTGCAACCTTTTGGTTGGTTAACGTCTAGTTTGGATTAAAAAGACTGAACATCTGAGCAGGAACATTGTTTTATGAAAGAGTCTTTCAAGCATCTTTTAACCGCTTCACGACCTTGGGATTTTACGTTTTTGCGTTTTCATTTCTTGCTCCCCTCCTTCCCAGAGCCATAACTTTTTTATTTTTCCCTCAATATGGCCATATGAGGGCTTGTTTTTTTTTCGGGGCAAGCTGTATTTTGACTGACACCATTGATTTTACCATATAGTGCACTGGAAAAAGGGAAAAAAAATCCAAGTGTGGTAAAATTGCAAAAAATGTGCAACTTCACATTTTTTTTTTCCATATTCACTAAATATTAAATTGACCTGACATTATGATTCTCCAGACCAGGACAAGTTTGCAGATATCAAACATCTATAGATTCTTTTTTATTTATGTGGTGAAAAAAAATTCCCCCCAAAATGGCACCATTTTTCAAGATCCGTAGCATTTCCATTTTTCAGAATCTGGGACTGAGTGAGGGCTTATTTTTGGAGCACCAAGCTGATAAAGATGAAGATAAAATCTGCTGTCATGTGTCAGAAAAGATGCGGACTGAGCTCCGGAGCCTGCATCAAAGGGGAATAGATAACCTATGATGTATTATACGTCATAGGTCATGAAGGGGTTAAGTTATTTTTTCAGGTATTTTTAAAAAATTGATATGCAAATTGCCTTTTCCGAGAAAAAGAGGACTTAAATGCTATAGCGCCACCTGTTGGAAGTAGCGATCCTACAAGTCACAATCAACCCTTTAACGAATTTAAATAAATTCTGTGTGCACATACCCTTAGACAAGGTCAAAAGATAATGAGGCACATTTACTAATGTTATGTGATAGACTATATAACTTTAAAGGAGTTCTCAAGGTTTAGGACTCAAGTCTGCAGTCACTCTATGTGACTGCAGACTTGTAAATCTTCACAGCGCATGCACTGCATGCTGTCAGGATTCTCCGATGCTGGTGAAGGGAGCAGACGGTCAAGTGAAAGCAAGAATGAAATTTGCATACTTCCGACCACATTCCAACTAGATGTCTACTGCCTTGTTCAATTCACTTGTACTGAGCAAGGCTGCACATGTCTAGTTGGCACTTGACTGCATGTAAACAAATTGCTGAGAATTCCTGAGAATCCTGACTGTGCGCACTACCCGAGCTTTAAGGATTCACAAGTCCGAGTCATGAGTCCCGAGCCTGGACAACCCCTTTAATCTATTTAGTATAAACAGTCAGAAGGAAGAGCACTGACCATCCATGCAAATATCCAGTCTTTACTATGACATCAAGTCAATAGCAGGGCATAACAGGGAGAACAGTGGTTCCAAGATACGACGGCCGTTTCACACTGCCGCGCTTCTACGGGTCCATCAAGACCAGTAGAAGCGCGGAAGCGCAAAACAGCCGTCGTCTCTTGGAACCACTGTTCTCCCTGTCATGCTCTGCTATTGACTTGATGTCGTAATAAAGACTGGATATTTGCACGGATGGTGAGTGCTCTTCCTTCTGACTGTTTATACACATGTTTGAACTTTATTTTTCTGAATGAGCACCCGTAGTCCATTGTGGCATTATCAATGCAATTTCAGCTGTGAGGAGATTGGGGCAGAGATCATTTGAGCTGATTGTGCGAACTTTTTTCTTTTTTCCTTTTCTCTTTAATCTATTTAGTCTCTAGATGTGCCAAATTTATTACAATGGTGCTGTCTGTCTATTAAATTTGGGACAACATAAAGACCTTTTTCTTACGCAAAACTCATAAGGGGATGTGCATATGTTGAATATTTGCAGCACATTTTTCTGCACCAAAACCAGAGTGTTGATAGGACAAACACTTAAATCTGCATCTTAAAAACATCTCCAGAATCCATAATTTTCTCACCTCTGAAACTGCTAAGACTCTTACTGTCGCTCTTATTCATTCTCATCTGGACTACTGCAACTCTCTTCTGATCGGTCTCCCTCTTACCAAACTTTCTCCTCTCCAATCCATCTTGAATACGGCAGCCAGGGTCATATTTCTGTCCAGCCGCTTCACCGATGCCTCCATCTTGTGCCAGTCATTACACTGGCTACCCATTCGCTACAGGGTCCAGTATAAACTCAACTCTCTCACCCACAAAGCCCTCCACAGTTCTGCACCGCCTTATATCTCCTCTCTCATCTCTGTCTATTGCCCTACACGTGCCCTCCATTCTACAAACGACCTAAGGCTAACATCCCCCGTAATCCGAACCTCGCACCTCCGCTTCCAAGACTTCTCTCGTGCTGCGCCAGCTCTCTGGAATGCACTTCCCCAGACGATCAGACTGATACCTAGCGCCGACCTATTCAAGCAAGCTTTAAAAACCCATCTCTTCAAACAAGCCTACCACACCAACTACTCAGTAAACTAACTTTGCCCTGTTCCCTCCTTCCAAATATTACTCTGAATCTTCACCCTACTATTCATCTGTCTCCACACCCTCCATGCACATGATAACTGCACTTGATTCTTGACTATTGCACTTAAACACACGGGCTGATGACCGGATCATGCAGCTTTATATGAAAATCCCTATTTATTATAATTGCCAGACCTGAAATAACAAGCACTTTTCACCTATTGTGTCCCCCCTTCATTTCCCTGTAGATTGTAAGCTCGCGAGCAGGGACCTCACTCCTAATGTCACTGTTTAAATTGTCTTAATTTGTATTGAATTTATTGTCTGTACATGTCCCCGCTTATTGTAAAGTGCGGCGGAATATGTTGACGCTATATAAATACAAATTATTATTATTTATTATTAAACACTTAGTAAAATTTTTTTGGCACATCTTTAACCCATTTTTACATGCATTTTGATAAGTTTTTAGTTAAGTTTTTTTTCTTCCGTTTATTGGTAAGGTTGAAACAGCTGCAACAATACTGAGAAAATTGAAATACTGCAGATTTAAAAAAAAAAAAAAACATGCTTGATGGCTCGAATTGTACTGTAAAGTGCAGCGTTTTTATCCCTTGAAAAAAAGTACAGAAAAAAGAAGCCCTTAGTTGGATTACTCTGGATCATTAAATTGCTATAAAAAACAAGTTTGGTTCTATTTATCCTTTATATGTGAGTAACACAAAAACACCATACAGTGCATCAAATGCAATAGTTTGGGGTCTATGCGTCATGTTAATGTTGCTCAAAATATTTCCAATAAAAAATT
This sequence comes from Ranitomeya variabilis, assembly GCF_051348905.1. Classification (NCBI taxonomy): domain Eukaryota; kingdom Metazoa; phylum Chordata; class Amphibia; order Anura; family Dendrobatidae; genus Ranitomeya; species Ranitomeya variabilis. The sequence goes on along the minus strand of NC_135232.1, from coordinate 55,681,989 downwards.
ATCCAAAATATTTATTACTGATTATAAAGGTGGCAGATCCCCTGTCTTCATAATGCAAATACTCATCTGTACAAATCAAAGTAATAAGAGAGGAAATTTACAAACTGTTTCTTCCTGCACCGCAGGGAGCAAATCTGCACAAAATACTTTCACCTGTTCAGTGGGCGAAGAATTATCTATTATAAGGACTTTGATTTAAGGATAATCAGTTTCTATTTTCTCATTTCTTAAGTTTTTGTTTATTTTACGTAATATAGTCATGTAATTCCACTATCTATCTATCTATCTATCTATCTATCTATCTATCTATCTATCTATCTATCTATCTAGTGATGAGCCAATACATTCAGCACTATTCTTTATTCACACGAATAGTATGCTCTTCCGGCTACTGTGATTGGCTGGCCTTACATCATCAAAGGTGATATTTAATTTCTGCCTGTGCCATCTTGTGCACGTTGCAGCCAGAAACAGCTTAGGGAGAGTGTAGTATGAGCATAGAGAGAGTGATAGGAGCGTATAGAGAGCGTTACTCTTTCCAAAAAGCTCTTTTAAGAGCTAAAGATTGTGAAGATTAGTTCTTTGTTAGGTTGGGATAGCGTAGGGACAGATTTAATAAGAGGGAGAGTAAAAGGCAGGCTCTTGGGTCTTCACATCATTGCAAGTACATGCTGCAGATCTCTGCTATTTTCCATTGTGTTTTATAGTTTAGTATTAGGAACAGACTGTGGGATTTCATCCATTATTAAAATATACAAATCAGCTATTTTTAGAAGCAAATGATATTAGGTAGTACCAGCATACTGTATACAAAACATTTTTTTTGAGCTACATAATATTCATGTGTAGCAGCCTATAATTTGTATTCCTCAGTGCCTGCATATAGTAACATCAATCTTAAAAGCTAATTGCTAAATAATATTCCTCGTTTATTGCATAAATACCTAATATTTCTCTAGCAGTTGTGCGACTGGCGAAAAACCTGTTGAGCTACGGGAAACATTGCTATTTACCAGCAATTTCCCTGAGTCTGCTGTGTGCGTGTCTCATAAAGGTGATGTAAAAAAATCCCCAAAAATTTCTATTGGTTAAAAAAATAGTATATTTTTATCTATCAGTTGTGTGACTTGTTATGATCCTATATATATATATATATATATATATATATATATATATATATATATATATATATATATATATAAACCTATAAGAAGGGCACTACAAATAAATGCTCGGCCATCAAAATATATAATAAACCAAAAAAAAGATGGACTACAAAAGCTAAGATTAACAATTTATTAGAGAACCATTAAAACAATACAAGATACAAGTAAAGTATATGATAGAGACAATAGTAAAAAGTAGAAAGGCGACACTAGTGCCGCATACACATATATCCTGCTCTCAAGATAGAATCAAGGGAAGGGAAATATGCCATAACTCAATACATAGAGTATTCTAATGATATTGTAGGATGTAAATCATAACTCACAGCCAATCACCTGTCAGATAATAAAGTGAAATTCACATATAAGAGGCGGGTATAAAGAAGCAAGGCACGTGAATCAAAATAAATAAATAAATAAATAATAAATAAAGTGCCTAATGCAAGTTACGTATGGCAGGAAAACCCTATGTGTGAGACCTAATTATAATGTTTGTATACTAGTATACTAGTAGCAGTAATATGATAGTTCACACATGGGGAGCAGGTACAGGGGAACAATAGGTGTGCATATGATTCACAGTGAGTAATACATAAAGTGCCTCATGCATATTTTAAAGTAAATCATAGTATATATGTATAAGTATAATGGGGAAGAGTCCCAAGCACATGCATCAATCAAGTTGTAAAGTACTTACAAGTAAGGGGGTATATGCACACGTAGAGTCACACCATGTAGCTGTATGCGGAAAAGAGGAGCCCCGACGCGCGTTTCGCATATATTGCTTCCTCGGGGGGCGCTGAGGATCACAAAACGGACTAGCTAAGTTTATGAACATAAACACGAGCTCTAGGGAGGTGGTAACTGGACTGACCGCAAACCTGATCCTAACCAACACACTAAAGGAAGCCGGTGAACGTGCCTAAAATCCTGGACGTCTCGACGCAGCCTGAGAAACTATCTACTCCTGGAGGGAAAGTAAGACCTCACTTGCCTCAAGAGAAATCACCCCAAAGATATAGAAAGCCCCCAACAAATAATAACGGTGAGGTAAGGGGAAAACACAAACGTAGAAATGAAAACAGATTAAGCAAATGAGGCCCGCTAATATTAGATAGCAGAAGACAGGGAACTGTGCGGTCAGTAAAAAACCCTATGCAAAATATCCACGCTGAGAATACAAGAACCCCCACACCAACTAACGGTGTGAGGGGAGAAACTCAGCCCCCTAGAGCTACCAGCAAGCAAGGAAATCACATATTAGCAAGCTGGACAAAAATAAACCAAGAAACATGTGACCACTGATGGTCAAAAAATGAACCAAGCAAAACTTAGCTTCTCTTGAAGAGTCTGATAACAAAGGACTGCAGGAGAGCTCCAAAATAGCACTGAAGACATTGGCAGCAGGCAACAACTGAGAGTCCAGGTGAACTAAATAGGAAACCAGCTAAGAGATAACGAGACAGCTGATCCTGCCTCAGACCTACAGAATGACACAAAGAACCACCAGAGGGAGCTCAAAGACAGCACTCACACAGTACCAGTTGTGACCACAAGAGGGAGCCCAAAAACAGAGTTCACAACAGTACCCCTGACTGAATTTAAGATTGACCTGTTTAAGTCAATTAGAAAGATCCATCTTTTTAAAAATTTTGCAAATAATAAAAACACCACTAATAATGTATCAGAAGGTGAGGTTCCCTGTAAAATTGGCCCCTTGGGATTCATGGCGGGTACAGGGGCACTCACTGATATGAGAGAAGATGCAAATTTATTATTAGGCTTAACAGAAGATGTGGATCGACATGATATAGAAGGGGTTGAAAATGTGGTCCCTTTTAAAGGTGGGGTCTCCTCCAAATTTATGCCTATGGTCTCCCCAGGCAATATGGTCGATTTATTCGAATCACAGGTCATAAAAGATGTGGAAGCCTTACTATACCATAAAGCTGCCAATAACATCACGGCAGGCGAGGAAAGGGTGCTGCAGGAGATTATGTCCTGGGAAGACACTGTCGTTAGGGCAGCAGATAAGGGGGGCAAAATAGTGCTGCTCCCCAAAGAGTACTATATTAATGAAGCCAAAAGGCAATTATCTGATAAAACGGTATATAGTCCATTACCCAGGAACCCTCTACAAAAATTTAAAAACGAATTAATGTCTTATTTGAGAAAATTCGTGGAATTAGGGACAATTTCGCAGAAAAAGGCTGAAAAGCTGCTACCGGGGTACCCCACCAAACCCCATTGGTATCACATCCCGAAAATTCACAAGTCCACTACCTCTCCGCCGGGACGCCCAATCGTATCTGGGATAGGATCGCTCACAGAGCCCCTATCCCAGTACATAGATTGGTTGCTACGCCCAATGTTGAAACAGATTCCTTCGTATCTTAAGGATACCAATTCGTTTTTAGCAAGCATACGTGATTTTGATTGGCAAGTAGGCTTCTCTCTAGCGTCCATCGACGTGGAGAGCTTATATACTAAAATCCCCCAGTCGGTAGGAGTGGATATCATCAGATCAATTTTGAACACTACTGATAAAAGTGAAAACTTTATTAATTTCATCTGTGAAGGATTGAATTTTGTATTGACCCATAACTGTTTCACATTTCTGGATGATTGGTACCTGCAACGGGAGGGTACTGCAATGGGGACCCCGGTAGCATGCACTTTCGCGAACTTGTTCTTAGGAGCCTTTGAGGAAAGATATGTATATTCGGAGGGCAATCGTTTTCTGCAGCACATAAAATATTTCCGACGGTTTGTGGACGATATAGTCCTCATTTGGGACGGGTCACAGGCAATGTTTCAAGAATTTGTGACGCATCTGAATTGTATAAATAATCTAAATATGACCTTTACGTCCGTTTTTGGGGGGGAACGTTTGGAGTTCTTAGATGTGCTTGTAGAAGTAAAAGAAGGGAGGGTTTGCACTTCGTTGTATCGCAAGCCGGTGTCAGCTAACACTCTGATGCACTATAAAAGTTACCATCCTGCACACACTAAACGGGCGTTGCCATATAGCCAGTTTCTAAGAGTTAGTAGAGTCAACAATACAGAAGAAGGTTTTCTTAGACAGACTGGGGAGATGATGGACCGTTTTGGAGAGAGAGGCTACCCGGAGAATTTATTAACGTCAGCCCTAGACAGGGTACGGAACGATAGGATCACACAATCGGGTAACAGATTTCCACATCCACCCCCTCGGAAACAAGATAATAGGAGGTTTAATTTCTGTTTTAAATTCAGCAGTATGGACCAACAGATAAGGCTGGCCATAAAAAAGAATTGGCATCTGTTAGAGAGGGACAAAGAATTGATGGAAGTGGCGGCTAGAGGTCCCCTAATAGCGAATAGGAGGAGTATAAGATTGCGGGACAAATTGGTAAAGAACCGTATAACTAAACCCAATACTAATTGGTTAAAAGGGGTGTCCCCCAAGGGGAACTTCAAGTGTGGACACTGTTCTTGTTGTCAACAGCATTTGATAGACCGCTGTATTAGAATGGGGGCGGTGTCACACGTAGTTAAAGATTTCATTACCTGCAAGACCGATCACGTCGTTTATGTACTTTTTTGCACTTGCAGATTCTTCTATATTGGTAAGACTATCCGACCCATGTACGTGCGATTTCGGGAACATTGCAGGTCGGTCACATCCGGGAAAGGTGTCCCGCGATTTATTGCACACATGAGAGAAGTACATGGGGGTAGGGTAGATGGCCTTACCTTTGCTGGCATTGAAAGGGTGACTCTACCGCCACAGGGAGGAGATTTGGACAATCTGTTGTTGAGGAGCGAGGCCAGGTGGATTCTGCGCAGCAATGCGATGGGTCCGCTTGGCTTCAATGACCGAGTCGACATGTCCATTTTCCTATAGAGGGCGTCATATCGCCCAATCTGATAGGTGAAGGTATTGCGGTGTCAGAATGTTCTGTATTTATCATGTGCCCAATAGTATGTTGTATAGCTAGATTTCCTGGCAGTATACATGTAATATCCAAGATGCCTATGTATTAGCTCTTTTGTTTTTAAACAAATGTTTTTAATATGTGTTCATTGTATTGTTTATGCGTTGTGGGTGGAGCTTGGAGTGGGGGTGTGTGTCTTTCAGGCACACTATATCCGCTGCCGGTTCCATACACAATTTGACCCGTAGAAGCACAACCAGGTGCGAAACGGCCGTCGTCCATCTCCTCTGCTCACACGGGCTGAGGCCCTCTCTCTCTCCCCCGGCTACTACGGCCCTCTGGATGTTGTCTTGTGAATAAAGGAATCATTTTGTGGAAACTGGTGAGTGCCCTCTCTGCATTTCTTATGGGGTATTCTACTTAAGAGACTATTTTCCAAGACGGAGCACCTGAAAGTTTCCTCTTTGAGTGGCTGAGTAGGATACGCGTCTGTAATCCCCACTGACAAGCCGGCATTCAGCAAGACAGTGCCGCCCGCGAGTTTTTTTCTTTGTTTGTGATATATATATATATATATATATATATATATATATATATATATATATATATATATAAACCTATAAGAAGGGCACTACAAATAAATGCTCGGCCATCAAAATATATAATAAACCAAAAAAAAGATGGACTACAAAAGCTAAGATTAACAATTTATTAGAGAACCATTAAAACAATACAAGATACAAGTAAAGTATATGATAGGGACAATAGTAAAAAGTAGAAAGGCGACACTAGTGCCGCATACACATATATCCTGCTCTCAAGATAGAATCAAGGGAAGGGAAATATGCCATAACTCAATACATAGAGTATTCTAATGATATTGTAGGATGTAAATCATAACTCACAGCCAATCACCTGTCAGATAATAAAGTGAAATTCACATATAAGAGGCGGGTATAAAGAAGCAAGGCACGTGAATCAAAATAAATAAATAAATAAATAATAAATAAAGTGCCTAATGCAAGTTACGTATGGCAGGAAAACCCTATGTGTGAGACCTAATTATAATGTTTGTATACTAGTATACTAGTAGCAGTAATATGATAGTTCACACATGGGGAGCAGGTACAGGGGAACAATAGGTGTGCATATGATTCACAGTGAGTAATACATAAAGTGCCTCATGCATATTTTAAAGTAAATCATAGTATATATGTATAAGTATAATGGGGAAGAGTCCCAAGCACATGCATCAATCAAGTTGTAAAGTACTTACAAGTAAGGGAGTATATGCACACGTAGAGTCACACCATGTAGCTGTATGCGGAAAAGAGGAGCCCCGACGCGCGTTTCGCATATATTGCTTCCTCGGGGGGCGCTGAGGATCACAAAACGGACTAGCTAAGTTTATGAACATAAACACGAGCTCTAGGGAGGTGGTAACTGGACTGACCGCAAACCTGATCCTAACCAACACACTAAAGGAAGCCGGTGAACGTGCCTAAAATCCTGGACGTCTCGACGCAGCCTGAGAAACTATCTACTCCTGGAGGGAAAGTAAGACCTCACTTGCCTCAAGAGAAATCACCCCAAAGATATAGAAAGCCCCCAACAAATAATAACGGTGAGGTAAGGGGAAAACACAAACGTAGAAATGAAAACAGATTAAGCAAATGAGGCCCGCTAATATTAGATAGCAGAAGACAGGGAACTGTGCGGTCAGTAAAAAACCCTATGCAAAATATCCACGCTGAGAATACAAGAACCCCCACACCAACTAACGGTGTGAGGGGAGAAACTCAGCCCCCTAGAGCTACCAGCAAGCAAGGAAATCACATATTAGCAAGCTGGACAAAAATAAACCAAGAAACATGTGACCACTGATGGTCAAAAAATGAACCAAGCAAAACTTAGCTTCTCTTGAAGAGTCTGATAACAAAGGACTGCAGGAGAGCTCCAAAATAGCACTGAAGACATTGGCAGCAGGCAACAACTGAGAGTCCAGGTGAACTAAATAGGAAACCAGCTAAGAGATAACGAGACAGCTGATCCTGCCTCAGACCTACAGAATGACACAAAGAACCACCAGAGGGAGCTCAAAGACAGCACTCACACAGTACCAGTTGTGACCACAAGAGGGAGCCCAAAAACAGAGTTCACAACAGTACCCCCCCTTGAGGAGGGGTCACTGAACCCTCATCAAAACCCCCAGGGCGATCAGGATGAGCCACATGGAAGGCATGAATCAAATCGGCCGCATGAACATCAGAGGCGACAACCCAGGAATTATCCTCCTGACCATAGCCCTTCCACTTAACCAAATACTGAAGCCTCCATCTAGAAATACGAGAATCCAAGATGTTCTCCACCACGTACTCCAATTCGCTCTCAACCAGCACCGGAGCAGGGGGTTCAACAGAAGGAACCACAGGCACCACATACCTCCGCAACAAAGACCTATGGAACACGTTATGAATGGAAAACGACGCTGGGAGGTCCAAACGAAATGACACCGGGATAAGGATTTCCAAAATCTTATAAGGACCGATTAAGCGAGGCTTGAATTTAGGAGAGGAAACCTTCATAGGAACATACCGAGAAGACAGCCATACCAAATCCCCAACAAGAAGTCGGGGACCCACACCGCGACGGCGGTTGGCAAAGCGCTGAGCCTTCTCCTGTGACAACTTCAAATTGTCCACCACATGGTTCCAAATCTGCTGCAACCTATCCACCACAGAATCCACCCCAGGACAGTCAGAAGGCTCAACCTGACCCGAGGAAAAACGAGGATGAAACCCAGAATTGCAGAAAAAAGGCGAAACCAAAGTAGCAGAACTAGCCCGATTATTAAGGGCAAACTCGGCCAATGGCAAAAAAGTCACCCAATCATCCTGATCAGCAGAAACAAAACATCTCAGATAAGTTTCCAAGGTCTGATTAGTTCGCTCGGTTTGACCATTCGTCTGAGGATGGAAGGCCGACGAAAAAGACAAATCAATGCCCATCTTAGCACAAAAGATCCGCCAAAATCTGGACACAAACTGGGATCCTCTGTCAGACACAATATTTTCAGGGATGCCGTGCAAGCGAACCACATTCTGAAAAAATAGAGGAACCAAATCGGAGGAGGAAGGCAACTTAGGCTAGGGCACCAAATGGACCAATTTGGAAAAACGATCACACACCACCCAGATGACAGACATTCTCTGAGAGACTGGAAGATTCGAAATAAAATCCATGGAAATGTGCGTCCAAGGCCTCTTCGGGACAGGCAAAGGCAAAAGCAAACCGCTGGCACGAGAACAGCAAGGCTTAGCCCAAGCACAAATCCCACAGGACTGCACAAAGGAACGCACATCCCGCGACAAGGAAGGCCACCAGAAGGACCTAGCCACCAAATCTCTGGTACCAAAAATCCCAGGATGTCCTGCCAACACCGAAGAATGAACCTCGGAAAAAACTCTGCTGGTCCATCTATCTGGGACAAACAGTCTCTCTGGTGGGCAACGGTCCAGTCTATCCACCTGAAATTTCTGCAGCACTCGTCGCAAATCTGGGGAAATGGCAGACAAAATCACTCCCTCTCTGAGGATATCAGCCGGCTCTGAAACTCCCGGAGAGTCAGGCACAAAACTCCTAGAAAGAGCATCAGCTTTCACGTTCTTCGAACCAGGCAGGTACGAGACCACGAAATCGAAACAGGAGAAAAACAACGACCAACGAGCCTGTCTAGGATTCAGCCGCTTGGCAGACTCGAGATAAATCAGATTTTTGTGATCAGTTAAGACCACCACACGATGCTTAGCTCCCTCAAGCCAATGTCGCCACTCCTCAAATGCCCACTTCATAGCCAACAACTCCCGATTACCAACATCATAATTTCGCTCGGCAGGCGAAAACTTTCTTGAAAAGAAAGCACAAGGCTTCATCACAGAGCAATCAGAGCTTCTCTGCGACAAAACAGCCCCTGCTCCAATTTCAGAAGCATCAACCTCGACCTGAAAAGGAAGAGAGACATCAGGCTGACACAAAACTGGAGCCGAAGAAAACCGGCGCTTCAGCTCCCGAAAGGCTTCCACGGCCGCAGGAGACCAATTAGTCACATCAGAACCCTTCTTGGTCAAATCCGTCAAGGGTTTAACCACACCAGAAAAATTAGCAATGAAGCGACAGTAAAAATTAGCAAAACCCAAGAACTTCTGAAGACTCTTAACAGATGTAGGCTGAGTCCAGTCATGAATAGCCTGGACCTTGACTGGGTCCATCTCAATAGTAGAAGGAGAAAAAATAAAACCCAAAAAGGAAACCTTCTGTACTCCGAAGAGACATTTAGAGCCCTTCACAAATAAGGCATTGGCATGCAGGACCTGAAATACCATCCTGACCTGCTTCACATGGGACTCCCAGTCCTCAGAAAAGACCAAAATGTCATCCAGATACACAATCATAAATTTATCCAGATATTCTCAGAAGATGTCATGCATGAAAGGCTGGAACACAGAAGGAGCATTAGAGAGTCCAAAAGGCATCACCAAGTACTCAAAATGGCCTTTGGGCGTATTAAATGCTGTTTTCCATTCATCCCCCTGCTTAATGCGCACAAGGTTATACCCACCACGAAGATCTATCTTGGTGAACCAACTGGACCCCTTAATCCGAGCAAACAGATCAGACAACAATGGCAAAGGATACTGAAATTTGACCGTGATTTTATTTAGAAGACGATAATCTATACAAGGTCTCAGAGAACCATCCTTCTTGGCCACAAAAAAGAATCCTGCAACAAGAGGGGAGGAGGATGGGCGAATATGTCTCTTCTCTAAAGACTCCTTTATATAGCTCCGCATTGCGGCATGTTCTGGTACAGACAAATTAAAAAAGTCGTCCCTTAGGGAACTTACTACCAGGAATCAAATTTATAGCACAATCACAATCCCTGTGAGGAGGCAGGGCACTGGATCTGGGCTCATCAAATACATCCTGGTAGTCTGACAAAAACTCAGGGACCTCAGAAGGAGTGGAAGAAGCAATTGATACCAAAGGAGCATCGCCATGAATCCCCTGGCAACCCCAACTTGACACAGACATAGCTTTCCAATCCAGAACTGGATTATGGGCCTGCAGCCATGGCAGACCCAACACGACAACATCATGCAAATTATGCAGCACAAGAAAGCGAATCACCTCCTGATGTACAGGAGTCATGCACATGGTCACTTGAGTCCAATATTGAGGCTTATTCTCAGCCAATGGTGTAACATCAATTCCCCTCAGTGGAATAGGGAATTCCAAAGGCTCCAGGACAAAACCACAGCGCCTGGCAAACGACAAATCCATCAGATTCAGGGCAGCACCTGAATCCACAAAAGCCATAACCGAGTAGGATGACAAAGAACAAATTAAAGTAACAGACAAAATGAATTTAGGCTGTATAGTACCAATGGTGACAGGTTTAGCGATTTTTTTAACGCGCTTAGAGCATGCTGAGATAACATGAGTTGAATCACCACAGTAAAAGCACAACCCATTTTGACGTCTATGATTTTGCCGCTCAATTCTGGTCAGAACTCGGTCACATTGCATAGACTCAGGTCTCTGTTCAGAAAACACCGCCAGATGGTGCGCAGATTTGCGCTCCCGCAAACGCCGATCAATCTGAATGGCCAAAGCCATTGAGTCATTCAGACTTGCAGGAGTGGGGAACCCCACCATAACATTCTTAATGGCTTCAGAAAGACCTTCTCTGAAATTTGCAGCCAGGGCACACTCATTCCACTGAGTAAGCACCGACCATTTCCGAAATTTTTTACAATACACCTCAGCTTCATCCTGGCCCTGAGAAAGAGCCAGCAAGGCCTTTTCTGCCTGGTTCTCAAGATTAGGTTCCTCATAAAGCAGTCCAAGCGCCAGAAAAAACGCATCCACATTCAGCAATGCAGGATCTCCTGGCACCAGAGAGAAGGCCCAATCTTGAGGGTCGCCACGTAACAAAGAGATAACAATTTTAACTTGCTGAGCGGAATCACCAGAGGAACGAGGTCTCAAAGATAGAAATAATTTACAATTATTCTTAAAATTCAGAAACCTAGATCTATCTCCAGAAAACAACTCAGGAATAGGTATTTTTGGCTCTGACATAGGGCTATGAACAACAAAATCCTGAATGCTTTGCACCCTTGCAGCAAGATGATCCACACTAGAAGTCAGACTCTGAATATCCATGTCTGCAGCTGAACTCAAAGCCACCCAGAGATTAAGGGGATGAGAGAAGCTGGACAGACTGCCGCAAAGGGAGAGGAAAAAAAAAATTGTACTCAGGGCTTCTCTTATCCCACTTCTGCGATGCATTAAACACTTTTTTTTTGGCCTGCTGTACTGTTATGATCCTAGTGGCTGAGGATCACAAAATGGACTAGCTAAGTTTATGAACATAAACACGAGCTCTAGGGAGGTGGTAACTGGACTGACCGCAAACCTGATCCTAACCAACACACTAAAGGAAGCCGGTGAACGTGCCTAAAATCCTGGACGTCTCGACGCAGCCTGAGAAACTATCTACTCCTGGAGGGAAAGTAAGACCTCACTTGCCTCAAGAGAAATCACCCCAAAGATATAGAAAGCCCCCAACAAATAATAACGGTGAGGTAAGGGGAAAACACAAACGTAGAAATGAAAACAGATTAAGCAAATGAGGCCTGCTAATACTAGATAGCAGAAGACAGATAGGGAACTGTGCGGTCAGTAAAAAACCCTATGCAAAATATCCACGCTGAGAATACAAGAACCCCCACACCAACTAAAGGTGTGAGGGGAGAAACTCAGCCCCCTAGAGCTACCAGCAAGCAAGGAAATCACATATTAGCAAGCTGGACAAAAATAAACCAAGAAACATGTGACCACTGATGGTCAAAAAATGAACCAAGCAAAACTTAGCTTCTCTTGAAGAGACTGATAACGAAGGACTGCAGGAGAGCTCCAAAATAGCACTGAAGACATTGGCAGCAGGCAACAACTGAGAGTCCAGGTGAACTAAATAGGAAACCAGCTAAGAGATAACGAGACAGCTGATCCTGCCTCAGACCTGCAGAATGACACAAAGAACCACCAGAGGGAGCCCAAAGACAGCACTCACACAGTACCAGTTGTGACCACAAGAGGGAGCCCAAAAACAGAGTTCACAACAGTGACTGCTGCAATCTGTGCAGAGATAAGCAAACATCACAAGTTAGCAGTGGCAATAATTTTCATGACTCTACTGTTGCAGTGCATCAGCAAGGCAATATAAAAAAAATTCCATTGGTTTAATAAAATGTATATTTTTATCTAGCAGTTGTGCGACTGGCGCAATCCGGGCAGAGATAATCAAACGTGACAATTTAGCAATGGCAATCATTTTCATTACTCCACTGTTGCAGTGTGTCAGCAAGGCAATCTAAAAAAACATTATTTTTTATTGGTTTAATAAATAGCGTATCTTTATCTAGCAGTTGTATGACTGGCATAAAGCCTGCAGACATACGCAAACGTGACTATTCACCTCAGTCTGCTGTTGCAATGTATAAAAAAGCTGAGATCTGAAAAAAATAGCCTGTCATGATCTCAATGGCAAGAGAACATAGCATAAGCATATATAGGAACTAGCTCTTGGAAGATGGGAACTGAGCTGACCATGAACTAAACCTAACGCACAACTAGCAGTGGCCGGGTAGCATGCCTACGTTGATTCTAGATGCCCAGCCCAGCCGGAGGACTAAATAAAGCTAGCAGAGGAAAATATTAGTCCTAGCTCACCTCTAGAGAAATACCCCGAAAGGAGACAGAGGCCCCCCACATGTATTGGCGGTGAGTTGAGATGAAATAACAAACGTAGTATGAAAATAGGTTTAGCAAATTTGAGGTCCACTTACTACATAGCAGAAGACAGAAAGGACACTTTCATGGTCAGCTGAAAACCCTATCAAAAAACACCATCCAGAAATTACTTTAAAACTCTGGCATTAACTCATAACACCAGAGTGGCAATTCCCGTTCACAAGAGCTTTCCAGACACAGTAACGAAACTACAGCTGTGAACTGGAACAAAATGCAAAAACAAACATGGACAAGAGTCCAACTTATCTAGTAGTTGTCTAGGAGCAGGAACAAGCACAGAGAGGCTTCTGATAACATTGTTGACCGGCAAGCAACTAACAGAGCAGCAAGGTTATATAGCGACTCCCACATCTTGATGGGAACAGGTGAACAGAGAAGATGAAGACACCAGTTCAATTCCACCAGTAGCCACCGGGGGAGCCCAGAATCCAAATTCACAACAGTACCCCCCCCTCAAGGAGGGGGCACCGAACCCTCACCAGAACCACCAGGGCGATCAGGATGGGCCCTATGAAAGGCACGAACCAGATCGGAGGCATGAACATCAGATGCATTCACCCAAGAATTATCCTCCTGGCCGTATCCCTTCCACTTGACCAGATACTGGAGTCTCCGTCTGGAAACACGAGAGTCCAAAATTTTCTCCACAACGTACTCCAACTCACCCTCAACCAACACCGGAGCAGGAGGCTCAACGGAAGGCACAACCGGTACCTCATACCTGCGCAATAATGACCGATGAAAAACGTTATGAATAGAAAAGGATGCAGGGAGGTCCAAACGGAAGGAAACAGGGTTAAGAATCTCCAATATCTTATACGGGCCGATAAACCGAGGCTTAAACTTAGGAGAAGAGACCCTCATAGGGACAAAACGAGAAGACAACCACACCAAATCCCCAACAGAAAGCCGAGGACCAACACGACGGTGGCGGTTGGCAAAAAGCTGAGTCTTCTCCTGGGACAACCTCAAATTGTCCACCACCTGCCCCCAGATCTGATGCAATCTCTCCACCACAGCATCCACTCCAGGACAATCCGAAGATTCCACCTGACCAGAGGAAAATCGAGGATGAAACCCCGAATTACAGAAAAACGGGGACACCAAAGTGGCAGAGCTGGCCCGATTATTGAGAGCGAACTCCGCCAATGGCAAAAAAGCAACCCAATCATCCTGGTCAGCAGACACAAAACACCTCAGATATGTCTCCAGGGTCTGATTAATCCGCTCGGTCTGGCCATTCGTCTGAGGATGGAAAGCGGACGAAAAAGATAAATCTATGCCCATCCTAGCACAGAATGCCCGCCAAAATCTAGACACGAATTGGGTCCCTCTGTCAGAAACGATATTCTCAGGAATACCATGCAAACGAACAACATTTTGAAAAAACAGAGGAACCAACTCGGAAGAAGAAGGTAACTTGGGCAGAGGAACCAAATGGACCATCTTAGAAAAACGGTCACACACCACCCAGATGACAGACATCTTCTGAGAAACAGGCAGATCTGAAATAAAATCCATCGAGATGTGCGTCCAAGGCCTCTTAGGAATAGGCAAGGGCAACAATAATCCACTAGCCCGAGAACAACAAGGCTTGGCCCGAGCACAAACGTCACAAGACTGCACAAAGCCTCGCACATCTCGTGACAGGGAAGGCCACCAGAAGGACCTTGCCACCAAATCCCTGGTACCAAAAATGCCAGGATGACCTGCCAACGCAGAAGAATGAACCTCAGAGATGACTCTACTGGTCCAATCATCAGGAACAAACAGTTTATCAGGTGGGCAACGATCAGGTCTCTCCGCCTGAAACTCCTGCAAGGCCCGCCGCAGGTCTGGAGAAACGGCTGACAATACCACTCCATCCTTAAGGATACCTGTGGGCTCAGAGTTACCAGGCGAGTCAGGCTCAAAACTCCTAGAAAGGGCATCCGCCTTAACATTCTTAGAACCCGGTAGGTATGACACCACAAAATTAAACCGAGAGAAAAATAATGACCAGCGCGCCTGTCTAGGATTCAGGCGCCTGGCGGTCTCAAGATAAATCAAATTTTTGTGGTCAGTCAATACCACCACCTGATGTCTGGCCCCCTCAAGCCAATGGCGCCACTCCTCAAAAGCCCACTTCATGGCCAAAAGCTCCCGATTCCCAACATCATAATTCCGCTCAGCGGGCGAAAATTTACGGGAAAAGAAGGCACAAGGCCTCATCACGGAGCAGTCAGAACTTTTCTGCGACAAGACTGCCCCAGCTCCGATCTCAGAAGCGTCGACCTCAACCTGAAAAGGTAGAGCAACATCAGGCTGACGCAACACAGGGGCAGAGGAAAAACGGCGCTTAAGCTCCCGAAAGGCCTCCACAGCATCAGGGGACCAATCAGCAACATCAGCACCCTTCTTAGTCAAATCGGTCAATGGCTTAGCAATATCCGAAAAACCAGCAATAAATCGACGATAAAAGTTAGCAAAGCCCAAAAATTTCTGAAGACTCCTAAGAGAAGAGGGCTGCGTCCAATCACAAATAGCTTGAACCTTGACAGGATCCA
This sequence comes from Ranitomeya variabilis, assembly GCF_051348905.1. Classification (NCBI taxonomy): domain Eukaryota; kingdom Metazoa; phylum Chordata; class Amphibia; order Anura; family Dendrobatidae; genus Ranitomeya; species Ranitomeya variabilis. Next base: position 55,666,485 of record NC_135232.1, on the reverse strand, counting down.
TTTCAATGGAAGAGGGGGAAAAAATATATCCCAAAAAGGAAATCCTCTGTACCCCAAAAACACACTTAGAACCCTTCACACACAAAGAATTAGACCGCAAAACCTGAAAAACCCTCCTGACTTGCTGGACATGAGAGTCCCAGTCATCCGAAAAAATCAGAATATCATCCAGATACACAATCATAAATTTATCCAAATAATCGCGAAAAATATCATGCATAAAGGACTGGAAAACTGATGGAGCATTAGAAAGACCAAAAGGCATCACTAAATACTCAAAGTGGCCCTCGGGCGTATTAAATGCGGTTTTCCACTCATCCCCCTGCCTGATTCGCACCAAATTATACGCCCCACGAAGGTCAATCTTAGAGAACCACTTAGCCCCCTTTATGCGAGCAAACAAATCAGTCAGCAACGGCAATGGGTATTGATATTTAACAGTGATTTTATTCAAAAGCCGATAATCAATACATGGTCTCAAAGAGCCGTCTTTTTTTGACACAAAGAAAAAACCGGCTCCTAAGGGAGATGACGATGGACGAATATGTCCCTTTTCCAAGGACTCCTTTATATATTCTCGCATAGCAGCATGTTCAGGCACAGACAGATTAAATAAACGACCCTTTGGGTATTTACTACCCGGGATTAAATCTATGGCACAATCGCACTCTCGGTGCGGAGGTAACGAACCAAGCTTGGATTCTTCAAAGACGTCACGATAGTCAGACAGGAACTCAGGAATTTCAGAGGGAATGGATGATGAAATGGAAACCACAGGTACATCCCCATGAGCCCCCTTACATCCCCAGCCCAACACAGACATAGCTCTCCAGTCGAGGACTGGGTTGTGAGATTGCAGCCAAGGCAATCCTAGCACCAAATCATCATGTAGATTATACAGCACCAGAAAGCGAATAATCTCCTGGTGATCCGGATTAATACGCATAGTTACTTGTGTCCAGTATTGTGGTTTATTATTAGCCAATGGGGTGGAGTCAATCCCCTTCAGAGGAATAGGAGTCTCCAAAGGCTCTAAATCATACCCACAGCGTTTGGCAAAGGACCAATCCATAAGACTCAAAGCGGCGCCAGAGTCGACATAGGCGTCCGTGGTAATAGATGACAAAGAGCAAATCAGGGTCACAGATAGAATAAATTTAGACGGTAAGGTGCAAATGGAAACAGATTTACCAAGCTTTTTAGTGCGCTTAGAGCATGCTGATATAACATGAGTAGAATCACCACAATAGAAACACAACCCATTTCTCCGTCTAAAATTCTGCCGCTCGCTTCGGGACAGAATTCTATCACACTGCATACTCTCTGGCGACTTCTCAGTGGACACCGCCAAATGGTGCACTGGTTTGCGCTCCCGCAAACGCCTATCGATCTGAATAGCCATTGTCATGGACTCATTCAGACCCGCAGGCACAGGGAACCCCACCATAACATCCTTAATGGCATCAGAGAGACCCTCTCTGAAAGTCGCCGCCAGGGCGCACTCATTCCACTGAGTAAGCACAGACCATTTACGGAATCTTTGGCAGTAAATTTCCGCTTCATCTTGCCCCTGAGATAGGGACATCAAAGTTTTTTCTGCCTGAAGCTCCAAATGAGGTTCGTCATAAAGCAACCCCAAGGCCAGAAAAAACGCATCCACATTGAGCAACGCAGGATCCCCTGGTGTCAATGAAAAAGCCCAGTCTTGAGGGTCGCCCCGGAGCAAGGAAATCACAATCCTGACCTGCTGTGCAGGGTCTCCGGCAGAGCGAGATTTCAGAGACAAAAATAATTTGCAATTATTTCGAAAATTCTGAAACCCGGATCTATTCCCCGAGAAAAATTCCGGCAAAGGAATTCTCGGCTCAGATACAGGTGCATGACAAACAAAATCTTGCAAATTTTGTACCTTCGTGGCGAGATTATTCAAACCTGCAGTTACACTCTGAAGATCCATTACAAACAGGTGGACACAGAGCCATTCAAGGGTTAAGAGGAGGTAAGAAGCAGCTAGACAGCAATTAAGGGCTAGGCAGCAAAACTCTGAGGGGGGGGAAAAAAAAAAAAAAAAAAAATTCCCTTCAACACTTCTTTTCCTCCTGCTTCAGCCCAAACAATTAACACTTTGCGGGCCGGTCAAACTGTCATGATCTCAATGGCAAGAGAACATAGCATAAGCATATATAGGAACTAGCTCTTGGAAGATGGGAACTGAGCTGACCATGAACTAAACCTAACGCACAACTAGCAGTGGCCGGGTAGCATGCCTACGTTGATTCTAGATGCCCAGCCCAGCCGGAGGACTAAATAAAGCTAGCAGAGGAAAATATTAGTCCTAGCTCACCTCTAGAGAAATACCCCGAAAGGAGACAGAGGCCCCCCACATGTATTGGCGGTGAGTTGAGATGAAATAACAAACGTAGTATGAAAATAGGTTTAGCAAATTTGAGGTCCACTTACTACATAGCAGAAGACAGAAAGGACACTTTCATGGTCAGCTGAAAACCCTATCAAAAACACCATCCAGAAATTACTTTAAAACTCTGGCATTAACTCATAACACCAGAGTGGCAATTCCCGTTCACAAGAGCTTTCCAGACACAGTAACGAAACTACAGCTGTGAACTGGAACAAAATGCAAAAACAAACATGGACAAGAGTCCAACTTATCTAGTAGTTGTCTAGGAGCAGGAACAAGCACAGAGAGGCTTCTGATAACATTGTTGACCGGCAAGCAACTAACAGAGCAGCAAGGTTATATAGCGACTCCCACATCTTGATGGGAACAGGTGAACAGAGAAGATGAAGACACCAGTTCAATTCCACCAGTAGCCACCGGGGGAGCCCAGAATCCAAATTCACAACAATAGCCACACATTGCTAGTGAATTTGTACAAAAGACCTTTGTGAGGGTACTTGTGAAAAATAAAGCCAGTACTCTTTTTTTTCATAAGCATAACGCATTCAATATGAGAAAGGGTGACATTAAGGGACATGGATGTGGTGGTGCCCGCAAAGGTCGTGTGACAGATCCGAAGGTGACTGTATCTCGTTCTAGTTTCCTGTTAAAATTTTGTCAGCGAGCTACACCACTAACAATCCCAGACAAGTGCGAGGATGTTGTGGGTTGGATGGCAAAGGTTCCAGTGTGTTGAGAAGAAGCACCACAAAGTCTTCCACCCGGTCCAGTCTCAGTAGCCAAGAGGCTAGGCCTCTGAATCCTCAACCTGGTCCTCCTTCCTCCCACCATCAAGAGTCTAAGGTGACATATGACCCCAACGCTGGCCACTCTGAAGAACTGTGTACGTTCCCTTGTAATTTGTCAGGCCTCTCAAAGTGCACCATTAAAAAGGGTCATGAGGAGGTGGATTGCATTGATGCCCAAATATTTGAGCACCCACGACTAGGAGAGAGCCATGTTGGGGAAGGTCAATTCATGTTTGAAGAGGTGGAGGATAATGATGAAGCACAGGTGCCATCAGATCAACCTCAAATCACAACTCAGAAGGAAGATCCTATTGAGGAATTGGAAGATGACATGGTTGATGATGAGGTCACTGATCCAACCTGGTACAGTAGCACACCTAGCAAGCACAGCAGTGCAGATAAGGATTGGTCTGCAGCACGAACACAGGCAAGAAGAGGTAGTGGTTTGACCAGATGTAGAACTCGGTCAACTATTCCACAAAGTTGCCCCACTCGGCCAGATAACAGGCCAAAGGTGCATTGTTCCCCGGTATGGCAGTTTTTTATGAAATTCCTTCACACAAAACAACTGTAATTTACACTGCCAAACTGAGCACCAGCAGCATGCAAAAGCACATGGCAGCCAAGCACCCCAGTAGGTGGGCGGAACGCCTGGGTACAGAAATCTGTGACTGAGGGTGAAACCACAGCCCCCCTCCCCTGTATTACAGCCTTTCCAATCTGCTGTCCATGAAGCAGGCACTGATGCCTCCTGCCCACAACCTGAAGTTGCACAGACACAACAGTCAGCAACCACGTCCAGTTTGTTGTCCCAGTGCAGCGTTCAGTTGTCCCTGCCCCAGACATTTCACAGGAAGCAGAATATCCAACCACCCACAGGCCCAAACGATAAACACCCACATTGCCAGATTGCTAGCCCTGGAAAATGTTGTTGTTTCGGCTTGTGGGAACTTAGTCTTTCCGCAACCTCTTGGCGGTTACAGCTCCACGGTACTCGATTTCCAAGCACCGCTATTTTTCCCGGTGTGCTGTCCCCATGTTACAGAAGCACGTGCTACACAATATCAGCCATTCTCTGGCAACACAGTCACATGGAAGATCTACTTAAACACAGACATGTGGACATGTCCTAGTGGACAGGGATTATACATTTCTATGACTGCACACTGGGTTAACCTGGTGGAGTCTGTGACAGAGTAAGAGGCTGGGACATTACACATCTTACCCACACGAAGAATGGCGGGCCCAAATTCCATCAGGGTTTCAGTCTTCTCATATTCCAGTTCCTGTTTCTCCTCCTCCTCCTTCTCAGCGGAACTAGCCTACCCAGCAATCTCCAGCTGGGATATCTGCAGCACTGCCTTGACGAAACGGCTGAAGCTCATCTGTTTAGGTGACAAAGCTCACATCGCAACCGAGCTATTGAAAGGGATAAAAGAACAGACCAATCAGTGGCTCTCCCCACTGAACCTCCAACCAGATCTGGTTGTGTGCGATAATGGGCGTAACTTGGTGGCGAATTTAAAGCTTGTCAAGCTGGTACACGTTCCATGCATGGCCCACATGCTGAACTTGGTTGTACAACGGTTTTTTAAAACATACCCTAACTTGCTGGATCTACTTGCCAAGGTATGCCATGTCAGCGCACATTTCCGAAAGTCATCTCAGGCTTTCGCTGGTCTAGCTCCAGCAGTGCTTTCATTTGTCTTGTCACCAACTGATTTGTGACCTGCACACGCGCTGGAATTCGACATTTCATATATTGGTAAAGCTTAGTAAGCAGCAGAGGGCAGTGTCTGAATTCCAGATTCTCAATGCCTGTCAGAATAAACACTCAGCCCCCACATATAACAACTGCTAAGTGGATGTGGATTGCTGACATATGTGAGGTTCTTGAAAACTTTGAGTACTGCACCATAATGGTGAGCGCTGATGACTCTATTATCAGCGTAGCCATCCCGCTGCTCTGTCTATTAAAACGTTCACTGCAGAATGTCAAAGGGGAAGCTTTGAATGCCGAGAAGGCGGCTATGGAGCAAAATTTTACAGTGGCTGATACCACACAGCCCAACCTCACACAATATTCTCAGGCCACATTGGGTGATGACAAGGAACAGGAGGAGGAGGAAGAACAGGAATTTATGGGCTGCGCTACAGAGGGGATTCCCAATCCCAGCTTCATGCCTGTCCAGTATGGATGGCCTGAAGATGAGGAGGCTATGCGTTGTGAGGAGGAGAGGATGGTTAGTGTTCTTCCTGGTGAGGACACTGAGCGTTTGACTCTTTGTAGTCTGCCACACATGGCAGAGCTCATGTCCAGATGCCTTTCCCAAGACCCTCGCGTGAAATAAATTTTATCCAACATGAAATACTGGCTGTGCACCTTTCTTGACCCACGTTACAAGGAGACATTTGCTTCTTTCATGTCGGCGGCAGACGTGTCATTTTCAGTGCATGCATGCCAGAGTGCTGTTGTGGAAGACTTGCTAAAAAATTACCCTCTGACGATGCTGATGGCAGAAGTACCGGCTCTTTGCACCCACAAGGATTACAATGGAGGGCCACGCACATTAGGTGCAACTCGGGGGGGAAAGAAATGTCCATCCACTGGGCCATTTTCATGAGACCACCACATGAGCAAGGCCTATATGTGGGTGTAACTATGATGAGGAGGAATAAGTTGACCAAGATGGTGAAGGACTACTTAAGTGACCATACTAGTGTCCTTCCTGATTCTTCAGCCGTTATATTTGCACCGGCCGAGCTAATAACCCGCTCAGACAAAACAAAACATATTGAAGCAGCACCAGCAAAAAGAAACAATTTTTAAGGGTGCCAAGCCTCCCGATTAATTACAAGACATCAATATAGAGCACACTAATAAAAGTTTTGAAAAAGTAAGTGGTTTAGTAAACCATAGTGATGGTGAACACTGAACAGCCTTGAGAAAGATTCACATTTTTTAACTAAAACGCAACCAACACTATGGTCTATTAAACCATTTACTTTTTCATAACTCCAATTGATGTATTGCCTCCATTTTTAAATTGTATCTATTATCTATCTAAAAAAAACACAGCCGCACTCTGAAAACACTGAAAACATTAAATTTGTGCTCAAAAAGATGTACTTACAAAAATGAAGGTTCTTAGCGCATAAATTGGCCAATTCATGTGTGCCCATCAACCACGCAAGGTTATCTCTTTCTGATGGGCCCTATTTCTACTGTATGTGCCACTCTTTGGCTATTGTCATGGTTGATGGGCACACATGAATTGGCCAATTTATGCACTAAGAACCTTCATTTTTGTAAGTACATTTTTTTAGCATAACGCATTCTAAATTTAATGTTTTCAGTGTCTTCACATAGCTTGTGAAATTCTGTCTCTGTTGTCTGTGAATAGCTGTTAAGTGATTGCTATTCACAAGCGCCGGGTAGTGACATCAACTCTCATCATCATTGCCGTGACTCACTGAGCGCAGCGAGACTCAGTGACTCTTATGAGCATTGTAGTCAGTACCCAACGCCCGTAAATAGTAATCACTTTACTGCTTTCACGGATGCCAGAGACAGATTCAAGAAATGTTGACTATGGTAGAGCTTTGTGGGAACTCTGTGTAACAACTCTGCTGGCATCACGGCATGGCCTCTCATCTCTCACTGTTTCTGTTTCTTGCCAGCTCCATATTCTGTGCCTCCGTTCTCTGCGTGATTCCTGGCTGTGTGCATAGGGGGGCGGCGCCTGAATTCTCTGGTTCTTATAAGAATCAGTTGCACCTGTCTAATCTGTTCCTGACCAATTGCCTGGAGGCCTCCAGTATTTAGTGCAGCTCCACCCAGTGGACTGGGCCTGTGCAATGTGTTAGCTCAGTTTGTGTTTAGCTTCTGAGTTTGCCAGGCCTTGCTCTGTGTTACTCCCTCTCTGGAGGCTTTTCTCGGTGTCCTTGCCTTGATCTTGTTGTCTGCCCTCCAGGAGGCAAAATATCCTGGTCCCTGTGTCTTTGTTCTTGTCCCTTGTCTTGTTCCATTACCTTGTCTGAACTTAGTCCTATCTCTGTCTCCTTGTCTGTGGCTTCCTTCCCTGCTGTGTCATTCCTTGTGTTCTCAGTCTGCTTATGCTCCGCACTCTTGCGGCTCTGCCTGCTCTGTACCTTTGTGGCTTTACCTCTGCTCCGCACTCCTGCGGTTCTTCTCCTTTCTACTCTGCTTATCTTCTGCTGCTGCAGTAATCTCTTGCAGCAGCTCCTCTCCACATTCCTTGTGGCTCCGCTCTGCTTAGCTTCTGAAGCTGCAGTAATCTTTTGCTGCAGCTCCTCTCCACATTCCTTGTGGCTCCGCTCTGCTTAGCTTCTGCAGAAATCTCTTGCTGCAGCTCCTCTCCGCATTCCTTGCGGTTCTGCTCTGCTTAGCTTTTGTTGCTACGCTATCTCTTGCTGCTCTTCCGCTCCTATCTGCAGCCCTGCTCTTCTCCTCCAGTGTGAACAGGTCCCTACCTGTTCCTTCATACTACATATCCATCCCTGCATCTCCTGTGTGAACAGGTCCCAACCTGTTCATTCATACACCACACCTTCATACTATGTTCCTGCCAGCCCTGTGTTCTCTGCAGTGTCTCTGCCAGCCCTGTGTTCTCTGCGGTGCCTGCCAGCCCTATGTTCTCTGCTGTGTCTCTGCCAGCCCTGTGTCTCAGCTGTGCCAGCCTACTCGTCTGAGTTTCAGCCGTGCTTTTCTGCCAGTCCTGCCTGATGCCCGCACCTGTCCTGGTGTTCCTGTTCTCCAAGTGGGATCAGCAGCCACAGCCAGACACCACCCTGGAGTAGCACCTGGCAGCTGCCTGCCGCACAAGCCTGACCTCACCATCAGAGGCTCCAGTGAAAACCCAGGCAGCTGTCATAGTCACACCCCTTCCAGGGTAGTTTAGTTTGTGGCACAGTGGGGCCACAAACCCCCCGAGCTCACGCCCACCAGTCAGGGCGTGAGCATGACACTCTGTCGCATTCACTCTATCACAGTTAAATCTCTGTCACATCCACGTTATTAGTTTCTTACTCTTACCACTTTGATAAAGCAAAACATATGCAAATAAATGGATATAAACTGAAGGTGATGATTAGGAGAATGCGGGGAAGTCACCTCCACTCTTTCTCCTACGATGAAGAGTCTTCCACATTAGAACTATTAAACAGCGTGAGTTTTACAGCGGCCGTGCACGCTTCTTGTTACATTCATTTTCTGGCATTTTATTAGAGAAAATATGTATTCCTGTGGTAGCAGTTTCATGAAATTACCTTCAAAATATTCTTGAAATGTGTCATAAAGAAGGGAAATTGAATAATATATTTCCATAACTGTGGGATTTACACATAATGGATCTATTCTGGCTCGCTGCCATGTCGCTTTTGCAGGTGAGGAGAAAAAGAATAATATGAGGGATTTTATAATCATGGTAACATGGAGCGTTCGGTGCAATGAGATAACTGCGGCAAATTGCAGGTTGAGAATCCATACATTAATACAATTCAAGTGAAAGTCTTAGAAATCTTACTAAGTAGTAAAATGGACCCGCTAGATTCACGTAATAGTCAATGCTAGTTAATTCTTTCACTCTGGCCCCACATTTTCATATTATTCTGTACATAACAGGAAAAATAATACAGGAAACAAAAACTATAGCTGCATGCTACTGAGCTGTTCAACCGAAGATGTCAAAACCATGCCACATCTCTAACATCACTTCTTGTTTCGCTCCTATTGTGTAAAGCTGTACCTTGCAAACTTCCTATTCTGCATTAACCCACATATAATATTGTTAATGTCATTTATAGGGGCTGTGCAGACTTGTGAATCGTCACAAGACATATTGTGCTTGCTCTCAGAATTGCCTTGAGATGGCAAGTGAGTGACTACAAGTATGCGATTTGCATACAAGCGCCGGTAACATGTTGATTAGATGTGCACGGCCTCATTAAATACAAGGTTGTTGAGCAAGGCCAGACATATCTAGTCGGACTATGGCCAGAGGTATACAAATCGCATCGGTTAATAGTGAATACAGCACGTACTGTGTGCACTGTGAGGATTCACAACCCTGCAGTCTCTTAGATTGAACATAGACTTGAACACAAAAGCCTGGACACCAACTTGAAAATGGCTGTCTAGATATATTAAATGGTATCCTCAGGTTATTAAATTGCAACTGGCTTGCTTTTTCTTCTGCTGTCATTTTCCTGCAATGAGAGCTTTTATCTTTCATAGTGTACAGCTGGTTTCCATTGAGAACAACAACTAATGCCTGCCCAGACCTTGACCGAGAGAGTGCAGTTACTAAGCTTAAGGAGAGAAGATAACTCTAGATATCCAATCTAACTCTTGTCAACTCTTTGGTTTCTATACAGCAGTTATCTGCTCGAATCCCTCTCAGCTCCTGATGAACTACTGTTATAAATCTTGCAAAATCACAAACCTTACAGTTTCAGAGCAGGTCTCTTAATCACTGCTTTTGGCTCTTGCTGTCTCGAGCTGTGTGCTTGATAAAATGTTCTGTTATCTTTATGTGTAAATATTGTAATTGCAGTGTAGTCTCAAAGCAAACCACTGATAGCTGAATGTGCTACAGAAGAACTTGTGCATAGCTTTATAGTTCTACTAATACTACAGCTCTTCTGATCTCCATAATGTCACTCAAGTAGGACAAGCCCGCCCTTCCAGAAAACAGGAAGTAGAAGAGATGTAAGGAGACGGCATAGTTCTGAGCTGCTCAAGGTAAAACTTGAGAATGCACAAAGGAACAAAAGGTATCCAGCTCTAGAGATAAAATTAAGTCTTTATTTGCCAACTTTATAAAATATAGCTTCTTGACAGAAATACCAATCAGTTGTTTCAGGCCTTCCTCCTCCGGTAAAACACCAGTATTTTTGTCAAGCAGTTATAGTTTATAATGTTGACAAAGACTTTTGATTTTATCTTCGGAGCTGGATACCTTTTGTTCCTGTGTGCAAGATTAGAGCATCAAGCAGAGATGTCTTTTCCGTGCTCGGACTTTCTCACGGGCTGTGAGAAACATCATAAGGGTGAGTTGAACCTCCACTATATCCTTAGTAAAACTTGAGAATACCCATTTAAGTGACTCTATCAGGCGATTTTTGTTATGAACATTTGGCAACAGTTGTATATGACTTTTTGGAAAGAATGCATTACCATTGATGGAGGCCACTGGGGGAAATATTAGGTTCAAAAGTTTTTCAGGCACCACTTTGTTCACTGCTTTGGCGTAGATGGAGGCATTGAAATAACCTGCTGTATTATGATGATGTGGTCTATGTTAGGTGTCATAATGGAACCAAAAATCTTGGTTATCGCAGTGTCAAAGTGGTAAAGTGGTGAAACCGAAATGCATCAATCAGTAAAAGGTTGGATAAGTGTTAACCTCAATCCTTGTCGTGATAAAGCTGTTGCGCAAACCTTCTGCCTTTTCTAGCTGATCGTGTGGCCACAGCTTTTGTATTCATGTAGTCACAATGCTGTATACAGTTTGTATGGAACAATGTGTACATCACATTTTTGATGCAAGTCAATATCTCCCTAGATAGTCAAAAACACTAGGCTTTCTGAACTTAAAGGGAAACAGTCAGCTCAGTAAAAGCATATTAACCCTATATATGCAGGTAAAGAGTGTTACAATGCTGCCTGGTCAGCTTCCTGTGCTGCTGCTACTGGGAGAAAATTAACTTATTTCTTCCAGGAGCCACCAGCTTTCAGTCATGGGGTGTGTGCATGGAGCAGCTACAGTCACCGCTCACAGCACTGCTCACTATAGTGCAAACGATGGCTGTAAGTATGCCCTGGCAGTTTGACTGACAGCTCTCCTTGCAGCATGTGTGTGCAGATCAAGCTGTCAAAGTGTCACGGCATGCTTACAGCCATCGTTCACAGTATAGTGAGCAGTGGTGTGAGTGGTGACTGTAATCCCTCTGTGCACACCCCCACTACTGAAAGCCGGCAGCTCCGGGGAGGAAATAGTTTCCTATTCTCCAGATAGCAACACTTTTCGTAGGTGGCCAAAGAGTATTGGAATGCTATTTAACTGCAAATTAAACCTTTATCTGGCAAATAGTGTTTTCCTAAGTATCAGGTTCCATTTTATACAAATACATTATGACAGCAAACTTTACTGTCCTTGTATGTTTAAGGTGACTTTACTTTTTAAAGTGAGCTGCTATGTATTTGTACAGAAGGAGTAACACAACTCCTGGCTATTATTTGACTCATATCCTACATTATTTACCAGTTTTCCTCTCTGCAGGTTTTTCTCTAATTTTCAGACGTCACTGCATTTGTGGATGGAGACTAGCTTCAATGACATCTACCATAAACTGCACATTAAGCAAAGAGAGCCAAGTCACTCTGGCTTTTTATAAAACAAGGTGTATTAGACAGAATTAGTTTGAACTTCCTGCAAACTCAATGTGGTTAATTAATATTCCTTATTTATATTGGGCAAATCTAAGTCAAAATAAATCCGAAATATTAATCACATTGAGCATGCGGTAAGTTCAAATAACAGAATTTGTCAGAATATATATGCTATGTAATATGAGGAGGGCAGCATGAGGTAGGGGTTGAGGCATTGATTACAGTAATGTATCACTTGCTAAGCTGTGTGCTGTAGTTTCAGTACTATCAGGGTTTATCAGCAGGAGGTTATCACTAGAGGACAAGGTGTCTCCTGTCTCTTGGCCCAACCATGCCCCCAGCACTCATTAGAAGCTTACTGTCAATTACCAGTGTACTCAGACAGTTGTGGTCTGGGTGGGGTTACATTTCTGAGCACAGTTACATCTACAATGGAGAAAATTTTGTGTGTGTCTCAACTGTTGCATGCAGTTTCCCTACAATATGTTCATCTTAGTTGAGGTAGCAAAAACCTACTGCCAGATTCCATTTAAATATTCAATACACTCCCTATGTAGCACATGTTTAGTACTACAGCTGAATAGTCCAGAAAGGCATCCTCTGGGATGTAATAAAACACTTACTAGAAAGCAGAAGCACTAGCACTATCTGTCTTCCTATTTCACTCTAGTTCTCTTTTCTCCTCCCAGCTTCCTTTTTCATTGACCTTAATAGGCAGCTGTAACCTGATTCCTTAGTGAGCTGACAATTTTGCTTGCCTTTACTAAGCTGATTTTAGTAATTTTTTAGAGTAAATGATGAGTTCAGGAGGCAAGGGGAAAGAGAAGTGGCTCTTAAGTGGATAAAGACGTATAATTTTTTCATAAAATATATTTCAAACGTTCTTATAGTCAGCTATTATTGAAAAGATTATTATTATTATTATTATTATTGTTATTATTATTATTCTGAAAAGAACCCCTCACACACACACAAAGCTCCCATAATCAACAGGCAACCTTGGCACACCAGCCTTACTAAAGAACTGAGGCGGGATTCCAGGGTGGCTAAGTGGAGATGGAAAAAATCCCACTCCAATGAACATCACATTCAAAAAGTCCCTCACTACTTTCAAGTCAACTGCAGGAAAACAAACATACTTCTCATCACTCATCTCCTCCCTGTCTCACAACACTAAACAGCTATTCAACACGTTCAATTCTGTCATTAGTCCCCCAACCAACTCCTCCTCCTTCTCCTCTCATCTCACCTAAAAGCTTTGCTTCATTCTTAAAGCAGAAGATTGATAACATTAGAAAAGGCTTTGGCCTACAGTCTCCACAGCCCATCCTCATAACCACTCAGCCCTCCTCCTCTAAAACCAGTTTCTCCGCCGTTACGGAAGATCAACTTTCCTCTCTTCCCTTCAGATCACATCTTACCACATGTGCCCTTGACCCAATCCCATCTCACCTCATCTAAAAATCTCATCACAGTTTTCATCCCAACCCTAACCCATTTATTCAACCTATCACTAACAATTGCTGTCTTCCCCTCTTGCTTCAAACATGCCTCAATCACACACATCCTCAAAAAGCCCTCCCTTGACCCATCCTCTGTGTATAGCTATTTCTCCATATCACTTCTCCCCTATGCCTCAAAACTAGTGGAACAACAAGTCCAACTTGAACTGTCCTACCACCTCTCCTTTTGCTCCCTCTTTGACCGCTTACAATCTGGCATCATTCCATCAAACTGCACTGACAAATGTCACCAATGACCTACTAACCACCAAATACAAGCAACACTACTCTGTCATTCTCCTCCTGGACCTGTCCTCTGCCTTCAATACAGTAGACCATTCCCTCTTACTGCAGATTCGGTCATCTCTTGGTATCACAGTCCTGGCCCTATCCTGGATCTCATCATACCTTACAGACTGGACATTCAGGGTCTCCCACTCACACATCACCTTCTCATCTCACCCTATCTGTCAGTGTCACTCAAGGTTCAGTTCCAGGGCTCCTGCTCTTCACCATATAGACCTTCAAACTGCAACAGCTCATAGAGTCCCATGGCTTTCAGCATCATCTCTATGCTGATGACACACAGATCTACCTCTCTGGATCCGATATCACGAACTTACTATCCAGAATCCCATAATGTCTGTCTGGAATCTTATCTTTTCTTCTTTGCTAGATTTCTAAAACTTAACATGGACAAAACAGAATTGGTAATCTTTCTACCATCTCACTAAACCCCCCAACACATCTAGCCATCAAAGTAACTGGCTGCTCCCTCTTCCCAGTCCCACAAGCTTGCTGACTCAGGGTAATCCTTGACTATGATCATTCCTTCAAACCTTATGTCCAAGTCCTCTCCACTTCCTGCTGACTCAAACTTAAAAAATATTTCCCAAATCCGTACATTCCTTTATCAAGAATCTGCAAAAACACTTGTACATGCCCTCATTATCTCCCTCCTTGACTACTGTAAACTCCTGCTCTGTAGCCTCCCTTCTAACACTCTTGCACCCCTCTAATCAATCCTAAAACCTGCTGTCCAACTAATCCACCTGTAACCCTGTTATTCCCTGGCCTATCCTTTCTGTCAAACTCTTCACTAGTTCCCCATTGCCCAGAGACTCCAGTTCAAAACCCTAACCATGGCATGCAAAGCCATCCACAATCTGTCTCCTTCATGCATCTGATACCTAGTTTCCCGATACTTACCTGCAAGCAATCTCCAATTCTCACAAGATCTTGTACTCTACTTCTCTCTTATATTGATGGGCCCGATTCCCTCCTCCCCCTTTTTTTCTTCTCTTTCACTCCCCTGATCTTGTCACTGTGTTTTACGCCGGCTCCAGTTTTCTCTCCGCCTCCCATCACTTTCCTTGCCCTGGTGGTCTCCTGCGCACGCACCGGGCCTGAACTCTCCTTGTGACCTCTGGAAGTGCTACAACACGTGACTGGAGTGCGTTCCACTGCGTGTCACGAAGCACAATATCGGAAGTCCCCTTAGTAATAGGAGGCAGTCCCGGCATGCGCGTGCTAAATGAGTCCCCCGAAAATATCCCTGCACCAATACGTCATCTAATTGGCACTTAGCACCATGGTATTTATATCTCCCCAAAACCTACATACCTGTCACGCCCCCGGAAGAAGCAACCTTGTGAAACGGCGTTCATCGGGTAAGGGGATCCCTAACAGCAGCTGATCTCACTGCACAGCTTTACAGTACCGGTCCTTTTACTGGTGATTTGCTGGTACATGTGTAATCAAAGAAATTAGCCGTTATGGCTTATAGTCCATAAGCACCTCATCTTATTCTACCTTCCTGTGCTTTTTGTCTCGTTCCATTTTCTCTATAGGCAGGTAATTGAAATTGTACTTGCAAAACTTAGTACACCATGTTCCAAATTATTATGCAAATTACATTTTTCTCGGATTTTCCTAAATGGTCGGTGCACAGTCAGTCTAATAAAGGTCATCACCCGTTAGAGTATACATCAAATTTTATTGAAAAAACCTCCCAATGATAACAGTATAATCTCCAAAATGAATAAAAACTCAAAATGCACTGTTCTTAATTATTAGGCACAGTAGAATTTCTAAACATTTGATATGTTTTAAATTACTGAAAATGCTCATTTGTGGAATTTGCAGCATTAGGAGGTCACATTCACTGAACCAAAAAGCTATTTAACTCCAAAACATCCTAACAGGCCAAGTTACATGTTAACATAGGACCCCTTCTTTGATATCACCTTCACAATTTTTTCATCCATTGATCTTGTGAGTTTTTGGAGAGTTTCTGCTTGTATTTCTTTGCATGAAGTCAGAATAGTCCCCCAGAGCTGCTGTTTTGATGTGAACTGCCTCCCACCCTCATAGATCTTTTGCTTGATGATACTCCAAAGGTTCTCTATAGGGTTGAGGTCAGGGGAAGATGGTGGCCACACCATGAGTTTATCTCCTTTTATGCCCATAGCAGCCAATGACTCAGAGGTATTCTTTGCAGCATGAGATGGAGCATTGTCATACATAAAGATGATTTTGCTCCTAAAGGCACGTTTCTGCTTTTTACACCATGGAAGAAAGTTGTCAGTCAGAAACTCTATAAACTTGGCAGAGCTCATTTTCACACCTTCAGGAACCTTAAAGGGCCCTACCAGCTGTTTCCCTATGATTCTGGCCCTAAACATGACTCCTCCACCTCCTTGCTGTTGTTGCAGCCTTGTTGGGACATGGTGGCCATCCACCAACCATCCACTGCTCCTTCCACCTGGACCATCAAGGTTTGCTCGACACTCATGAGTAAACAAGACTGTTTTAAAATTAGTCTTCATGTATGTCTGGGCCCACTGCAACTGTTTCTGCTTGTGAACACTGTTTAGGGGTGGCCGAATAGTAGGTTTATGCACCACAGCAAGCCTTTGAAGGATCCTACACCTTGAGGTTCGAGGGACTCCAGAGGCACCAGCAGCTTCAAATAACTGTTTGCTGCTTTGTAATGGCATTTTGGCAGCTGCTATCTTAATCCAATGAATTTGTTTGGCAGAAACCTTCCTCATTATGCCTTTATCTGCATGAACTCTGTCTGTGCTCTGTTTCAGTCACAAATCTCTTCACAGTATGATGATCACTCTTAAGTTCTCGTGAAATATGTAAAGTTTTAATACCTTGTCCAAGTCATTGCAATATTTAACGCTTTTCAGCAGCAGAGAGATCCTTTTTATTTCCCATAATGCTTGAAACCTATGGCCTGCTTAATAATGTGCTACATCATTTTTAAGTAGTTTTCCTTTAATTAGAATCACCTGGAAAACTAATTATCACATGTGTTTAAGATTGCTTTCAGTGATCCATTGAGCCCTGAGACACAATACCATCCATGAGTTTTTTTGAAAAACAAAACAATTAAATCTTTATGACACTTAAATCCAATTTGCATAATAATTTGCAACACGGTATATATATATATATATATATATAAAGACACATCATAGTGCTTTACTAAGTCTCTACTATCGCCAGGTCTTGGATTTAAGAAGTATGCATTTGCCCTGTTCTCTCTTTCATATTGGTGCTTGTATAATATTATTTGACTTGCACGGTGCACCTTATTAATACCAGCTGCTGCTATTTTTCCCCACCATTTTGGAGGCCCATTCTGCCCTGTCTTTTTTAATTTGTTTTTATACTATTGTTATTCAATAAAGATATTATTTTATCAACACATTGCTCAATTCTTATCTATATGGCACCTTACCATAGTAGATGATGCTGATTTATATTGATGAAGTGTCTTTAGCCTTTCTAATTAGGATAATTGTTTATTATTATGTATACCCCTTTTCTCATGTAAAGCGCCATGGAATAAATGGCTCCATAATAATAATGATAATAATAATAAAGACAGTGATTTTTAAAAGCAATCAATAAAATTAAAATGTTACTACATGCTGCCTTCTTTTTTTGTACAATTTACTTTTTTAATAAGTATTTTTTTCTTTTAACTTTTTACTATGTATTTTTTAACCACATATTCTCCATTTATGTCCTTTGTTACACATGGGCAGTCATACTATCCCCTATAATAAGTCCTACATGTGTTTGCACGTGATATGTCCATTATTTATATACCTATATTGTTATTAACGAGAAAATATCAGAGAGCGTTCGCTGCTACATTGTGTAAACACATATATCTTTCTCTCCCTGGTCCATTTCCCACAGTAACAAGCTGCAGTATGTTGACACCCTGCCGAACAGCGGAAACTGCTTAGTAATCAGGACATCAGTCGATATATAAATCTCTTTTTATGTTTGTCTATCAGAATTTGTAGCAAAAATTCTGCCGGTGAGCGGCATTGATAGAGTTCACGAGGTCATTACTGTATCTTATCTACAGGGATCTTCGCACTATTGATTTCTTCACTCTTAACATGTTAGTCATGGTAGCTGTAGCATTGCCAGGAGAGCACTTTATTAGAGAAAGTCCTTATTTTGTATTCAAAACTTTCACACACAATATTTTTTATTATAATGTTATTATTATTATTATTATTATTATTATTATTATTGTTGCTATTACAATATTTTTCATTTTTATATTATTTATAAATATTAGTTTTAATTATGTTTAAAATGTGGATATTTTATAATTTTTCTTATGCTTTGATCTGCATGAAAGAGGACAAAAATCCTTGGACGAGTGGCATGCATGGTTAATCCCTAAAAGTATGAGGACCATCATATGAATGTTCCTTGGTGTACTGTACTTTCAACGTAGTAGACTTTTAAAACACATGGTTGTATATATTAAAGTTACAGAGGTTTGTCGGAAGAGGAAAGAAAAGATGGAAAAAAAATGTTGAAAAAGGAATTAAATCAGGTATACACTGGCACTATAAAAAGGCAAGTACAGCCTTCGGAAATTTACAATAATTGACCCCTGGACAAAGCATTTCTATGCGAAACGCGTGTCATATGCAGTGGATCTCTGGTCTTGTACGTTGCTTCTGATTGCCACTCTTCTATAAAAGGGTATTGCTTATATTCATTTTTTAGTTTATAGTGGGAGAGATTTTTATTCTTGTATTTTTCACTGGAGCTCTAGTGGTGTGTATGTAGTCTTTTTGGGTGGCACATTTGGATTAGTCATGACTACTTATTGCACAAAATACTTCCCAAGTAGAACATGTACAGTGAAGAGCAAAAGGGTAACAATGTTCTGAACTTGGACTTTCAGGCTCTCATTATCCACTTCTGCTTTGAACCTGAGACTGCCATCATTTTATAGGCAATCATCTTGGATATCTTTTACTTAAATTTGACTTGCAATTATTTAGCATATGATTAGTTATGCAGATTTTTGTCATGTCACTGCAAGCGACAAAGATGGCAGAATCACGCAAGACTGACTGAATGAATATTGGAA
This sequence comes from Ranitomeya variabilis, assembly GCF_051348905.1. NCBI lineage: Eukaryota > Metazoa > Chordata > Amphibia > Anura > Dendrobatidae > Ranitomeya > Ranitomeya variabilis. The sequence goes on along the minus strand of NC_135232.1, from coordinate 55,647,941 downwards.
ACAGAAAAAGGTGGCACAACAGTGGAGATGGCAGGTCCAAACACAGGCCGCAACCTTCACCACTGGGGTTCTTTCAGACAGGAGAGCCAGGATTCTTGTGAGCGGACTGTGGGTCCTAGGCTACTCGGAAGAGACAGGGAGGTGAACCAGGACAATGGCCAGAGAAATGTTAGTGGGTCCACTAGCAAAGTACCGAGTGTTCGCATCCCAGGGGGAGGTCAATACGTACAAAGAACGGCAGAGAGGAGATGGAATTCTATCAAAGTGTTTGTGACCCGTCATCGCATCTTGTTCAACCAGTGGGCAGTAGAGATGAAACACTTGCTTCGAAGGCTGGAAGAGCTGACTGCAGGAACCAGGGTCACGTTCCTGAAAATGAAGGGGCAACATTGCTGGTATGTGGTGGGTGTGATCTGATAAGGAAGTGAGCAGGAAGAACCCTTCTTGAGGAATAAACAGGCCTGGGAGAGGCTTCTTGAGGCGGCTCAACACAGGGCTACTACCACGCTGAGAGATCGGACCGTCTTTGGGGTTCCCCACCTTCTGTATGGAAGCAGGCGATGGTGCAGGTGACACAGTGGGCTGTCGCCCATTTCTACAATGATGCAAAAGGAGCCTTGATCAAGTATTGAGTGCATTTACTGAACATAAATTTCAGTAGGCTAACATTTTGAATTCTAAAATAGTTTTTCAAGCTGATGTTATAAAGTATTCTAATTTACTCGTGACTAGTGAGTCATGAGTAAGACTGCTTAGTGCAGTCGAAACGCGTTGACTGGGTCAAGTCGACCGTGTAAATTTTTCTTTTTTCTTTTGAAAAAGAAAAGAAAAGAAAAATCAGGTCCTGTTGTGCCGGACTCCAATTTTTTCTATTATCCTTGATGTGAGGCCAGGGCGGGGCTGGTGTCTGAGCCCCAGGTGGATGAGCATAGAGCAAATGGGTGAGCTGTAATCAAGTTTTTATAAAAAAAAGATATCCAAGGAATTGATAATGCCACTCAGCAGCATTCAAACTGTGATTAACAAATGGAAAATCAGAAGCTCTGTAAAACCAAAATCATGGTCAGGTAGACCAACAAAAATATTGTCCACAACTGCTAGGAAAATTGTTTGGGATGCAAAGAAAAACCCACAAATAACATCAGCTGAAATACTGGACTCTCTGAAAACCAGGGGTGTGGCTATTTCAAGATGCACAATGAGGAGGCACTTGGAGAAAAATGGACTGCATCATCGAGTTGTTAGAAGAAAGCAATTACTGCCCAAATGCCACAAAGTATCTCTCCTAAAATAGGCAAAACAGCACAGAGACAAGCCTCAAAACTTCTGGAACAAGGTAATTTGGAGTGATAAGATCAAAATTTTACTTTTTGGCCACAACCATAAACGTTACATTTGGTGAGAGGTTAACAAGACCTATAATGAAAGGAACACCATTCCTACTGTAAAGCACAGAGGTGGATCGCTGATGGTTTGGGATGTGTGAGTTACAAAGGCATAGAAACTTGGTCAAAGTTGAAGGAAAGATGAATACAGCTTGTTATCAGCAAATAGTGGAGGCAAATTTGCAATCATCAGCCTGGAAACTGCGCTTGGGATGTACTTGGGGGTTCCAACATGACAACGATCCAAAACACAAGACTAAGTCGACATCTCATTGGTTACAGCAGAACAAAGTGAAGGTTCTGGAGTGGCCTTAGCAGTCTTCTGACTTCAATATCATTGAGACACTCTGGGGAGATCTCAAACGCGCAGTTAATGCTAGACAGCCAAGGAATTTACAGGAACTGGAGGCTTTTTGCCCAGAAGAGTGGGCACAGTTTACTATCTGAGAAAATAAAGAACCTCATCCACAATTAACACAAAAGATTTCAAGGTGTCATTGATGTTAGAGGGGCAATACATGGTATTAAGAAATGGGGTGTGTAAACTTTTGAGCAGGGTCATTTGGATGTTTTGGGTTGTCAATATGATTTAAAAAGAGAAAACACAGTAGTTTGAAAGTAAATCGCTTCATCCAACTAATAACCATGAATGGAGAAAAACTACAGTCCGACAGAGATATTGTTATCCTTTTTGCATCCTCCTCTGCCTCCACATTTTCTTCTGGGACCATCACCTCATCCTGCAGACTATTCAAAGTGTGTTCCAGCATGTAGATGACCAGAATAGTAATGCTGATAACGGAATCATCAATATTAAGTGTAACATCCCAGGTAACCGGTTGCTACAGTGGCATTGCTTTCCTCACGGGGAGAGTGATGTCATACTTGGAAGCGAGGAAGGATCTCTTTAACAGGTATTCAGCACATACAACACTGTTCTGACTCCAGGCCAGAAGGGAGAGCTTTACACCCGACTTCAGGGGAGCTGTTCTCTCTGGTCGCCAGGAAGAGTGAGTTGCTAGGCAGTTGCTAGGCATTGGGGAGAGAGAGTCAGTTGGTGAGAGGAGAGCAAAGAGAGAGGAAAAAAAGCTGGGGCCGTGGAGACGAGTGATTCTGCTGCTCCTGGGAAGGAAAGAGAAAGCAGAGCAGTCTGCAGGAGACAGAGAGAAAAGAACAACAATGTTAGGCAGGCACCACCGCCAGGGATCACCTACAGCATGCTGCAAAAGACATAACATAGAAGCAAAAGAAAAGAGGCAGCATGCATAGAAAAAGGGATCACCATGAGATCTTATCCAAAAATTGGTACAAAATTTATTAAGTCACACTTTTAACACTGCAAAAATAGTTAAAACCAATTAAAATTGCACAACACAGCAAAAGTTGAAACCATAGGCCCACAATAAGGTCACTTCCGGTTTTTTGCCGACATTCCGCCTCTATGGATCCGGCTGGCGCATTCTCGGTTCCCAGCTGTACCCGGTCTGCTTATGATTAGTAAGGTATTTAAGAATTTTTACACGGCCACTGCATGCCCCTGAGGAAGCCAGTACCACTGGCGATACGCGCTGGGCATCTGTGCCCAGTGCCACCCCTGTGTTATCACTATCTTGTACTACACTGTTGTGTTCCATAGGGACACGTTTTTGGAAGCCTTGCTAACAGCTTCAGGTTGTATTGGGCACTATACTATGTGGCATTTTCAACCCTAGGGGTTATTTCTATGTGGGCCAATGTCATATCTGTGATCCTTGACTCTTCTTGTGCTTCCATTTAAATCTCTGTTGTATTTGATTCATATGTCATGGTTTAATGTAGCCATTTATGGACTAATGATAATATGTACCTTATTTGTTTGTACTTGGGGTGGCATTGCGGCAGGACCTTATTGTGGGCCTATGGTTTCAACTTTTGCTGTGTTGTGCAATTTTAATTGGTTTTAACTATTTTTGCAGTGTTAAAAGTGTGACGTAATAAATTTTGTACCAATTTTTGGATAAGATCTCATGGTGATCTCTTTTTCTATGCATGCTGCCTCTTTTCTTTTGCTTCTATGTTATGTCTTTTGCAGCATGCTGTAGGTGATCCCTGGCGGTGGTGCCTGCCTAACATTGTTGTTCAAACAAATTTTTTAGAGGACCTTGTGGTTCCCTCTTTTCCTGGTGTGTGGCACACTGCATTTAATTTAATTTAGAGCTAATTTTGGGGTATTTATCCATACATTTTTGTCTTTAGTGATTATGGATTTACAGACAAGAGAAACAGCTTGGAGCCAGAGGGCTCAGGGAATTTTTGAAAATAATGGCAGCTGTATTAATGAACCGGTCAGTAATGATGGTGGTTTTTCTAAAGTGACTAATGAATTGACTAATTTGCACAAAACACTCACTAAGGTGTGGTGGAATATAAGAAGTTTGGAGGAATAAAAGGTCACAGGACTGGTTCCTCGTGGCCTGAGGGTACAGATTTTTCCCGCATGGGAGGTGGATACATCCTTCCGGAACACCTGGGAAGTGGGTCTAATGAAATGTTCATCCATCTTAATGGATATGTTGATAGCTCATGGCCAGGCCCTTTTGATTAAGTTGAAGGAGGATATTAAGAACAGGGAAACCCAATTGGCCACTTTTGAAGTGTCCTCAGTAACCACTTTTAAACAACAGCTTAAAAATATTATTGATAAGTATGAAAAGGAAATTACTGAGGGCAAACTACGTAAATTTCACAGAGATAAGGTGGATTTTACTGGTGGGCGAGCCTATAGATGGGGCCATCGAGGTAATAGAAGGGCGGTCTCCTTTGAGGCAAAAACAAATACTGGCACCAATACGAGACTTGAAGTATCTTCTAGTGATTTTTTATCGTCGGATTCCAGCGATCTAGAAGGGGCTGCAGGCGGGGTAGACGTAAGGTTAGGAGGAACAAAGAAACGTACCAAGGGCTACAAGAATGTGTCCCCCTCCTACAAACGGGAGACGAGGTACAATTACAGGAAACGATAGCCATGACCTCTCAACCCTCTCTGGAGCAACAAAACATACAGGATACAGGTAATTTACAAATTATTAACCTGACCACGTATGAGTTGACTCAGGCAGAGAAATTGGTTTTGGAGAAGGGACTCTCATTTGCCCCAATGAATACCTTGGACAAGTTTACCCTTGTGAAGGATATTTATTTATTCTGTCGCCAATTAACATTCAAACTTCTATATCATCATCCTTCTTCAGTAGATTTACTTCCGAATGATGAGAGGCAAGTCCTCAGAGATCTTATGGACTTACTCCAAGAGAACGAAATAGCACCCTCCAGGAGACGCTTTGGTGGAAGACTCCCCTCGCAGGCCACCCCCTCCTTTTCCCTATTTCCAGCAGTTCAGATCTTCTTCAATCAAACATGTAGAGAGATTCAGGCTCTCCACCTTGACGGTAATAGAAACAATAATTTGAATGTGATTGAACGTAGGGCATTAAGGGGCTTACAGAGCAATAGAGATTTCATGGTTCGTGAAGCGGACAAGGGGGGCAATATTGTTCTGTGGCCTAACTCCCTATATCTACAGGAAGTTGGACGTCAACTAGGAGATTCCTCCTGTTACCTACGTCTTTCAGCAGACCCCACTGATATCTTTAAAAGGAAACTTGATCAGCTTATTGGACGAGCTCTATGCCATGGTATCTTAAATAAAAAGGAAGTGGATTTTCTAACAACAGATTCGCCTGTGGTGCCTACCTTCTACCTTCTTCCGAAGGTGCACAAGTCTCTGGCCAATCCTCCAGGTAGGCCAATAGTGTCCGGCATCAATGGACTTTTTGAGAAACCGTGCACCTACATAGATTTTTTTCTACCACCTATGGCTATGGCACTTAGATCTTTTCTTAGAGACTCAACACATTTGATCCAACTTTTAGAAAACTTGTGCTTACCCCCAGACACAATTTTAATTACATTAGATGTTGAGTCTCTTTACACTAGTATCAATCATGATCTAGGACTAAAAGCAGTCTCCTTTTTTCTGGACCTGAACACCACAGGGGACAGAGAACACGATCAATTTCTTCTCGATCTCTTGTTCTTCGTCCTTGACAAAAACTATTTTGTTTTTGATAGGGGTTTTTACAGACAGATTAAGGGCACCGCTATGGGGGCACGGTGTGCACCTTCCTATGCGAATTTATTTTTAGGATGGTGGGAGGAGTTAGTGGTGTATAAACATGCATTATTCCAGGAAAGGTGCCAGGCTTGGCTTCGTTTTCTTGATGATGTTGTAATGTTTTGGACAGGTACAGAGGAGGACTGTAACCAATTTATTGCGGATCTAAACAACAACTCCTTTAATATCAAGCTTACATCGCATATATCACGGACCTCAGCTGAATTCTTGGATCTTAAGTTGAGCTTGGAAGGTTCGTATGTTGCCACTACCTTATATCGAAAACCGACGGCGACAAATAGCTTATTACACTACTCAAGTTTTCATCCTAGGCACCTAAAGGATGGCATCCATACTGGCCAATTCCTGCGGTTGAAGAGGAATTGTAGTTCGACGCCTGCCTTCCAGCATGAAGCAAAAAAATTGACGGATCGCTTCAAGCATCGGGGATACCCGAAGAGAGTTATCTCTTCCGCTTATCAGAGGGCTAGAGCCAGCTCACGCCTGGACCTACTTTGGAGACAGACACGTGAGTCCAACACACCTCTTGGCATTGTGACCACCTTCAATAACCAGTGGCGGGATATTTATAAAATTCTGGATCGGAGCTGGGGCACTCTATTGAGTGAACCTAGGCTAACTCCACATATTTCAGCCACCCCTAAACTTATAGCCCGACGGGCAAAAAATCTAAAAGACTTGCTTTGCCACAGCAACTATGTGCGTCCAATAACCAGGCTTAATAGGGGAACTAGGACTTTTGGCACGTTCCCATGCGGCAATTGCAATGTTTGTCAGTATATGGTGGCCCAGGATGGTTTATCACTCACTGTTTCTCCTTTCCAGATTTCACCTAAAAAGGTATTCTTCAATTGCAAGACCCGCTCACTGGTCTATGCCTTGATCTGCGACTGTCCGAAGATCTACGTGGGACAGACCACCCAAGAACTGCGAAGAAGAACACAGCAACACCTGTCAAATGTTTCCACGGCACTAAGGAATCGTGAAAAGGGCAAGGGCATTTCATCTATTGTTGCTCATTTCCTGGACTTTCATGATGGACGGACTAAGGGACTAAAAGTTATGGGGCTCGAGGGGATCCCTTTAAACATCCGAGGTGGCGATGTAGTCAGGAAACTACTTAGATGTGAATCAAAGTGGATCCATAATTTGAACAGCCTCACCCCTCATGGACTTAATGAGGAATTGCTCTTTACTGGTTATTACAAACAACTCTAGAAAATGTAATGATGACGTGGCACAATTATTATTATGTATATGTGTGTATATATATATATATATATATATATATATATATATATATGTGTATTTATATGTGTATGTATGTGTATATATATGTGTATATTGTGATATATGTGATGGTGTAGTGACCCCTGTGGCAGCTAGGGGGCGCTCTGGGCGCTCTGCGTGATATGCATGGAGGCGTATCTGTTGTGGTGATATTCGTGGTGAACCTGTGTATGGACCTGACCGATGAAGTTGCTGGATCGTCCTGGGAATGACTAGGGTCCTGCAAGCACCTGGGAATGGTGCGGGATTGTCCTGGGAATGACTAGGGTCCCGAATGGCGCTGGATTGGCCTAGGAATGACTAGGGTCCGGAGAGCACCTAAGACCGTGAGACTTCGGGACTGTCCTAGGAATGACTAGGGTCCCGAATGGTGCTGGATTGGCCTAGGAATAACTAGGGTCCGGAGAGCACCTGAGAACGTGGACTAGGCCACTGGCGTGATCCTGGTAACCTGAGGTAACGGGTGGAGGACGGGGTCCAGGACCTAAGCTGATAGGTGGAGGACGGGGTCCAGGACCTAAGCTGACAGGTGGAGGACGGGGTCCAGGACCTGTTGTGACAGGTGGAGGACGGGGTCCAGGACCTAAGCTGATAGGTGGAGGACGGGGTCCAGGACCTAAGCTGATAGGTGGAGGACGGGGTCCAGGACCTGTGGTAACGAGGTGACGACCAGGATCTGCGGAGCCAGTGTCCGTTACGGTGTGGGGAAGCTGGAGTCCTTCGGTGAGATCTGGACTGACTACTGTGTATTGACCAGGCGAGTTGGTGATCCCCGTTAGGCAGCTTACCCAAAGGCTGTTGGAAGAGTCGGCAAGGTGGAGCAGGAGCTCCCGTCAGGTACCAAAGAGACTGTTGGTGCCTGTTGTATTCTATGTAATGAACTGTGCTTAACCCGGTTTATCTGGCTTAATAAACCGTATGGACTGCTTTCTTTTATAAACCCGTGCTGTATGCTTAAATATCGCGGTCAAGCGAGTGTCCCCCAACACTCTCAGTAAGAGAAACCTTACAAATTGGTGGAGAATTTTGGCAACGATCCCGCTAGCACACGTGGAGTTAATTGCTGTGGCAAAGCCACGAAGGTGACAAGCGTCTAGCTGTAACTCGGCGGGGTTACGAAAGTGACAAGCGTCTGCTGTGACTCGGCGGGGTCACGAAGGTGACAAGCGGCAGCGGTGGAGCCGTGCAGAGCCGTGTCGAGAGTAGCCACGGTTGCAACGAGAGGTTCCACAGTAGGCGGAGCTGCAGTGGCTTGTGGCTGGCAGCACCTGGAGGTGCCAGTTGTGTGTGACTGCAGCGGGAGCTGTGGCGGTACCAGCAAGAGCTGGTGAAAAGTGACATAGAGAAAAAAAAAAAAAAAATTCTCTTTTTGTGCAGACTCTTAAAGGGCCAGTACAAGCCCAGAGACGTTGGGGTGTACTGTGTGAACTGGGGCCTGAGTGCCGTGGGGAAGTTCACGGGGTGTATCCCAGGGAGGGGAGTATCCCTAATAGTGAGCAGGAACCCAAATGGAGATAGTTGCCCAAAAGGGGGCGGAGTCCCAAAAAGGGGCGGTAACCCGAATAGGGGTAATGGCCCAAAAAGGGGTGGAATCCCGAAGGGGGGCTGAATCCCGAAACGGGGTGGTGTTAAAAAGCGGAGCACTTGCCCAAAAAGGGGGTGGAGCCAAAAAAGGGGTGGCAATCAGTGAGGAGCCACGTCTGTGTACTTTTTGGCTGAATGGAAAGTGTGCGCGGGGATTGATAGACCCAGGGAGAGAAGCGTCTGTGCTGGGAACCCGTCCAGGGGATTTTGTGTCACCTGAAGACACTAAATATCTCCAGGTAGCCACTATCTACATTGTCGCACCAGAGGTTTCCACATACCGTGAGGTAGCTGTAGACCCAATCTTGCCGTATCCTATGGTAATAGGACAAGATTTGGTAGCACTGTGGGAAAAGGGTGACGTGTTTGTGGGTGTAATTTGGATGTCAGTTAGTAATGTAGAGAATGCGCCCCCTAGAGGTGACAGTCCTAATGTAGGCCTGACCAAGGGAAAAGATGCGATTGCCCAACTAACTGACCTGACGTCACTTGAAGTGTGCCACAATATGACTGGTAGTGGTCTGTTGGATAAAACAAGTGGAACTGACACCCAGACAGAGAGTGACTTGTGGGGTCAACGTACTGTGGAGTGTGACACAGACTCTGGGGGTGACTGTGACAAGTCAGGGCCAGTAACAAGGGCATGTGCCGTGCTGACGATTGGTGGTGACTCCCATTCAGACGGTGATGCCAGTGAGAAAGAAAGGCTCCTGAGACAAGAGGCTGAGCACAGGCTGAATGAGCTGGAGAAGGAAGTCTCGGAGCTCAGAGGTCACCTATTATCCAGGGAAGATGTGAAAGGGCTCAGAGAAGCATTAAGTGGTCTTCTACAAGAGAAGAAGATGCTGGTTGAAGACTCACATCTGCTAATGCCCATCCTGACCAGGGGTCTGGAAGAGGGTAAAGCTGAAGAAGAGTGGGCATTAAGAGCCGAACAAGATAGTCACCCGGTTGTGGCAGAGGTCTTGTTGGAAAGGTCGATGGCAAAACAGGGGCCGTCCGTTCCTGAAGAAAGTGAGGATCCACTCTTTAAGTGTGTGATAGATGTACCCGAAGAGGCGCAAGATGTATGTACCAGTGAGAGTGTGCATGAAGCCTTTAAAAAGACAGTAAAAGCGTATAGTGTGCATTGGGCACTAGAGATGAAGCAGTTGGTGGTACGGTCGACTAACGAAGTCACAGTGAAGCGAGGACCGGTCCTCAAGAATATACGTCTACGGTGCTTCTGCATGAAACAGATGATCCTGTTAAGGAATAATGGAGCAACTCGACGTTTGGAGCAGGCCAGGGAAGCTCAAAATCGCCTGGGCCTGGTGGAATGGCTGATCGCCAAGGAAGAGTTAGAGGCAGTTACTCCTCAGTTAACTCAGTGTTGAGTGACCTAGGTGGGAGACCTGGTAGAGAAAATGTAGTGACTAAAGGTTTGGTGACACAGACAGACTGTGACTTTAGGGCCAAAGCTTAAGGCCTACGTGTGGACCGCTGGGGGTGGGGTAATCCAACCAGAGTATGAGTATGATTATGAGTGTTGCTCAAAACCGTTTGAGACAGTCTTCTCGACTGGTGGGACAAGAAAGTGTGTGTGACCTGTTTCGAGATTTCAGGTGTTTGTCAGGTGTTCAACCCTACGGGTGTGAACAGAGGGGGAGGATATGTGATATATGTGATGGTGTAGTGACCCCTGTGGCAGCTAGGGGGCGCTCTGGGCGCTCTGCGTGATATGCATGGAGGCGTATCTGTTGTGGTGATATTCGTGGTGAACCTGTAATCGGCACTGTTGTGAATGACCGATATGTGTCGCAGAGGGAGTCTGCGTAGTAAGTCTGATGTTTTGTGTTTATGCTGGGACCTGTAGTCCCTCAAGAGTTTCTGTAATGTGTATAGTTAAGTTTGGGTGACTTACTAGGCTAGTCATGAGAGACGGGAGGGTCAGACTAGCCACACATCCACACACACATCCAGGGGTGTGGTTTCAGGTATATAATGTGACCAGGATGTGGGTCACATGGGAGGTGTGTCCGGCAGGTCCTGTGTGGTTCCTGTGTATGGACCTGACCGATGAAGTTGCTGGATCGTCCTGGGAATGACTAGGGTCCTGCAAGCACCTGGGAACGGTGCGGGATTGTCCTGGGAATGACTAGGGTCCCGAATGGTGCTGGATTGGCCTAGGAATGACTAGGGTCCGGAGAGCACCTAAGACCGTGAAACTTCGGGACTGTCCTAGGAATGACTAGGGTCCCGAATGGTGCTGGATTGGCCTAGGAATGACTAGGGTCCGGAGAGCACCTGAGAACATGGACTAGGCCACTGGCGTGATCCTGGTAACCTGAGGTAAAGGGTGGAGGACGGGGTCCAGGACCTAAGCTGATAGGTGGAGGACGGGGTCCAGGACCTAAGCTGACAGGTGGAGGACGGGATCCAGGACCTGTTGTGACAGGTGGAGGACGGGGTCCAGGACCTAAGCTGATAGGTGGAGGACGGGGTCCAGGACCTAAGCTGATAGGTGGAGGACGGGGTCCAGGACCTGTGGTAACGAGGTGACGACCAGGATCTGCGGAGCCAGTGTCCGTTACGGTGTGGGGAAGCTGGAGTCCTTCGGTGAGATCTGGACTGACTACTGTGTATTGACCAGGCGAGTTGGTGATCCCCGTTAGGCAGCTTACCCAAAGGCTGTTGGAAGAGTCGGCAAGGTGGAGCAGGAGCTCCCGTCAGGTACCAAAGAGACTGTTGGTGCCTGTTGTATTCTATGTAATGAACTGTGCTTAACCCGGTTTATCTGGCTTAATAAACCGTATGGACTGCTTTCTTTTATAAACCCGTGCTGTATGCTTAAATATCGCGGTCAAGCGAGTGTCCCCCAACACTCTCAGTAAGAGAAACCTTACAATATGTATATATATATATGTTGTTTTTTTCCAACTTGTGATGGGATCATTTAGCCATTGTGGAATTAATAATATTCTTTTGTACGGATGAACTAGATTCTATCCGTTGAAAACCATGGTTTTCTTAATATCTGAAATACAACTGTTTACCTATATTTTTTATAACTGGTCCTTCTTGTTGTATATTGGTCCCTTACGTATGATGTGATGCATGTGGATTTATCCTTGTTCGTGTGTCATCTGTATTTATATCCATGCTTACCCCTTATGGGCATCAGGTATGTTTGTATATTTATATTCTAATATATTGGTTGGGGATTTATACTGTCCACCTTCGTGCCCGATATTATTGCTGAATTTACATTCATTTTGTTCCCTTCAGCTCCTGGTCCCTCTGTGTCTGTCCTCGGCCCATTGCGCATGCGCCATTTGCGCGTGCGCACTTGGCCTTGGACAGACATCTTGGGACAGGAATCCGTACTTCATGCGCCACACCACGCAGGCGCTTACATGCAGGTTCTGGACAGGGCATCTCCTGTTTGCCCTGGGTCCGTCTGGAGTCCACTGCGCATGCGCCGTACGGCGCGTGCGCATTTGGTCCTGGACGGTCACTTCGGAGCAGGCTCTGCTCCCCTTACTGCGCAGACGTGGGCGTCCTAGGTCACTTCCGGTTTTTTGCCGACATTCCGCCTCTATGGATCCGGCTGGCGCATTCTCGGTTCCCAGCTGTACCCGGTCTGCTTATGATTAGTAAGGTATTTAAGAATTTTTACACGGCCACTGCATGCACTGCCCCTGAGGAAGCCAGTACCACTGGCGATACGCGTTGGGCATCTGTGCCCAGTGCCACCCCTGTGTTATCACCATCTTGTACTACACTGTTGTGTTCCATAGGGACACGTTTTTGGAAGCCTTGCTAACAGCTTCAGGTTGTATTGGGCACTATACTATGTGGCATTTTCAACCCTAGGGGATATTTCTATGTGGGTCAATGTCATATCTGTGATCCTTGACTCTTCTTGTGCTTCCATTTAAATCTCTGTTGTATTTGATTCATATGTCATGGTTTAATATAGCCATTTATGGACTAATGATAATATGTACCTTATTTGTTTGTACTTGGGGTGGCATTGCGGCAGGACCTTATTGTGGGCCTATGGTTTCAACTTTTGCTGTGTTGTGCAATTTTAATTGGTTTTAACTATTTTTGCAGTGTTAAAAGTGTGACTTAATAAATTTTGTACCAATTTTTGGATAAGATCTCAAGGTGATCCCTTTTTCTATGCATGCTGCCACTTTTCTTTTGCTTCTAAGATAGAGAGAAAAGAAGCACATGAGAGTGAAGAGTTGGAGAGAGAAGCTGCGACTGGGCTTCCTCCATGCTGAGCGCAGATACAGGTAGCTAGAAGACCGAGGTTGTGGGGGTAACTTGATGCCCTACGGCAGAAACTGGTGGACAGCTGATTGCAAGTTACCGGTCCACCATTAACACTTGAGGACACCATAGCCAACAGAGCCCGGGTCGTCATAGAGATCCTGTAAAAAGGCTCGAGCTACCTGTCGTACAAGTAGTGTCCTACCTAAAAGGGTACAGAGAGAAAACGTGAGGACCTGGTGTGAGGCCTAAGGCAGCAGGGGACTACAACACCACAGCGCTAGAAGGAAGGCTTCCAACCCCACCTGGTTAGAGGGATTCCCAATTTGCTTCCAAGCTGGCCGGACCACACCAGCATCCGTGATCCGGTACCCTGGACTGTGGCTGCCTTGAACCAAGTAAAGAAATAAAGAGACTGCAACCCGGTGTCCTCCGTTTCTTACTACACCACCTATCACCAACTTCATCTATTACACCGGGAGCCCTGGGGACCCAGCTTCACCTGTGGGAAGCCATACCATCCCTGCTGCCATAACATCACCCCAGTGTACCTCTTTCAGAAGTGTTGGTCACCCCTGACCGAATACCACAGGTGGTGTCACAAACTTTAATTATTATACTAACACCCTTTAAAGACTGTCCCTTTAACATGGGCGCCCAGTTCCACGGACCGGGTTGCTGTCGCCGTGACACATCCCTTTAAGTACCAAACCTGGTACCGAGTACCCCACGGCCTGTCAGGCTTTCCATAACCATCATAGTGGCCATCTCAAAACTGTGCAGAAGAGTGCAGTGGTCCTTCATTTGTGCCCACTCCGTAAGCGTGATTTGCACCACATCTGTACTGCATTGGCCCAGGCTATGCAAAATGACATACTGCACCAGGGGTTGTCACTGCTGCCATAGTTTCTGCAACATGAGTGGAATTTCATGTTGGCACATCGCATAACAAACAGTTATCGGTAGGCCGAAAGACATGCAAGTTAACATGTGGGGTGCAAACGGCAGTAGTGAGCATACAGCAACCAGGATCGTACCATTATCACATACGGCCTTCCCTGCCCCAAGGTCAGTGGAGACAGCCATTGCTCAAATTCGGCCTGGATAGCTGGCCACAACTCTTGAGCTGTATGACTGCGATCTACAAGGCATATTAATTTAAACACTCCCTGATTGCGGTGAACCCTGGCTGCACACTACATTGGTGGGGGGAATTCTCTATGCACCGTTGAAATGCATACCTCATTAAGGCAGAGGTTGAGGGGGCAGGTGGAGGCCCTAGAGAAGGTGGAGGAGGCTGAAGCAGTGGTAGAAGTGATAGATACAGAAGTTTTTCCCTCAAGCCTTGGGGATTCCAAGATTTGTGGAGCAGCCTCTTGTCCACCTGCCCCCACAGCCACCAGAGTCACCCTGTGTCCAGTCAGCAAGACGTAATGCCCATGGCCAAGTTAGTTCGTCCGTGTGTCACTGGTGAAATGCACCCTGGCAGACATAGATTTTTTCAAGCTACGGGTGATGTTGTCGGCGACATGCTGGTGTAGCGCAGGCACAGCTTTCTTAGAGAAGTTAGGGGTTGCAAGGAGGGTGACAGCTACTGAGACCTATCATGTGTAAGCGGATAGGATTTTCCTATGAATAGCTTGACTCTTTATTCACACTATGCACTTTGCTTCTGAGCAATTTTACTTGCTGCCGCTGATGTTTATGTGATGTTTCTCCTCCTTGCCTACTTCCATGTCTCCTTCACATGTTTCTGTTATACCCTGATATATGTTTTCCATTTTAATATGTATTGTCCCATTTGTATCAATAAAATTTGTCTTGCGTATAATTCATAGTGGTTTATGGCTTACTCCACTTCTCTAGTTTTGCAGCGTCTTTGGAAATACTCCGCTATCTTTATTATTACACAAGTATTTTGGGAGAGCTATATCCCAATATGGTCTCAGCCTCATTACTGATATTGTGCTTTTCAGATTATTGTATTAGCCTTTCTTAGCAAAGTAATGGTGAATGGGCAACTGGTACTGAGGGACTGCGACTGTCATCAGCTTTCAGAAACTGTATCTACAAGGCAGCATTTCCATGGCCAACAGACTTTAGATCAGTGGGATTCCCAGACTAGCGCAAGTTGATCGCGCATGTGCCAGTTCATGCATGTAGTAATCAAATTATTGCAAAGTTTGCCTCTACTGAGAGATTTTTTGCAAAGTTGGCAGATAACGTGAGTTGGGTCATCCTTTGCAGTCTCAAAAAATGCCCAGGCTAGGCAACCCTTGCCCCTCCTGTGAACTGCAGACTCGCGACTGCTGCTGGCCATAGTCAGTGCTGTGGCTGAGGATGCAGTGCTTGCCATGGTTGCATCACTCTGTGTCTGAACGGCAAGCCGCAACATATTCTCCTTGTCTTCCTCGTCAACTTCCTCTGCTGAGCTACTCCGCTGTTTGCTGGTGGTTTCACACCAAGTGGAATCTACAGCCTCATTGTCATCATCTCTATTCTCGCACTCCTTGCCCTGAGTCACCCTGCTCTTCTTTCTGCTCTGACAGCACAGTACAGTTCGCGTACAACTCAGGTATCTGAATCTCATCAGGATCACCTCCACCCCCAGGGGTTAACTTCTGGTGATGAGAGTCTGTATTATGCTCTGACCCTACTTCATCTAGCCCCAAATCCAACAAGAAAACATTTTGGACATCGGTGCAGATGCTTTCCTCTTAATTCTATGAATCTTTAGAGCAGACCTCTCATGCCCATGGAATGGAATGTGTGAATAGCTCTGCAGACTCACCCATCTGTTGTTCCCCACAGTAAGTTGGGCGGTTTTAGAGTTGTGATGTGGTGGAAAACAAGGGTAATTGGGATGCCACCTCTGAGGATTGTACTGTGTCATGTTAGGGTTTTAGAAAGAGGAGAGGCCCTGAGGAAGCCAGTTTACTCGCGATATGCATTGGGCATCTGTGCCCGGTGCCACCTTCTTACATTGCCATCTTCTATTGCCCTGATTTACTGCACAGGAATGCTACCTTGGAGGTCTGGTATTCAGCATCAGGTAGTATAGGACGCCCTATGGTTTGGCAACTTTCAGCCACGGGGGTTTCTCATTTGGGTACTAGTGTATCCTTAAAAAAAAACAATATTTGGACTTTTTGGGTAGTCTTTTGGGTGGCACCGTGGTTTTTGACCTTATTACAGGTCTGGTCTCTTTATCTCGTTGCTATGTTGTGCAATTTTAATTGTTTTTAACTGCTTCTTGTAGTGTTCTAAGTGTGGTTTAATAAACTTGTTATATTTTGATAAATCCTCGTGGTGATCCCTTTAGTATGCATGCTACCCTTTTCTTTTGTCTTTTATAATCAGTATTTATTTGCTGCGTAAAAAAGATTCAGATTCAGAAATGAGGGCTGGTGTCTGGACCATTCTATTAGCAGTAAAGATTTATATTCAAAAACGTGGCCTGGTGTCTGGACCACATTATTAGAAGAAAGGTTTTAGATTCAGAAACGTGGCCTGGCGTCTGCACCACACTATTAACTGAAAGTATTTAGATTCTGAAACGTCGCCTGGTGTCTGGCCCAAACTACTAGCAAAAACTATTTAGATTTTGAAATGTGGCCTGGTCTCTTGCCAACTCAAAAAATTTCAATGCTGAAATTATGTGGGGTGTATGGCCCACACTATTAGCAGAAAGGATTTATATTATGAAATGTGTACTCCTGGCTGGACCACACTATTAGCACAAATTATTTAGATTCTGAAATGTGGCCTTGTGTATGGCCCACACTATTAGCAGAAAGGATTTAGATTCTGAAATGTGGCCTGATGTCTGGCCAGCACTATTAGCACAAACGATTTAGATGCTTGAAGGTCGATTTTACATACCATCCTATCTATCTAAACTCTGTGACTACTTGCAGCAGTAGGAGCAGCCTCTCTGTGCTGTTACACAGACAAAATGGCCCAAAAACAACATGTCTACTTTTTATATGGAGAGGGACATGTGACTTCAGCAGCTAATGACAGAAGCCCTTATGTCTGGACGTCGTGGATGGGTTCTGTGACCTGATTAGCTGCCAGAATCTCCACATATTAATTTAATTAAAAAAAATACAGTCTGCCACCACTCTGACCTCTTCCCACAATTTGAGAATGTCAAGGCAAAGAGGCAAATCTGAAGCCTGGTAACAAAGATCAGAGTAAGAGAATACTGAGCACAAAGCACACACACCACTATGCTATGCTATAACTGGCAATAGTCCAAATAGAGCCAGCTAGCTAAATAGCCAGGCAATCACCCTGAAAGTGCGACACCTGGAGGTTTTCCAGCAGGCCTAACATTCAAAAAACTGAAAGTCCAATATGCATGTGTGAAATAATTATAGGGGATAACTCAGGAGACTCTTTGAGTGGAACAAGACAACTACAGGACACAGTTTTATAAGTGGTAAAGTCTATATTATCACATGGTGATTCAAACAGGTGCAGAGAGAAACTCAAGTCCACAACACTTGGTGTAAATATTAAATGCAGCTTAGCAGTCTATAGGAAACTTCAGAGGAAAATGCAATCAAGCAGAAAGTCTATGAAGCACCGTTATTCTTGAGGATACTTGACACGAATAAATCCTTGTCTTAGTCCAAACACAGATAGATAAGCTTATAAGGCAGTTCAAATCATATCTTAGCTCAACCAGGGAGGCCTGGTTAATAGTCTCAGGTTTTAGCAGAGCAGAAACAGCTTACATGTCCAGCAAATGCAGATGGAAGTAAACACGAGCAGCAGATGAAGGAGGATTAGTGGAAACTGGTGTATGCAGCCAGGAGTGAACCTAGCCTCTCTGCTGCCTGAGGCAAACTGCAAAATGGCGCCCCCCCATAGTAAATTATTTAAATCGGTAAAAAATTGTGCATCTTCTATAACAGACCACACCTCCGTGTCCCAAAATGCTTAGCCAATCACAAGTGCCACACACAGGGCTGTCCGGGGCTAATAGGGGCCTTCCCATTGGGTTGGGTGAGGGATGTGAGTGCGGGAAGGGGGACGAGCGCCACCAACCAAACGCCGCTCGGGAGAAACATGGCTGGATACCTGTATGTACCAAGGGGCGACATTGGACGTGGTGTGGAAGTTATGACCAGTCAGTCCTGCAGCAGAGACATATGTGAATGGTGCAATGCATCCTGCACCAGAGGTGTACATAGAAATTATGGGGCCCCATAGCATTAGTTCTAATTGGCCCCCCTCCAGACCCCATGTACCGTATTGTCCACTTCCAAATTTCTACATTCCAAAAAATGGTAACACCACTACGTAAAAAGAAAGTCAGTGACCCCCAAGATGCATAGTAAGCTGCTATATAGTAGTATAAGGGGCTCACCTCCGGTAAAATACAGACTAGAACAGGACAATTTCCTGAGAAAATTGTTTACATCTAATGCAAATGGGGAGATTTTGGTGCCCCCCTATGACAGGTCTATTGTTCAATGAATGACGTAAGGAGCCGCATATAACATGTATTCTCCACTCTCTCCTCCTCTTTAGGCTGGGTTCACACAAGGAAGGTTTTGCTGCATTTTTACCTTGGTTTTATGCTCATCTAAACCTGCATTTTTTATAGCTGAGAACGCACATTGGTTTAATTTATTTGCAGACAGTGAAACCTGCACGGGTTTTCCTTCGATTTGGAAAGAATGAGCACCAATTCTTTTCAGCGCTTTTGCAGCGTGCTATGGGCGAAAACACAGAAATGCAGTGTGTGAACATAGTCTTAGGGTATGTGCTCAACATCTGGAGGGGCTGCGCCTTGGAAGCAGTGTCTCCGGACCTGTGGGAACCCGCGGGTGAACGCAGGGGGACCGCAGCTGCCCTGTACTCACGATCTGCAGTGGGTGCAGGGCGGCTTCTCCCCACATTCACCCGATGGAGATCTCTTCTGACTCCACAGCATGAAATGAACATGCTGTGGTGATGCGGAAGTCCCAAAACCTGCACTGCAGCTAAAATAATGCTGCGGAGGGGAAAAACATAGTGAGGATGGGATTTCTAGAAGACTAGTGTCTTCTTCTCATACTGAATTGGCATGACAAAAAAAAATCACAGAATACTGAGTAGCAGGGTATATTGGACGGCATGCAAATATTCAAATCAGTGAGTGGGGGCAGAACATAGTGCAGCGCCCCAGAGTCCTGGTCGCTGCAGTACTGATGCTC
Source organism: Ranitomeya variabilis (assembly GCF_051348905.1). Lineage (NCBI taxonomy): Eukaryota > Metazoa > Chordata > Amphibia > Anura > Dendrobatidae > Ranitomeya > Ranitomeya variabilis. Next base: position 55,629,039 of record NC_135232.1, on the reverse strand, counting down.
CGCCGCTAAGGGGGGCTATGGTACGTCTGATGGCACTGAAGGAGTTCACCTGACCAGGTATCACAGACACCAATACACTTCACAGTCTGGCCTCCAGGGGGAGCTAAGGGTGCTATGTATTAGGCCACTCATCACAGTCTGGTAAAACTGGGGGTTGGATAGGAAGTTAGACAGAAAGCTGACTGGGTTGGAACCAGGCAACATCCTGTGGCAGAGGGTGTTGCAGGGGAAGATTCAGGGGGATCCCTGTCAGGGGTGGGATCCTGACAGAGGCCTAGCGAACAGAGAGAATGTTACAGGACCGCGCCTGCACCTGATCACGGCGGTACCCTAAGAAAGGACAAGAAGCGAGGTTTATTGTGCTGAGTGAGAAACGAGATCAACGCAACAAGGAGAAACACCAGTAGGAGTCGTGCTGTAAGACCAGGCAATATCCTACTGAGGCGCGCAGCCGGTGGCCGGAAAGCCGAGGAAGTATAGAGCTCCAGGCCTAACTTCAAACCTACGGTAGGACAGTCTCACCCAAATCACCTAAGAAGACACAGGGGGCAACAACAGGAGAGGGGCGACACTAGGGTCCAGGAAGAGCTCCGAGCCTACCCGTCATACGGGTGCGTCCTAGCCATATCATCTGGGGGACGAAGAAGAACATCATAATCGAGTTGTGAGGGAACTTCAGAAACAGACACAACAGTTGTGGGGACTATCCTGTAAGCACAGCAGGGGAGGACCACAACACACAAGCGCTAGAAGGTAGGCACAGATTTCCACCTGCAAAGGGAACTCTGGAGGTGCCATTGGACCGGCCGGACTTGCGCAGCCCGGTTAACCGTATTCCGGACTGAGGATCCTGAAGCCTTCAGTAAAGAGGTAAAGAGACTGCAACCTGGTGTCCTCGTTATTTACTGCGACCTGCACCGCACCATAACATCACCACCACCAACACCTTTCATTGGGCGCCCCTCAGCAGGGTCCCGGACTGGGTCTAGCCAGCGTAACAACCCCAGGACCGAGACTCAGAGGCCCGGTACCGGGTACTCCTTGGCCCTGCGGCAGTGGGGGCGCTGCAACTTGGCGTCACGAACAGGATCTATTTAAGCCTGAAGAATCAGGTCATGTGTGCCTTGGAACTGTGACTTATTGCAAAGACTGTGGAGTGCCATTTGCCACCAAAACCAGCCGCCATTACAGCGCTGAGGAGAGCGCAGGAGGAGAAGAGGGGCGTGGAGTAGGCGTGGACCAGCTGAAGAGCGCGAAAGACAATGGCCGCCCAGTCTAAATATTTCTGCACCATGAGGACGTGTCCGTCAGAAGCCAAGATCCGCCTCCTAATCCTCAATAGAGGGCGGAGACAATGAAAATGGAACCGCCCATGACGGAGAGAGCGGGAAAAAGACCAGGAAGCGACCCACGTGGAGGACGCCATGACCAGCCACTCAGACCAGGAATGCGGGGTCGGAGCCGAGGACTCCCCCAGCCACCCGGACGAGCACAGTGGTCAGCTCTCCGAGATTGGGACCGGCCTCCTGCAGATTGAAATGGAAGGCCTGATCGAACAACTCCTCCAGCTGTGGATGGAAGCGCCGGCGGAGGACCCTCTCACGTCTGAACCTGCGTTGCCGCCGGAACCCCAGCCGACGTCTCCATCGACCATATCACCAGCGGAGCCGACCGAGGAGGAGGGGCCTACACCGACTGGTGAGTCCGCCGACCGTGTCCCGCTGGCCGAGGGTCTGTTAATAGGCCCCGTCGCGGCACCCCCTCTCCCTGGGACCCATAGACTCCAGCGCCTGTTACCATGGGAGGAGAGAACGGGTATGGAACACTTCATGAAAGCCCCGATTCCACCAATTGCCCTGCTGGGAGAGGTCTATGTGGAGTGTACAGTGTGCCGCTGGGTGAACCCAGGACCCGACCTTATGGGATTTCCCGGGGTGAAGACACAGGAAGGGGAGATGGTGCAGTCCCTGAGCTGGGAGGAATACCAGGCCCAGCTGGAACAGCAGTGGGAGGAGAAGGAAAAGGCGTACCAGGCCAGGCTAGAGGCCTACCACCAAAGGGACTTGGCGGTCAAGGACCGGACCCGCAAGGACCCCACCGCTCACCAGGCCCCACGCAGGCAGGGCACCGTCGTCGCTTTCAAGCTCCGCGGAGGCTGGGGCTTTATAAAAGAGCCGGGCCTGTACGCCGAAGTCTTTGTCAACCGGCGGGATGTGGAGTCCCATCTCAGGGAAGGCCATCCAGACCGGGATCTCTACCCGGGGGACGACGTCACTTACACCCGGCACTTTGGGGAGAAGGGGTGGTTCGCCCTGAATGTTCATAAGAAGCGAAACCCCGTGACACCCCCAACTAAGGTGCCAGTGAAGCTGTCCCCCGTAGCGAAGGTGCCCCCTTGTGGTCAGCCCACAATCATCACCAAGACCACCGTGGCCACTCCAACGTGCACCATTATCAAAACCACGACCTGCAGCATCGTCACCTCAACCACGGTTGTGGCCAAGGAGGCGCCTCCTCAGGTGGTTGGTGCCTCTGCTGCCCCAGGACTGAAGACAGTGGGTACGCAGACACCCAGATGGGACAACACTCCCCCTTACGCAGTACCAGGCGGCGGGCAATATCCAAAGGGGTTGCCTCCGCCAGTGCTGCCTTCTGAGTGGTTCAAGTAAATGTCCTAATCTTCTGAACATGTAAATAGTTGACTGTTTGCCTTTTTGCTGTTTTGCTGCTATAACCCGGCTAGGGTTAACTCTTAAAGGGATCCCTTTGTTTACCCGGGATCCCTTCTGCCGCTTTTGTTTTTGTTTCTCGTTCTATCATTGTTGAAAGAACTGCTGGATCATGAACACTGCATGATTACAAACTCATTGTAAATAGTTTGCACCTTCTTAAAGATGCCCTCTACTGGTTTTACAAAAGAAGGGACTCTTTGCGAAGAAACTGTTCCTGGAAACAGCACCGGAGTCCTTACTGCATACGGACTTGCAGCTTGAGAATTTGCACTACCTCATAGAGACTTGGTCCCTTCTTAAAGGGGACGTTCATCGATAGCACTTAGAGAATGATGATACTTTAACAGAAGAAGTAATAATGCTGACATGTAGCAGTTATATGTAGTTAGCTAGTTAATTGTAAGGAATGTTTAATAATGTGTTAGAGAATGAGGACAGGAAGTGAACCCGTACAGGGTTAGTCGGTGAGTCCTCCTAGGAGCCATACAGAGATGGCTCGGTGATCCTGAACTGAGAGATGGATGATACGTTCTATACTGTGTATAGTAGCAGAAAGGCAGAAGGCCCGGGCAGAAAGGGGCGGTCCTGCAACCGAACGAGAGATAGTAGGCCTGGGGCAGATAGACAGGCGGTCCTGCAGATGTAAAGGTGGAAAATGAAGGAAAAGTTGATTAGCCTTATAGTGTTTTATAAGAAGGTCTTTAGTGGATTCAGTGTGTACATCCTTAAAGGCAATGTTAAATTATTGTTCAAAAATTTGCACTTAGTAGAATACCCGGTTGGGTCAGAGAAGTTATTTATAGTATGTTATTTAAGGTAATTCACCATGTTTGTAACGTTCAAGTGTCCTTACCTCCCATAAAGGGAAGCTCTGTTCAAATTTGCTTATTGTTACTGCATTTTAAAATTGTATGTCTTTTTGCTGACATGTATTGTTGTTTTCTTCCCAGTCCAGGAGTACTGGATTTAACTGGGGGGGAGTGCAGCGCCCCAGAGTCCTGGTCGTTGCAGTACTGATGCTCCGCCGCTAAGGGGGGCTATAGTACGTCTGATGGCACTGAAGGAGTTCACCTGACCAGGTATCACAGACACCAATACACTTCACAGTCTGGCCTCCAGGGGGAGCTAAGGGTGCTATGTATTAGGCCACTCCTCACAGTCTGGTAAAACTGGGGGTTGGATAGGAAGTTAGTCAGAAGCTGACTGGGTTGGAACCAGGCAGCATCCTGTGGTGGAGGATGTTGCAGGGGAAGATACAGGGGGGTCCCTGTCAGGGGTGGGATCCTGACAGAGGCCTAGCGAACAGAGAGAACGTTATGGGACCGCGCCTGCACCTGATCGCGGTGGTACCCTAAGAAAGGACAAGAAGCGAGGTTTATTGTGCTGAGTGAGAAACGAGATCAACGCAACAAGGATAAACACCAGTAGGAGTCGTGCTGTAAGACGAGGCAACATCCTACTGAGGCGCGCAGCCGGTGGCCGGAACGCCGAGGAAGTATAGAGCTCCAGGCCTAACTTCAAATCTACGGCAGGACAGTCAGTTATAGGTGGGCTGTCTCACCCAAATCACCTAAGAAGACACAGGGGGCAACAACATGAGAGGGGCGACACTAGGGTCCAGGAAGAGCTCCGAGCCTACCCGTCATACGGGTGCGTCCTAGCCATATCATCTGGGGGACGAAGAAGAACATCATAATCGAGTTGTGAGGGAACTTCAGAAACAGACACAACAGTTGTGGGGACTATCCCGTAAGCACAGCAGGGGAGGACCACAACTCACAAGCGCTAGAAGGTAGGCACAGATTTCCACCTGCAAAGGGAACTCTGGAGGTGCCATTGGACCGGCCGGACTTGCGCAGCCCGGTTAACCGTATTCCGGACTGAGGATCCTGAAGCCTTCAGTAAAGAGGTAAAGAGACTGCAACCTGGTGTCCTCGTTATTTACTGTGACCTGCACCGCACCATAACATCACCATCACCAACACCTTTCATTGGGCGCCCCTCAGCAGGGTCCCGGACCGGGTCTAGCCACCGTGACAACCCCAGGACCGAGAATCAGAGGCCCGGTACCGGGTACCCCTCGGCCCTGCGGCAGTGGGGGCTGTTGTGAATTAGACTTTTTTGGCTCCTCTAGTGGTTACTAGTGATATGACTCTGGGATTTACTTCCCTCTGTCTGCACCCAGCTGGGTCGTTACTTCAGGGGTGTTGCTATATAAACCTCCTGGAACCTTAGTCTAGTGCCTGGCATCGGTGTTATCAGACACATTCTGTTTGCTCCTGTTTGCTGGTCCTGGTTCGTGTTTAATTAAGCTAAGTCTTGCTTCTTTGTTTTTTGGGTTATTTGTTTGCTATCATTTTTGTCCAGCTTGTACTAAATGTGATTCCTGACCTTGCTGGAAGCTCTAGGGGGCTGGTGGTCTCCCCCCGGGCCGTTAGACGGTTCGGGGGTTCTTGAATTTCCAGTGTGGATATTTTTTTGATAGGATTTTTTGCTGACCATATAAGTTATCTTTCTATATTCTGCTATTAGCTAGTGGGTCTCTCTTTGCTAAATTCCTAGCTCATTCTTATGTTTGTCTTTTCCTCTTACCTCACCGTTATTATTTGTGGGGGGCTTCTATCCAACTTTTTTGGGTATTTCCTCTGGAGGCAAGAAAGGTCTTTCTTTTCCCTTCTAGGGGTAGTTAGCTCTCTGGCTGGCGCGAGACGTCTAGGATCAATGTAGGAACGTTCCCCGGCTGCTGGTATTTGTGGTGCTAGGATTAGTTATATGGTCAGCCCAGTTACCACTGCCTTATGAGCTGGTTTTCTGTATTTACTGACTTAGCATTACTCCTGAGACCCTCTGCCATTGGGGTCATAACAGTATGCCAGGCCAATATTGAATGTTTAAAGCATTGCAGAAGTGGGATAATAAGAAAGGAAATTCTGAGTTTTTTTTTTTTTTTTTCCTTCCTTCTCTTCCTCCCCTTTACCTTTGAGTGGCGTGTGCTTGCTGCAGACATGAATGTGCAGACCTTGATTACAAGTGTTGACCAGCTGGCAGCTCGTGTGCAGGGTATACAAGATTTTGTTACCAGTAGTCCTATGTCTGAACCTAAAATACCTATTCCGGAATTGTTTTCTGGAGATCGATTTAGGTTTAGGAATTTCAAGAATAATTGTAAATTGTTTCTTTCTCTGAGACCCCGTTCATCTGGAGATTATGCTCAGCAAGTTAAAATTGTTATTTCTTTTTTACGGGGCGACCCTCAGGATTGGGCTTTCTCGCTAGCGCCAGGAGATCCGGCATTGGCGAATATTGATGCGTTTTTTCTGGCGCTCGGATTGCTTTACGAGGAACCCAATCTTGAAATTCAGGCAGAAAAAGCCTTGCTGGCTATTTCTCAGGGTCAGGATGAAGCTGAAGTGTATTGCCAAAAATTTCAGAAATGGTCCGTGCTTACTCAGTGGAATGAGTGTGCTCTGGCCGCAAATTTCAGAAATGGCCTTTCTGAAGCCATTAAGAATGTGATGGTGGGTTTCCCCATTCCTACAAGTCTGAATGATTCTATGGCGCTTGCTATTCAAATTGACCGGCGTTTGCGGGAGCGCAAAACCGCTAATCCTCTGGTGGTGTTGTCTGAACAAACACCTGATTTAATGCAATGTGATAGAATTCAGACTAGAAATGAACGGAAAAATCATAGACATCAGAATGGGTTGTGTTTTTACTGTGGTGATTCTACACATGTTATATCAGCATGCTCTAAACGCCTAACAAGGGTTGTTAGTCCTGTCGCCATTGGTAATTTGCAACCTAAATTTATTTTGTCTGTGACTTTAATTTGCTCTTTGTCTTCTTACCCTGTTATGGCGTTTGTGGATTCAGGTGCCGCCCTGAGTCTTATGGATCTGTCATTTGCCAAGCGCTGTGGTTTTGTTCTTGAACCGTTAGTAAATCCTATTCCTCTTAGAGGTATTGATGCTACGCCATTGGCGGAAAATAAACCGCAGTTTTGGACGCAGGTGACGATGTGCATGACTCCTGAACATCGGGAGGTGATTCGTTTTCTTGTTCTGCATAAAATGCATGATTTGGTCGTTTTGGGTCTGCCATGGTTACAGACCCACAATCCAGTCCTGGATTGGAAGGCAATGTCTGTGTCAAGTTGGGGCTGTCAGGGAATTCATGCTGATTCCCCGCTGGTGTCTATTGCTTCCTCTACTCCTTCGGAAGTTCCTGAGTATTTGTCTGATTATCAGGATGTATTCAGTGAGTCCAGATCCAGTGCTCTGCCTCCTCATAGGGACTGTGACTGCGCCATAGATTTGATTCCAGGTAGTAAATTTCCTAAGGGAAGATTATTTAATCTGTCAGTACCTGAGCATGCCGCAATGCGTTCATATATCAAGGAGTCTCTGGAGAAGGGGCATATCCGTCCATCCTCTTCCCCTCTTGGTGCGGGATTCTTTTTTGTGGCTAAGAAGGACGGATCTTTGAGACCTTGTATTGACTATCGGCTACTGAATAAAATCACTGTAAAATTTCAGTATCCTATGCCTCTCTTGTCGGACTTGTTTGCCCGGATTAAGGGTGCCAAGTGGTTCACCAAGATAGATCTTCGTGGTGCATACAACCTTGTGCGCATTAAGCAAGGTGATGAATGGAAGACTGCATTTAATACGCCCGAAGGTCATTTTGAGTACTTGGTGATGCCTTTTGGGCTTTCTAATGCTCCCTCAGTATTTCAGTCCTTTATGCATGATATTTTCCGGAAGTATCTGGATAAATTTATGATTGTTTATCAGGACGATATTCTGGTTTTCTCTGAAGATTGGGACTCACATGTGGAGCAGGTCAGGATGGTGTTTCAGGTTTTGTGTGAGAATGCCTTGTTTGTTAAAGGCTCAAAGTGTCTCTTTGGAGTACAGAAAGTTCCCTTTTTGGGGTTTATTTTTTCCCCTTCTGCTGTGGAGATGGACCCAGTCAAGGTCCGAGCTATTCATGAGTGGACTCAACCCACGTCAGTTAAGAGTCTTCAGAAGTTCTTGGGTTTTGCTAACTTCTACCGTCATTTTATCGCTAATTTTTCTAGCGTTGTTAAACCTTTGACGGATATGACCAAGAAAGGTTCTGATGTTGCTAACTGGGCTCCTGCAGCCGTGGAGGCGTTCCAGGAGTTGAAGCGCCGGTTTACTTCGGCGCCTGTTTTGTGCCAGCCTGATGTCTCACTTCCCTTTCAGGTCGAGGTGGATGCTTCTGAGATTGGGGCAGGGGCCGTTTTGTCACAGAGAGGCCCTGGTTGCTCGGTAATGAGACCATGTGCTTTCTTCTCTAGGAAGTTTTCGCCTGCTGAGCGGAATTATGATGTGGGCAATCGGGAATTACTGGCCATGAAGTGGGCATTTGAGGAGTGGCGTCATTGGCTCGAGGGTGCTAAGCATCGTGTGGTGGTCTTGACTGATCACAAAAATTTGATGTATCTCGAGTCTGCTAAACGCTTGAATCCTAGACAGGCCCGCTGGTCATTGTTTTTCTCCCGTTTTGACTTTGTGGTCTCGTATTTACCAGGTTCAAAGAATGTGAAAGCTGATGCTCTTTCAAGGAGCTTTGTGCCTGACTCTCCTGCAGTCACAGAACCTGTTGGTATTCTTAAAGAAGGAGTTATTTTGTCAGCCATGTCTCCTGATTTGCGACGTGTGTTGCAGAGATTTCAAGCTGGAAGACCTGACTCTTGTCCACCTGACAGACTGTTTGTTCCTGATAAGTGGACCAGCAGAGTCATTTCCGAGGTTCATTCATCGGTGTTGGCAGGTCATCCGGGAATTTTTGGCACCAGAGATCTGGTGGCTAGGTCATTTTGGTGGTCTTCCTTGTCACGGGATGTACGGTCATTTGTGCAGTCCTGTGGGACTTGTGCTCGAGCTAAGCCTTGCTGTTCCCGTGCCAGCGGGTTGCTCTTGCCCTTGCCTGTCCCGAAGAGGCCTTGGACACATATTTCCATGGATTTCATTTCTGATCTCCCGGTGTCTCGGGGTATGTCTGTCATCTGGGTGGTATGTGATCGCTTTTCAAAAATGGTCCATTTGGTGCCTTTGCCTAAGCTGCCTTCCTCTTCCGATCTGGTTCCTGTGTTCCTTCAGAATGTGGTTCGTTTACACGGCATTCCTGAGAATATTGTGTCTGACAGAGGATCCCAGTTTGTTTCCAAGTTCTGGCGATCCTTTTGTGCTAGGATGGGCATTGATTTATCGTTCTCGTCTGCCTTTCATCCTCAGACTAATGGACAAACTGAGCGAACTAATCAGACTCTGGAAGCTTACTTGAGGTGTTTTGTTTCGGCAGATCAGGATGATTGGGTGACCTTCTTGCCGTTGGCTGAGTTTGCCCTAAATAATCGGGCTAGTTCTGCTACTTTGGTTTCGCCATTTTTCTGCAACTCTGGTTTCCAGCCTCGTTTTTCCTCGGGACATGTGGAGCCTTCTGACTGTCCTGGAGTGGATTCTGTGGTGGATAGGTTGCAGCAGATCTGGAATCATGTGGTGGACAACTTGAAGTTGTCACAGGAGAAGGCTCAGCGTTTTGCCAACCGCCGCCGCGGTGTGGGTCCCCGACTTCGTGTTGGGGATTTGGTGTGGCTGTCTTCTCGATTTGTTCCTATGAAGGTCTCCTCTCCTAAATTTAAGCCTCGCTTCATCGGTCCTTACAAGATATTGGAAATCCTTAATCCAGTGTCCTTTCGCTTGGATCTTCCGGTTTCGTTTGCCATTCACAACGTGTTCCATAGGTCTTTGTTACGACGCTACGTTGTGCCTGTGGTTCCTTCTGCTGAGCCTCCTGCTCCGGTGTTGGTTGAGGGTGAGTTGGAGTACGTGGTGGAGAAGATCTTGGATTCTCGTCTCTCCAGGCGGAGGCTTCAGTATTTGGTCAAGTGGAAGGGTTATGGTCAGGAGGATAATTCCTGGGTGGTTGCCTCTGATGTGCATGCGGATGATTTGGTTCGTGCCTTTCACACTGCTCATCCTGATCGCCCTGGTGGTCTTGGTGAGGGTTCGGTGACCCCTCCTTAAGGGGGGGTACTGTTGTGAATTAGACTTTTTTGGCTCCTCTAGTGGTTACTAGTGATATGACTCTGGGATTTACTTCCCTCTGTCTGCACCCAGCTGGGTCGTTACTTCAGGGGTGTTGCTATTTAAACCTCCTGGAACCTTAGTCTAGTGCCTGGCATCGGTGTTATCAGACACATTCTGTTTGCTCCTGTTTGCTGGTCCTGGTTCGTGTTTAGTTAAGCTAAGTCTTGCTTCTTTGTTTTTTGGGTTATTTGTTTGCTATCATTTTTGTCCAGCTTGTACTAAATGTGATTCCTGACCTTGCTGGAAGCTCTAGGGGGCTGGTGTTCTCCCCCCGGGCCGTTAGACGGTTCGGGGGTTCTTGAATTTCCAGTGTGGATATTTTTTTGATAGGATTTTTTGCTGACCATATAAGTTATCTTTCTATATTCTGCTATTAGCTAGTGGGTCTCTCTTTGCTAAATTCCTAGCTCATTCTTATGTTTGTCTTTTCCTCTTACCTCACCGTTATTATTTGTGGGGGGCTTCTATCCAACTTTTTGGGGTATTTCCTCTGGAGGCAAGAAAGGTCTTTCTTTTCCCTTCTAGGTGTAGTTAGCTCTCCGGCTGGCGCGAGACGTCTAGGATCAACGTAGGAACGTTCCCCGGCTGCTGGTATTTGTGGTGCTAGGATTAGTTATATGGTCAGCCCAGTTACCACTGCCCTATGAGCTGGTTTTCTGTATTTACTGACTTAGCATTACTCCTGAGACCCTCTGCCATTGGGGTCATAACAGGGGGCGCTGCAACTGGACTGCACTTGGATGACATCTGAGTGCAGTCTGATTTCCGCAAAGTGATAAGATAAAGAAGATAGAGAATTATTTCCTCCATCTTCCATCTTCTCCTCAGTGTGCTCCGATTCTCTCGTGAGATTATTGGACCATGTTAAGCCGACATTCTGATCAGAGGCATTTAACTTAATACTAGTGTTGAGCATTCCGATACCGCAAGTATCGGGTATCGGCCGATACTTGCGGTATCGGAATTCCGATACCGAGATCCGATACTTTTGTGGTATCGGGAATCGGAATCGGAAGTTTCCAGTGTATGGTTCCCAGGGTCTGAAGGAGAGGAAACTCTCCTTCAGGCCCTGGGATCCATATGAATGTGTAAAATAAAGAATTAAAATAAAAAATATTGATATACTCACCTGTCCGGAGGCCCCTGGACATCACCGCTGGTAACCGGCAGCCTTCTTTGTTTAAAATGAGCGCGTTCAGCACCTTCCATGACGTCACGGCTTCTGATTGGTCGCGTGCCGCTCATGTGACCGCCACGCGACCAATCACAAGCCGCGACGTCATCCCTCAGGTCCTAAATTCCCTTCTAGGAATTTAGGACCTGATGGATGACGTCACGGCTTCTGATTGGTCGCGTGGCGGTCACATGAGCGGCACTCGACCAATCAGAAGCCGTGACGTCATGGAAGGTGCTGAACGCGCTCATTTTAAGCAAAGAAGGCTGCCGGTTCACAGCGGTAAGGTCCAGGCTGCGTCGGAGAGGTGAGTATTTCAATATTTTTTATTTGAATTCTTCATTTTACACATTAATATGGATCCCAGGGCCTGAGGGAGAGTTTCCTCTCCTTCAGACCCTGGGAACCATCAGGGATACCTTCCGATACTTGAGTCCCATTGACTTGTATTGGTATCGGGTATCGGTATCGGATCAGATCCGATACTTTGCCGGTATCGGCCGATACTTTCCGATACCGATACTTTCAAGTATCGGACGGTATCGCTCAACACTACTTAATACCATTATCCAACAGAGAAACTGCACAAAAGAGTCCACCACAGTCATTAGGTCGCTGTGCTATGTCAGCAATACATATTGTTCTCAACAGAAATCTCTGATATCAGCCTGTGCGTCCTATCTGTAATAGTTTAGTCAAACAATAAAGGAGACTTTAGCCACCCACACAGAACCGACATGATTCTCAGTCAGAGAGGAACCTAAACCCAGACTCATCACTACATCTATATATAGTGAAATAACCATGGTCACCACTGCCCGGACTATTAGGTCCACTGCTAGAAGGACCAGAGCTCTGGAATCATGCACGAACCTTCAGGAGATGTTCCACAGAGTGGACATTCCAGCTGAGGTGTGATAACGTGAGGGGCGATAACTGCAGAACATACAGGTGATGGGTACCAGAGTGCACAGCGATCGTCTGCACTGATAGCATCACATACACCAGCACCGCACTGCCTGCACCCCAGCACATTACTGGACAGGACTCCGGATACTCAGGGGAGCGCACATCACATACATCAGCACCGCCTGCACCCCAGCACAGTACTGGACAGGACTCCGGATACTCAGGGGAGCGCACATCACATACACCAGCACCGCCTGCATTCCAGCACATTACTGGACAGGACTCCGGATACTCTGGGGAGCACACATCATACACCAGCACCGCCTGCACCCCAGCACATTACTGGACAGGACTCCGGATACTCAGCGGAGCACACATCACATACACTAGCACCGCCTGCACCCCAGCACATTACTGGACAGGACTCCGGATACTCAGGGGAGTGCACATCCCATACACCAGCACCGCACTGCCTGCACCCCAGCACAGTACTGGACAACACTCCTGATACTCAGGGGAGCACACATCACACCCACCAGCACCACATTGCCTGCACCCCAGCACAGTACTGGACAGGACTCCGGATACTCAGGGGAGTGCACATCACATACACCAGCACCGCACCGCCTGCACCCAAGCACATTACTGGACAGGACTCCGGATACTCAGGTGAGCGCACATCACATAAACCAGCACCGCACTGCCTGCACCCCAGCACATTACTGGACAGGACTCCAGATACTCAGGGGAGCGCACATCACATACACCAGCACCGCACCGCCTGCACCCCAGCACATTACTGGACAGGACTCCGGATTCTCAGGGGAGCGCATATCACACCCACCAGCACTACACCGCCTGCACCCCAGCACATTACTGGAAAGCTCTCCAGATACTCAGCGGAGCGCACATCACATAAACCAGCACCGCACTGCCTGCACCCCAGCACATTACTGGACAGGACTCCGGATACTCAGCGAAGCACACATCACATAAACCAGCACCGCACTGCCTGTACCCCAGCACATTACTGGACAGGACTCCGGATACTCAGCGGAGAACACATCACATACACCAGCACCGCCTGCACTCCAGCACATTACTGGACAGGACTCCGAATACTCAGCGGAGCGCACATCACATACACCAGCACCGCACTGCTGCACCCCAGCACATTACTGGACAGGCCTCCGGATACTCAGCGGATTACACATCACATACACCAGCACCGCCTGCACCCCAGCATATTACTGGACAGGACTCCGGATACTCAGCGGAGCACACATCACAAACACCAGCACCAACTGCACCCCAGCACATTACTGGACAGGACTCCAGATACTCAGCGGAGCGCACATCACATACACCAGCACCGCACCGCCTGCACCCCAGCACATTACTGGACAGGACTCCGGATACTCAGGGGAGCGCACATCACATACACCAGCACCACACTGCCTGCACCCCAGCACATTACTGGACAGGACTCCAGATACTCGGGGGAGCGCACATCACATACACCAGCACCGCACTGCCTGCACCCCAGCACATTACTGGACAGGACTCCAGATACTCAGCGGAGCGCACATCACATACACCAGCACCGCACTGCCTGCACCCCAGCACATTACTGGACAGGACTCCGGATACTCAGGGGAGCGCACATCACATACACCAGCACCGCACTGCCTGCACCCCAGCACATTACTGGACAGGACTGCAGATACTCGGGAGTGCACAGGTTACACTGTGCTGGATATATGCAAAGGATTGTTATTGGGGGGGAATTTATTATGTGGGTTCAGGCCTGATCATACTCAAGAATCACAGGCCGTATAGCCAAATACACTCATTTATAAACAGAGACACACATACTGTACACTACACACACTGTTACATACACAAGAAACCTCTGCATTCATTCACACACAGGAAAGCAGACACTATACACACTATTACATACCCTATAAATGACATTCTATATACTCACGTGTGCTACAGCAGAGCCGTCCCTGCGCGCCCCATCCCAGATCACCAGGGGCAGAGGAGACAGGAGGACACAGGGAGCTGCTGCCTCCTCTAGGAGTCTGTGCAGGCAGGATCTCCCCCTCCTCCTCCTCCTGTGGTCCGACTGCCTCCTGTGATCTCAGAGGAACTAGGAAGGAGTTATGGAGGGGACAGTGTACAGAGGCACCAGCAGGCAGCAGCTAGTCTCAGGAATGGTGGGGGCTGGGCGAGGGAGCAGCCCTTCATCTTGAGCCAGGAGGGGGCAGCATCAATTTGTGACGCTGCCACCTACTGGCCACTGTAATTGTCACATACTGAGGAGATTTCTGGCTCCGAGCTCCTCCTGCTTTGTCCCTCACTGCCTATGTTGTCCTGATCAGCCCGAGAGTGAGGGATAGAGTAGACAGAGGAGGAGCCAGTGCTGGAGGCAGCACTGAGCTCTGCACAGGAGCAAAGCTCAGAGTCAGGACTTTGTGCATCGGGTCTCCTGCACTAAGCGCTCCACTGCCGCCCAGCAGGTGGCGCCGCCTGAGGCAACAAGCTCAAATTGCCTCATTATAGGGATGCCCCTGTATGCAGCAGGAACTCAGAGCAGAGTAGCAGGATCACCACACAGGTTCACAGGAGCAGGTATATAGCCAGTGAGTAATCAGAGGTCAGGAGCTGGATGCAAGGCAGAATACTGTAGCACAGACTGAAGGCTGGGGTGGAGTTTTATAGCAGGAAGACACAGTGCACATGAGACCAAAGACGACATCTTGGAAAAGGGCAGTAATGCACAAAAGGTAAAAAATGTTCAGAGTCCTGACATTACTCCCCCCTTAGAAGCGGCCTCGGGACAATCCTGGACCTGGTTTCTCAGGGAATCTCTGATGAATTTAGAAATCTTCTGTTGGGCATTGATGTTTTCCACAGGTTCCCAAGAGTCTTCCTCAGGGGGATATCCCTGCCATCTTATAAGATATTGGAGCCGATTCCTGCGAATCCTGGAATCAATAATTTCCTCCACCACAAATTGTTCTTGCCCATCAATCACCACAGGCTGTGGAGGTGGCACAACACGTCCCTGGAAGATATTAGGATATACAGGCTTTAGTAAAGATACATGAAAAACTGGGTGTACATTCATAGTCCTAGGCAGCTTCAGCCGGCAGGCCACAGAGCTCACAATACCGTTGATCTTGAAAGGGCCAATGAATTTCTGTCCAAGTTTTTGTGAAGGAACGTTTAACTTCAGATTCTTAGTTGCTAACCACACGGAATCTCCTACATTGAACATGGGTGCAGGTTTACGGAATCTATCAGCCGATCTCTTATAACGTTCTTGAGCTGTGGTCAGGGATTCCTTCAGAACCTCCAGATTTTGTCTCATCGTAGTCAGCCTTTCCTCCACTGCCGGAACCGGAGAATTAATTGGAGACCTAGGTAAAATACATGGATGATAACCCACACTGGCAAAGAAAGGTGTAAATTTAGTGGAGTTGCTCTGAAAATTATTATATGAAAATTCGGCTAATGGCAGCAACTCCGACCAATCATCCTGGAGATGGCTGACATAGCATCAAGATATTAGATATTGTTCCAGTGACTGGTTGGTACGCTCAGTCTGACCATTTGTCTGGGGATGGTAAGCGGAAGAGAGACAGACATTAATATTGAGTGCAGAACAAAACCCCTTCCAGAATCTTGAAGTGAACTGTACTCCACGGTCAGAGATGATCTCATCCGGAACCCCATGCAACCGAAAGACATTCTGTATAACCAAGTTCACTGTATCTTTAGCTGAGGGGAGGCCGGTGCACGGAACAAAATGAGCAGCTTTAGTCAGGCGATCAACTACCTCCATGATTGTATTCATGCCCCCCGATGTATGCAGCTCCACAATAAAGTTCATTGATATAGACCCCCAAGGGCGGGACAGAACAGGTAATGGTTGTAGAAGACACGTAGGTGCCACATGAGGAGTCTTGTAACGGGCACATACCTCGCAAGAGAGAACATAGTCCTTGGTATCCTTCAGGCAAGTTGGCCACCAGAAGAATCGGCTCAGGAACTCTTGTGTCTTCTGTACCCCCTTGTGACCAGCCAACTTGGAGTCATGTACCAACTTGAGGATCTGCAGATGGACGACCTCAGGGACGTAGATACGTCGATCTCTGAACCACATGCCACCCTTAAAGACAAGACTAATATCCACAGGTGGGTTGGCCAGAAATACATCACCGTCATAGGCCTCCCTGCACTCCTTCCACAAGTCCTGATCGTGGATAACTCTGATGAAATTGGCATCAGAAAGAATGGTCTTGGACGGGGCTCCAGGTACGGAATCCGCAGCATTAATTCGGGATAAAGCGTCAGCCTTCCCATTACGAGAACCTGAACGGTACTTGATAACAAAGTTAAATTGATTTAAAAATAAGTTCCAATGAGCCTGACAAGGAGAAAGACATCTAGCGGATCTAAGGAACTCTAAATTGCGATGTTCAGTTAGCACTATGATCTGTTGTGCAGCTCCTTGCAGATGATGCCTCCATTCTTTGAAATCCGCAATAATAGCCAGCAATTCCTGTCTCCCACGTCGTAATTCTTCTCTGCTGAGGTTAGTCTACGGGAAAAGAAAGCACAAGGATGTAGCAGACCCTTCTTTCCAGTTCTTTGGGAGAGAATAGCCCCCAAAGCATTATCAGAAGCGTCCACCTCCCCAATGAATGATAGTGTTGGATCTGGGTGTATCAACAGCGGTGCTGATGTGAAACAGATCTTAAGCCGATCAAAAGCTTCTTGAGCCTGTGATGACCACTTAAAGGGCTTTTCCTTCTTTGTCAAGGAAGTAATGGGACGGACAATATCAGAAAAATTTTGAATGAAGCGTCTGTAGAAATTTGCAAAACCAATAAAACGTTGGACCTCCTTAACGTTCTTGGGTACCGGCCAGTCAAGGATAGCCTGAATCTTACCAGATTCCATGTTCAGCCCCTGGGGAGAGATGATATAACCTAAGAACTGTATCTTAGAATGATGGAACTCGCATTTCTCCAGCTTGAAATACAGATGGTTCTCTTTCAGACATCTTACAACAGCTTTGACATGTTCTTCATGTTCCTGTAGAGTCAGAAAAGATTAGAATATCGTCCAAATAGATCACCACAAACTGGTCCAACAAATCTCTGAAAATGTCATTAGTAGGGTTGAGCGACTTTTATTTTTATAGGATCGGGTCGGGTTTCACGAAACCCAACTTTCTCAAAAGTCGGGTCGAGTGAAATCGGCCGATCCTATAAAAAAGTCGGGGTCGGGGTCGGCCGAAACACGAAACCCAATGCAGTGCAAAGGGATACTATGGTTCCCAGGGTCTGAAGGAGAGGAAACTCTCCTTCAGGCCCTGGGATCCATATTTAAGTGTAAAATAAAGAATTAAAATAAAAAATATTGATATACTCACCTCTCCGACGCAGCCTGGACATCGCCGCTGGTAACCGGCATCTTCCGTTCCTAAGAATGGTGCTTGAAAGACCTTTCGATGACGTCACGGCTTGTGATTGGTCGAGGCGGCCCACGTGACCGCTCAGCGACCAATCACAAGCCGTGACATAATTTTCAGGTCCTAAATTCCTCATTCTAGGAATTTAGGACATGAGAATTACGTCACGGCTTGTGATTGGTCGCTGAGCGGTCACGTGGGCCGCCACGACCAATCACAAGCCGTGACGTCATTGAAAGGTCCTTCACGCGCTCATTCTTAAGAAGGAAGGCTGCCGGAAAGAAGCCGAGGGTGAGTATATTCCTATTAGGTATATACTCACCCTCGGACGCGCCCTGCTTCTTTCCGGCAGCCTTCCTTCTTAAGAATGAGCGCGTGAAGGACCTTTCGATGACGTCACGGCTTGTGATTGGTCGCGGCCACCCACGTGACCGCTCAGCGACCAATCACAAGCCGTGACGTAATTCTCATGTCCTAAATTCCTAGAATGAGGAATTTAGGACCTGAAAATTACGTTACGGCTTGTGATTGGTCGCTGAGCGGTCACGTGGGTGGCCGCGACCAATCACAAGCCGTGACGTCATCGAAAGGTCTTTCAAGAGCCATTCTTAGGAACGGAAGATGCCGGTTACCAGCGGCGATGTCCAGGCTGCGTCGGAGAGGTGAGTATATCAATATTTTTTATTTTAATTCTTTATTTTACACTTAAATGTGGATTCCGATACCGATTTCCGATATCGCAAACATATCGGAACTCGGTATCGGAATTCCGATACCAGATTCAGAAGATCGCCGACCTCATGGCCGACCCCACACAGGGGTCGGGTCGGGTTTCATGAAACCCGACTTTGCCAAAAGTCGGCGACTTCTGAAAATGGCCGACCCGTTTCGCTCAACCCTAGTCATTAGCAAGGTGTTGAAACGTTGCAGGGGCATTACAAAGCCCGAAGGGCATCACGAGATATTCAAAGTGTCCATACCGGCATCGGAATGCTGTCTTCCACTCATCCTCTGGACGAATACGCACCAAATTATAAGCCCCACAAAGATCCAGTTTAGAGAACACCTTAGCATGGCGGACTCTTTCCAGTAATTCGGGAATCAGAGGCAAAGGGTAACGGTTTCATACGGTTACCTTATTGAGTTCCCGATAGTCAACACAGGGTCACAGGGTCTCAGGGTCCCATATTTCTTTTT
The DNA here is from genome assembly GCF_051348905.1 of Ranitomeya variabilis. Lineage (NCBI taxonomy): Eukaryota > Metazoa > Chordata > Amphibia > Anura > Dendrobatidae > Ranitomeya > Ranitomeya variabilis. Next base: position 55,610,421 of record NC_135232.1, on the reverse strand, counting down.
TATAAAAAATATAGGTGCTCCTGCTGGTGAGGAAGAAGGATGTATGAAGCCTTTGGCCAGATTTTCATCAATATACTCCTTTAAGGCTTGAAGCTCAGGTGCCACCAAAGGGTATACGTTACAAAAAGACATAGCTGCCCCAGGAAGCAGCTCAATGAGACAGTCATAAAGCCTGTGTTGAGGAAGCTGATCTGCATTCTTCTTGTCACAGGTGTCAGAGAACTCTTTATATGCTGAAGGTAAATACCTGTACATGTGGTTCCGTAGCCGTGGACTCAGGGACAGCTTCTGTTAACGCTGAGTTGCTCCTTGTTGGAAAGATAATCTCCTTGGTCTCCCAGTTGATAATTGGGTTCTGAGAACGCAACCAAGGAATGCCTAAAATTACAGGAAAGTGAGGAGAAGAAATTAGCAAGAAAGAAAGTTGTTCCTGATGATTAGGCTCCAACAAAATTTCAAGGGGTACGGTCTCCTGATCCACAGGCCCAGAGATTAAAGGTGATCCATCCACTGTTTCCATGGTAATTGGAGAGGCTCTTTGCTGAATTTCAATACCATGTTCCTTGGCAAATGCGATATCCATGAAATTGCCACCTGGAACTGAGTCAATCATAGCTGCACTGGAAGTCCACTGTCCTGAACACAGGATCTTAATAGGGAGAGAACAGTGAGAGTTCTTCTCCTTCAGCTCCTTGGGGGGTGAAGTCATAGAAAGTGAATGAAATACAGCGTTTAAAGGCAGGCTACACTCAGAGATGTCAGATTCATCATCACAGTTGTCATACTCCCCTACTGCTGCTAGCACCTTGTTAGGCCATCTAGGACACTTAGGACAATTGATCAAGAAGTGGTCAGACTGGCCGCAGTAGAAACATAGACTTTCACGAAGGCGATGCATCCGGCGCTCATTGATCTCGCGCCTCTGAATGGAATCAATTTGCATGGGCACCTCTTCCACCTCCCGAGAGGTTTTACCTGCAGGCTCTTTGGAAGGAAGGGAAAAGTTAGAAATACGGTTATGTGCAGCAAATTTCTCCTGCCTACGCTCAGTAAGGCGAATGTCTATGCGCACACAATGCTGTATAAATGTCTCTAGCTCTTGTGGTGAATCAGAGCGAGCTAGTTCATCTTTTATAATACTAGACAGACCCCTTTTATAAATAGGCAATTGTGCATAACTGTCCCAATTAGTATCTACCGCTAATCTCCTGAATTCAGTGGCATACTTAATAACAGAACGTTTAGCCTGGCGTAAAGACAACAAAGCAGATTCAGCGGTTGCACGGCGATTAGGGTCATCAAACATTACTGCCATAGCGGCCAAAAAAACATCCAAGTTATTTAACCATGGGTCACGAGACTCAATCATCGGATTCGCCCAGGCGAGCGCTCGTGAGGTCATTAGCATTATCACACATAATACTTTGGATCTATCATTAGGAAAACAGTCAGCATGCACATCAAAATATAGCATACATTGATTCACAAAGCCACGAAATTTGTCGCGATCACCATTAAATCTGAATGGGGCAACTTAGGTAGGCTAGCTGGTGGCGGTTGCCCAGAGGCTAAAGTCACTTGTGCAGCTATTTGCGTGCTTACGTCCTGAAAAGCCCGTCTATGCTGGGACTCTATTCCAGCAAGTTTGTTTTCCTGGGCTGCCATGCGGTTGCTTAAGTCCTGCAAAGTTTGTCCAAACACTTGTTGTGTTCAAAGCTTCTAAACTTCTTTTGCAGACCTTCCACATCTTTCTGCAGTGATCTAATTATGGAAAACACCTGCTCTAATCTGCTCTCTGCAGTCATTGTTCCAGCAGTCTCCTTTTTTTATGGCTAGAGTATCCTGTAATAATTATAGGGGATAACTCAGGAGAATCTTTGCGTGGAACAAGACAACCACAGGACACAGTTTTATAAGTGGTAAAGTCTATATTATCACATGGTGATTCAAACAGGTGCAGAGAGAAACTCAAGTCCACAACACTTGGTGTAAATATTAAACGCAGCTTAGCAGTCTATAGGAAACTTCAGAGGAAAATGCAATCAAGCAGAAAGTCTATGAAGCACAGTTATTCTTGAGGATACTTGACACGAATAAATCCTTGTCTTAGTCCAAACACAGATAGATAAGCTTATAAGGCAGTTCAAATCATATCTTAGCTCAACCAGGGAGGCCTGGTTAATAGTCTCAGGTTTTTGCAGAGCAGAAACAGCTTACATGTCCAGCAAATGCAGATCGGAGTAAACACCAGCAGCAGATGAAGGAGGATTAGTGGAAACTGGTGTATGCATCAGGAACTCAGAGCAGAGTAGCAGGATCACCACACAGGTTCACAGGAGCAGGTATATAGCCAGGGAGTAATCAGAGGTCAGGAGCTGGATGCAAGGCAGAATACTCTAGCACAGACTGAAGGCTGGGGTGGAGTTTTATAGCAGGAAGACATCAGTGCACATGAGACCAAAGACGCCATCTTGGAAAAGGGCAGTAATGCACAAAAGGTAAAAAATGTTCAGAGTCCTGACACTGTGCATACTATAGGATAGCTTAGCTGTTACCCACTATGCTGACAGCCCAGCACGCCCTTGTAATCCATTCATTGGACAGATGAACTGTTACTCACTGCGACCCTAGGGCACAGTGAGTGGTGGGATAGAGGCACTCACATTGCTCTCTTTTTATATACCAACCTTTATTGTGACACCATATCAAATGCCTTTGAAAAGTCCAGAAAGACAACATCCACTGTGTTTACCTGGTTCAGTGTAGAACTTATCTCTTCATAGATGCCAATCAGATTATTTTGAGAGGGACCAATCCCTCATAAATCTATTGTTACAATGCATTTTGGATTCGTGGCAGCTCTGGCTCCGCTATAACTTAAATGTAGTTTTTTTTTTTCTTTTCATGTCAGCAAAGGTTAAATGTCTGTTTCCTTGCTGGTAGCTGCTTTTATTGCTAGTCAGCTGATGTGGGTGATGACCACTTTTACCATCCTTTAAAAAGTCACATGACCCATCAGCTGACTGTCGGTGATAGAGTAATCTAGGTTGACCAAGCCTGGAGTAAAGAGATCTATTGTTGCAGTGGTGCTTCTGTTGTCCTGGTGCCGAATCCTCAGCTGTGTGGTGCTTTTCAGCGGGGACAGCGCTAAGTTCTATTTTCCCTTTTTCTGTCTGTCTTGCTGTTCCTCTCCCTGTGTTGTTCACCATCTTCAGTGGTGAAGCAAGCGTCCTTGCCGGCCAGTGCACTAGCCAGGGAACAGTGAGGAAACAAACAGGGTTTAGGCACAAGATGGCAGCGGGGGAAGGACCCGCTTAGGGCGTTAGGGCAGTTTAGGGACAGGCACAGTTGGAGCTCAGGAGGTTCCTCATCCCTTGTACCCTACAGTGAGGGATTTCCTCTCCCCATTCCATACCGGTGTTTGGTGTAAGTTGTGTCGTCCGCTGGACTTAACTGTATTGGTTCGTGATATTATCACCGACCCGTACTTTTTTTCCAGTGACGCCATGGCTCATGTTTAGGTTTCTATCACCTGATCCAAGCCCTCATGGATGAGGTTTCTGAGTTACGGACTTAGGTGGTGCAGCAGTTACAGCAGGTGTCTGGGTTCTTGGTCTTCAGTCAAGTCCTGGCTCAACCGGAACCAAAAGTGAGGAGACAAACAGGGTTTAGGCACGAGACGGCGGCGAAGAGAAGGACCCACTTAGGGCATTAGGGGAGTTTGGGGACAGGCACAGGTTGGAGCTCAGGAGGTGCCCTATCCCTTGTACCTTAATGTGAGGGCCTTCCTTTCCCCATTCCATCCCATTGTTTGGTGTAAGTTGTGTCGTCCGCTGGACTTAACCGTATTGGTTCAAGACATCTATGCTGATGCTGAGTCATTAATTTATTCTAATTGCTCCAGGATAGCACAGTGCCCCAGAGTCCTGGTCATTGCAGTAATGTCGTTCTTCCACCAGGGGGAGTGATATTACATCTGGAGGCAATAAAGGAGATCTTCTTTCCAGGTATCACATACCACACAATGCACTTCACGCTACAGTCCGCCAGGGGGAGCCTTGCTCCTATCCACTAGGGCACTCCTCATATAGGTAAAACTTGTGGGTTGGACAGGAAGTTAGGCAGAAGCGAGCTGGGCTTCACCCAGTGAGCTGCTATCTGAGCTCCTCTCAGGTAGTGGGTCCCTGACAGGGGTGGGATCCTGTCAGAGGCTTAGACAGAAGGCCACGGAGCTGCGCCTGCCCCACATGTGGCAGCATCCTAAGAAAGAGACATCAGAAGGGAATTGTCATGTAGTGAGTGAGAAACGAAGTCGTAGCACAAGGAGAGGAATCCAGAAGGAGTTCTGCCCTGCAAAAAGCTGCCTCTTTCTGAGGCGCAGACTCCGGTAGCCAGAACACAGAGGGAGTAAGGATCTCTACGCTTTACTTCAGAGACTGGCAGGACAGTTAATTCCATGTTAGCTGCCCGACCTTATACCCAGGAGGCACGGTGGCAACTTGTGGGGGCTGGGGCATGCTAGAGTCCCTATAAAAAGCTTCAGGCCATCAGTCATACGGGTTTTGTCCTATCCTATCCATCAGGGGGACAGAGAGAGAAAGACATAACATCTTCAGCAGTTGTGAGGACCTTACCAAAAAGCTCAGCAGGGAGTTACTACAACACCCAGGCACTAGAGGAAGGCTACTGACTTCCACCTGGATAAGGGGACTCTGGATTTGCCTTCAGACCGGCCGGACTCTGCCTACCCTGTGGTCGGTACCCTGGACTGTGGATGCTGAAGCCTTCAGTAAAGGTAAAGAGACTGCATCCTTGTGTCCTCGTTATTCACTGCGCCTCACACCATCCACCATCTACACTCTGGGAAGCCCTGGGGATACACTTCACCTGTGGGAAGGTATACCATCTTGCTGCCATAACATCACCCCAGCGGACCCCTAAACAGCGTCGGTCATTATCCCTTTCCCGTCTCCCTAGGGCCACAGACCGGGTCAGCCACCGTGACATCCCCGCCGAGAACCGAAAGGTCCCGACTCCGAGTACCCCATTGCCCTACTGGGGGCGCTCCAATAGCATCACTTAGAAAAACCTCAATCATTTTACCCACATTAGAGGTTTAACTTTCAGCATTACTACATCGATATAAATTCCTTTTCTATTCCATATTATGTGAGCAGGATAGTTTGTTCCAGACAATCCATCTGCCTAGTGGAAGCTTGAGCATTTTTATTGCCTGAAACAAAGTAGTTTAAAGAAAATGTGTCACCAACAATGATCTCAGCAGCTTTTTTTGTTACATTTTGAGTCACTTAGTTTCTCTTCATCCGATGAACAACTGTCATTAAAAATGTATTCGTCTTAACTTCCAGAGACCTTAAAATGACAGAACAGCGCACAAATGCAGGCCTGGCCCTGCCATAAGGGAATAATGAGAAATACAGCTTTAATTTGTTTCATCCTGTGTCTCCATGGGGAAGTAAAATGTGACCAGATAATGCTGCAGGGTGCAATCCTGTAACACCGGCTATGTGTGTTTAGTATCTAAAGGACTGTAAATGTAACAAGAAAATAAGCCAACATACAATAATTACATAATAATGTGGAGTACACAAGCAGCGTTTCCTCTGAGCTGTTTATAGCAAAGAGTTAAAACAATTTAAAGAGCGGCATTAACCATCAGTATGTTTGCAAATTTTTAATTCTTTTATTTTAAGAGCCCATAGTAGGTAATCAAGTGGTAATCAAAAGTGGTAATCAAAACTTATTATAGACAAAGGTCCCATTTAAAAAAACAAGTTTTTTAAAAAAAAATTCTAACAGAAAAGTGTTTGAAAAGTGGCAAATGTTTGTACAATGTGTAGTGTAAGGGATCAGCTCTCTGGTAGAACATGGTGCAGACAAGGATCCAGATGGTTGGTTCAAAACAAATGTGCAGTTTATTAAATGTTCATAAACCATCTAGCTTAAAAAAACAAAACAGCCATTTCTGGATACAAAAGGTATAACAGAACCTAATTAGAACATTAACTGTGAATATATAACATGGGTTCACCTGTTTAAACATCAGATCTTCAGCAGAGAATGAGCCACACCTGCAAGGTCTTTTCACACACTGTGTGCAAATGATGCAGCTGGACTTTCTTATATCTGCCATGTCACGCCTTCGGTTGGGGATATGTGGCCAGCCAGTCCTCCCATCTCTCTGACTGCTCATCAACCTGGCCCTTGACATGCCCTAGTAACTCTCTCAGCATTATATGTGCTGGGACCTGCTTTTCCTGGCTTACATCACAAAGGCTATTTACATATATTCCCTCAAGTACATGTCCAGTGGCCATTTTACATACCCCTTTGTCCAAAGCTAGGGGAGCGTGGCACCTTTTGTAATCAAACAGTGGGCTCTTGACAGAGCATCTGCATTGCCATGCAGTTTCCCAGGCCCATACTTTACATGAAAGCTAAATTCCTGAAGTGCTAGGAACCACCTGGTCATTTGGGCATTGTTCCCCTTTCTTCTCCCGAATACACCTTAGCGGGGCATGGTTTGACACTAAGATGAACTTCCTGCCTAATAGGTAGTATCTCAAAGTGTCCAATGCCAACTTGAAGGCCAAACATTCCTTATCCACGATGGAGTAGTTTTTCTCACAGGGAAACAGTTTCCAACTTAGGTACATTATCGGATGTTCTTCGATGCTAAGTTCCTGAAAAAAGACGGAACCTAATCCAACATCTGTTACTTCCATCTGGAACACAAACTCCTTGGAGAAGTGTGGAGCTGGCGACATTGGCTGTTTACACAATACTAGCTTCAATTCCTGGAACACTGTCTCATCTTCTGGAGATCACTTGTCCATAGCCTTTATACCATTAATTAGGTTCGCCAGAGATGCCGCAATTATGGCGAAGTTGGTGATGAACCGACGGTAGTAACCCACGATGCCCAAAAATGCTCCAACCTGCATTTTACAGAGTGGTTGCGGCCAATTCTGGATTGTTTAAGTCTTATTCACTTGGGGTTCGATTTCACCCCTGCCTTTGACATAGCCCAAGTATTTGCCTTCTTCCATCCCCAAGGCACATTTCTTTAGGTTGATGGAAAACCCCATCTTTTTTAAAGCATCAAATATCGCTTGGACTTGATGGCTTCTCTAAACCTGGCTAAAGATTATGATATCATTCAGGTAGGCTTCTGCGCACTTCTTCTAGGAGCTAAGATTTCATCCATAGCTCTCTGGAAGGTGGTTGGAGCAACCATCTGGCATTGAAAGGCGGTCTTTTCCTTTTTGCATCTTAGGAGAGGGGAATCTGCCAATACTCTTTTGTGAAATCCAGAGGGCTGGTCCTAACTTTTCAATGAGCTTGATCTTACGGGGCATTGGATGTGTGTCAAATTTAGAGACTTCATTTGTGTTTGCTTTTTATTTTCATTTTATGATATTTATTAATTGGAGGTTGATGTTGCTGGGCAGTATGTGACTGGTGTTGAGCTGCAGTACAATTTATCACCAGTGACCAATGCTGTAGTGTTGTCTATGGGAAAACGTCTTATGGGTGGCAGCACAGCTACTGTGTTGTGTCCTGACAAGCGCTGCTGTGCAACGTCCGTGGTCATGTGTCACTTAGTAATGTCCTGATGCTGATCAGCAGCTGTCAGGACAGGACACAGTATCTACTATATAATTGTCTAAGGGTCACTTCCGTCTTTCTGTCTGTCCTTCTGTCTTTCTTTCTGTCATGGATATTCATTGGTCGCGGCCTCTGTCTGTCATGGAATCCAAGTCGCTGATTGGTCTCGCCAGCTGCCTGTCATGGTTGCCGTGACCAATCAGCGACAGCCACAGTCCGATTAGTCCCTCCCTACTCCCCTACAGTCAGTGCCCGGCGCCTGCTCCATACTCCCCGCAGTCACCGCTCACACAGGGTTAATGCCAGCAGTAACGGACCACGTTATGCCGCGGGTAACTCACTACCGCCGCTATTAACCATGTGTGACCAAGTTTTTACTATTGATGCTGCCTATGCAGAGTCAATAGTAAAAACATCTAATGTTAAAAATAATAAAAAAATTAAAAATCATTATACACTCCCCTTCCGCCGCCTTTCCCGCTCCTCGCGACGCTCCGGTGACCGGTCCATGCAAGTGGCAAGGATGGTCTGCCAGAAGGACCTGCCATGATGTCACGGTCATGTGACCGCAACGTCATCACAAGTCCTGTGCGCCTGCGTGAGAAGGACCTGCCGTGACGACACGGTCATGTGACCGCGACACGGTCATGTGACCGTGACGTCATCACAGGTCCTGCACACCTGTGCAAGAAGGAGGCAACAGAACTACAAGGGGCCCTCTGAAGGTGAGTATATGCTTATTTTTTATTTTTTAACCTGTGACATATGTGGCTGGGCAATATACTACGTAGCTTGGCAATATACTACGTGACTGGCCAATATACTACGTGGCTGAGCAATATACTACGTGGCTCTGTGCTGTTTACTATGTCGCTGTGCAATATACTACGTGGCTCTGCTGTATACTACGTCACTAGGAAATATACTATGTAACTGGGCAATATACTACGTGGTTGGGCAATATACTACGTAGCTGGGCAATATACTATGTGACTGGCCAATATACTACGTGGCTGGGCAATATACTACTTGGCTCTGTGCTGTATACTATGTCACTGGGCAATATACTACGTTACTGGGCATTATACTACGTGGCTGTGCAATATACTACGTCACTGGGCAATATACTAAGTAACTGGGCAATATACTACGTGGCTGGGCAATATACTACGTGGCTGGGCAATATACTACATGGCTGGGCAATATACTATGTGGGCTGGGCAATATACTACGTGTGCTGTGCAATATACTACGTGGACATGCATATTCTAGAATACCCGATACGTTAGAATTGGGCCACCATCTAGTATATTATAAGCCAGAACAAGAGAAGATGCAGAGCACAGTCGCAGGTCAGTAGTACACACCTGACTGCTTCTGCCTCCACCAATGGAAGTATAACTAACACTAGGAAGCGCAGCACTGGGCAAGAGCATTGCAGGAGAACAGAAGCAGGTATCTCTGCCTGTTCTCCGATTGAGCCAAGCACTGTCTAATGTTATTTAAATTGTAAGTTAAATTACAGCAGAGGGCCCCTTCTGTGCCTGGGGTCCCTAGGCAGCTACCTAGTCTGCCTGCCCACAATGCAGACCCTTATTGAGGTCCTGATATGTGTAATTTGCAGGATTTTGCACAACTCTTCCATCACTTTTCCAGCCCCGTTCTGGAAAAAATATGGACCAACTCCGAGCTATACACTTAGCGGGGGAGTTTTTTAGTGGTACAGCCTCTGGATAGCGTGTAGCATAGTCCAGTAGTCCAGGACCACCAAGATATACTGATGCCATCTGCCAGACTTGACCCGGGGTCCCACTATATCAATGGCTATGCAAATGAAATGGGACCTCAATTATGGCTAACAGCACTAAGGGACTACAGAAGTGAGCCACCGGGGAGGTCAGCTGGCAGGTGGGAAAGGACTGTCAATAGTTCATGATTTCTCGGTGACAACCAGGCCTGTAAAACCTTTGGAGGATCTGTTGGGTTTTGTCTGTCCCCAGTAGACCACCTAACACATGAGTATGGGCCAGGTCTAACACCTTGTGTCTGTACAGCCCTGGCACCAGTAACTGCTCGATTACCTCACCCCTCTGCTTGGTGACCCAATATAGTAGTTCCCCATTTACAGCACAATATAGATATTGGCTGTTGGCCCCTGGCTCTTGAGCAACACTATTAAGTAAGTGGCCCTCACTATTCTGCTGATGGAGTCATTGTGTGCATACATTACATTATTGATCCTATTAACCAGGCTAATGTGTGTGTACTAGTTGTCAATATAAGATCTAGCCTTTTCAATTTTTTTTCTTTCTTTTTTTCTTTATGTCTATTAAATATCCTTTAAATGCTTAAAGACTACCTACCACTTGCCATAAACATATGTATGTGACAATGGTCGGTGTGGACCCACTGTGCCACTGGCTGGAGTTATCTTTGAGGAGTCTGACTAAGTGACTACCTGGTCTTCACTAGAGCCTCTAATGGTGAGAATAAGCTTGGGTCATTTGGGTAGTCCCCTTGACCTGAAGTAGCTGGCCAAAGGGTCAGTAGCACAACACGAAACTCCGAGGACAAAGACAGAGATGTGTTCAGATAGTCCAAGGTTTGGGTGGGTAGCACAAGATCAAAATACGAAGTTAGAGTCACGATTGGAGAGGACAGACAAAACAAGAAAGAGAACAGGTCGGGTAGACAACAGGAGAGTCAGAACAAACATTCACCTTGAAAGAATAATAAAGACTTAGGGTACTGTCACACTAAACGATTTACCAACGATCATGACCAGCGATACGACCTGGCCGTGATCGTTGGTAAGTGGTTGTGTGGTCGCTGCGGAGCTGTCACACAGTCAGCTCTCCAGCGACCAACGATGCCGAAGTCCCCGAGTAACCAGGGTAAACATCGGGTTACTAAGCGCAGGGCCACGCTTAGTAACCCGATGTTTACCGTGGTTACCAGCATAAAAGTAAAAAAAAACAAACAGTACATACTCACATTCCGGTGTCTGTCCCCCGGCGTTCTGCTTCTCAGCACTGTGTCTGCCAGCCGGAAAGCACAGCGGTGACGTCACCGCTGTGCTTGCTTTCCGGCCGGCGCTCACAGTGCAGAGAAGCAGAACGCCGGGGGACAGACACCGGAATGTGAGTATGTACTGTTTGTTTTTTTTTACTTTTACGCTGGTAACCACGGTAAACATTGGGTTACTAAGCGCGGCCCTGCGCTTAGTAACCCGATGTTTACCCTGGTTACAAGCGAACGCATCGCTGGATCGCTGTCACACACAACGATCCAGCGATGACAGCGGGAGATCCAGCGACGAAAGAAAGTTCCAAACGATCTGCTACGACGTACGATTCTCAGCAGGATCCCTGATCGCTGCTGCGTGTCAGACACAGCGATATCGTATGGATATCGCTGGAACGTCACGGATCGTACCGTCGTAGCGATCAAAGTGCCAATGTGTGACGGTACCCTTACTGTAACTAGAAACCTAAGTTCAGGCAAGGTGTGGAGGGGGGAGCTGCCTAATATATCCCCTGCTGGCAGGGGATAGGCTAGTGAAGCAAGACTCTTCAGGACACAGTGGATTACATTTCTGCATAGTGTGGCTGCGCCGACCTAAAGCCAGGTGGAGTCTCCCCAGCCACATCAAGATGAAGCAGGTCTTAAGGTACCTTCACACTGAACAACTTAACAACGATAACAAATAGCGATCCGTGACGTTGCAGTGTCCTGGATAGCGATATCGTTGTGTTTGACACGCAGCAGCGATCAGGATCCTGCTGTGACATCGTTGGTCGGAGCTAGAAGGCCAGCACCTTATTTCGTTGCTGGATCACCCGCTGACATCGCTGGATCGGTGTGTGTGACACCGATCCAGCGATGTCTTCACTGGTAACCAGGGTAAACATTGGGTTACTAAGCGCAGGGCCGCGCTTAGTAACCCGATATTTACCCTGGTTACCAGTGTAAATGTAAAAAAAAACAAACACTACATACTCACCTTCTGATGTCTGTCGCATCCCCCGGCGTCCGCTTCCCTGCACTGTGTCAGCGCCGGCCGGCCGTAAAGCAGAGCACAGCGGTGATGTCACCGCTCTGCTTTAGGGCCGGCGCTTACACAGTACAGGGAAGCGGACGCCGGGGGACCCGACAGACACCGGAATGTAAGTATGTAGTGTTTGTTTTTTTACATTTACACTGGTAACCAGGGTAAACATCCGGTTACTAAGCGCGGCCCTGCGCTTAGTAACCCGATGTTTACCCTGGTTACCAGGGGACTTCGGCATCGTTGGTCGCTAGAGAGCCGTCTGTGTCACAGCTCTCCAGCAACCACACAACGACAAAACAGCGACGCTGCAGCGATCGGCATCGTTGTCTATATCGCTGCAGCGTCTCTTAATGTGACGGTACCTTTAGAGTGCTGCAAGAGACAGTTCAGCGCAATAGCCTGACACTGAGAAGAGCAGTGTGGCGAACGCAGTGAGTAGGACATGCGAGTTACTGGAATGAAAATATATATACTATATATAAACACATAGAGTATTCAGACCCCTTTAAATTTTTCACACTTTGCTTCATTGCAGCCATTTGGTAAATTAAAAAAAGTTCATTTTTTCTCATTAATGTACACTCTGCATCCCATCTTGACTGAAAAAGACAGAAATGTAGACATTTTTGCGAATTTACATAAAAAGAAAAACTCAAATATCACATGATCATAAGTATTCAGACCCTTTGCTCAGTAGTGAGTAGAAGCACCTTTTGAGCTAGTACAGCCATGAGTCTTCTTGGGAATGATGCAACAAGTTTTTCACACCTGGATTTGGGGATCCTCTGCCATTCTTCCTTGCAAAAAAAGAATGAACTTTTTTGAATTTTCCAAATGGCTGCAATAAAACAAAGAGTGACAATTTTAAAAGGGTCTGAATACTTTTCATTCCCACTGTATATATATACATATATATATATATATATATATATATATATATATATATATATAATGTGGTAGTTCACTCACGTGGCAACACAGTGAGGTAGGAAAAATGGGAACAACGTCTCTTTAAATCCTGGTTGGTTTCATCCTTTGTGGCTAAAACAGGAACGAAACAAGAAAAGGAAAAAAAAATGCTGCAACACAGTCCGTATGTTGCAGGTGGCACCCCACTCTGGAGCAGCACAGGGTCAGTCTGTGCTCGATGAGCCACAAAGCCTCTGGAGTCTCCTTTCTCCTGGCTAGCAGAATCCAGACTGCCTGTAGAGCTCAGTAATTTAAATACAAGCCTGTGATTCAAATGATCATGCCCTCACGCAGGTCCTGGCAGGTCTGCCCAGGGCTGCCACTAGAAATTTCAGGGCACCATACTGGCAAAATTTCCGGGGCCCCCTTGAGACTCCGCCCAGGCTCCACCCCAGCCCCGCCTCCACGCCCAACCCCTCAAACTGCCCACAGTCCCACAGCTCTCTCTTGGAAAATCTCCACTTCTCACCTATCACACATTGAGAGTTCCCATCACCAGATCACACATATAGCCGGCAGCTTTTGTTTTGGCCAAAAGATTTTTAAAGCCACCAAAATGACAAGGTAGACACTTTTTGCCGGGCCCTACTCTACTGTAACCTATTAAATATTTGTTAAAATATGCAATACAATTTAGGTATATTTTAATTTATTTTTCAATTTTTAAAATGACCTATAATACCACATACAAGGAGCAAATACCACAGCACCATGACCAGACACCATATTATCACCACAGTGACCTATAATACTATCTACAAGGCACAAATACCGCCACACCATGACCAGATGACATATTACCACCACAGTGATCGAATAATATCAAATACAAGGAACAAATACCACAACATCATGACCAGACCACATATTACCACCACATAGTGACTGAATACTACAATACTGATCAATAATAAAAAAAAAACAATACAATACTATCACCATAAGTGCCATTATACACAGGAGATCTGTACTTAGTATGCAGTGTCTGTGTACAGGTAATACAGTGATCACCAGTGATATTATACACAGGAGCTCTGTATATAGTGTATAGGTAATCCAGTGATCACCGGTGACATTATACACAGGACCTCTGTATATAGTATACAGTGCATAGTGTCAGTGTATAGGTAACACACTGACTCACCAGTGACGTCTCTAGGTGAAGTCCTTTATCTTTCATCCCGCACAGACCGCCATCACTTCATCCAGCCAGGACTCGTCTCTGCAGGAAATAACACAGTTATCTCGAGTTCCACTTGCAGAACACATTACTTAATTTTCCCAACTTCTACATTACACCACATGAAGAAGGCGACATAGTATCACTCTACACACTAATAGGACCGCCCCTCCATTTAAAACAGTGTACTCAAAAAATAAAATAAATACATCACTGCAGTAATAATATCCCTTAATTAGCCCCTATGGTAATAACATTCGCCATCCTAGCCCCCGTGTGTCTCATTCCTGGCTCCAGCCATATGTTCTCCCATCCTGCCCTAATGAGTATCCATCCTGCCCCATATGATCTCCCCATCCTGCCCCATCTGTCTCCATCATATGTATCCTGCCCCATCCATCTCCAATCCTGCTTCCAGTGTCTCCAATCATGCCCGTATCACCATACTGCCCCATCTCCAATCATGCCCCCAGTGTCTCCAGTCATGCCCCAGTGTCTCCAGTCATGCCACAGTGTCTCCAGTCATGCCCCCGTGTGTCCAGCGTTCTGCCCCAGTGTGTCCAGCGTTCTGCCCCAGTGTGTCCAGCGTTCTGCCCCAGTGTGTCTAGTGTTCTGCCCCAGTGTGTCCAGCGTTCTGCCCCAGTGTTCTGCCCCAGTGTGTCCAGCCGTTCTGCCCCAGTGTGTCCAGCCGTTCTGCCCCAGTGTGTCCAGCCGTTCAGCCCCAGTGTGTCCAGCCGTTCTGCCCCAGTGTGTCCAGCCGTTCTGCCCCAGTGTGTCCAGCGTTCTGCCCCAGTGTTCTGCCCCAGTGTGTCCAGCCGTTCCGCCCCAGTGTGTCCAGCCGTTCTGCCCCAGTGTGTCCAGCCGTTCTGCCCCAGTGTGTCCAGCGTCCTGCCCCAGTGTTCTGCCCCAGTGTGTCCAGCGTTCTGCCCCAGTGTGTCCAGCTGTTCTGCCCCAGTGTGTCCAGCCGTTCTGCCCCAGTGTGTCCAGCCGTTCTGCCCCAGTGTGTCCAGCGTTCTGCCCCAGTGTGTCCAGTGTTCTGCCCCAGTGTGTCCAGCCGTTCTGCCCCAGTGTGTCCAGCGTTCTGCCCCAGTGTGTCCAGCCGTTCTGCCCCAGTGTTCTTCCCCAGTGTGTCCAGCGGTCTGCCCCAGTGTGTCCAGTGTTCTGCCCCAGTGTGTCCAGCGTTCTGCCCCAGTGTTCTGCCCCTATGTGTCCAGCCGTTCTGCCCCAGTGTGTCCAGCCATTCTGCCCCAGTGTGTCCAGCCGTTCTGCCCCAGTGTGTCCAGCCGTTCTGCCTCAGTGTGTCCAGCGTTCTGCCCCAGTGTGTCCAGTGTTCTGCCCCAGTGTGTCCAGCTGTTCTGCCCCAGTGTGTCCAGCGTTCTGCCCCAGTGTGTCCAGCCGTTCTGCCCCAGTGTTCTGCCCCAGTGTGTCCAGCGTTCTGCCCCAGTGTGTCCAGCCGTTCTGCCCCAGTGTGTCCAGCCGTTCTGCCCCAGTGTGTCCAGCCGTTCTGCCCCAGTGTGTCCAGCCGTTCTGCCCCAGTGTGTCCAGTGTTCTGCCCCAGTGTGTCCAGTCGTTCTGCCCCAGTGTGTCCAGCCGTTCTGCCCCAGTGTGTCCAGCCGTTCTGCCCCAGTGTGTCCAGCGTTCTGCCCCAGTGTGTCCAGTGTTCTGCCCCAGTGTGTCCAGCCGTTCTGCCCCAGTGTGTCCAGCGTTCTGCCCCAGTGTGTCCAGTGTTCTGCCCCAGTGTGTCCAGCGTTCTGCCCCAGTGTTCTGCCCCAGTGTGTCCAATGTTCTGCCCCAGTGTGTCCAGCCGTTCTGCCCCAGTGTGTCCAGCCGTTCTGCCCCAGTGTGTCCAGCCGTTCTGCCCCAGTGTGTCCAGCTGTTCTGCCCCAGTGTGTCCAGCCGTTCTGCCCCAGTGTGTCCAGCCGTTCTGCCCCAGTGTGTCCAGCCATTCTGCCCCAGTGTGTCCAGCCGTTCTGCCCCAGTGTGTCCAGCTGTTCTGCCCCAGTGTGTCCAGCCGTTCTTCCCCAGTGTGTCCAACGTTCTGCCCCAGTGTGTCCAGCCGTTCTGCCCCAGTGTGTCCAGCCGTTCTACCCCAGTGTGTCCAGCCGTTCTGCCCCAGTGTGTCCAGCTGTTCTGCCCCAGTGTGTCCAGCCGTTCTTCCCCAGTGTGTCCAGCCGTTCTGCCCCAGTGTTCTGCCCCAGTGTGTCCAGCAGTTCTGCCCCAGTGTGTCCAGCAGTTCTGCCCCAGTGTGTCCAGCGTTCTGCCCCAGTGTTCTGCCCCAGTGTGTCCAGCCGTTCTGCCCCAGTGTGTCCAGCCGTTCTGCCCCAGTGTGTCCAGCCGTTCAGCCCCAGTGTGTCCAGCCGTTCTGCCCCAGTGTGTCCAGCCGTTCTGCCCCAGTGTGTCCAGCGTTCTGCCCCAGTGTTCTGCCCCAGTGTGTCCAGCCGTTCCGCCCCAGTGTGTCCAGCCGTTCTGCCCCAGTGTGTCCAGCCGTTCTGCCCCAGTGTGTCCAGCGTCCTGCCCCAGTGTTCTGCCCCAGTGTGTCCAGCGTTCTGCCCCAGTGTGTCCAGCCGTTCTGCCCCAGTGTGTCCAGCCGTTCTGCCCCAGTGTGTCCAGCCGTTCTGCCCCAGTGTGTCCAGCGTTCTGCCCCAGTGTGTCCAGTGTTCTGCCCCAGTGTGTCCAGCCGTTCTGCCCCAGTGTGTCCAGCGTTCTGCCCCAGTGTGTCCAGCCGTTCTGCCCCAGTGTTCTTCCCCAGTGTGTCCAGCGGTCTGCCCCAGTGTGTCCAGTGTTCTGCCCCAGTGTGTCCAGCGTTCTGCCCCAGTGTTCTGCCCCTATGTGTCCAGCCGTTCTGCCCCAGTGTGTCCAGCCATTCTGCCCCAGTGTGTCCAGCCATTCTGCCCCAGTGTGTCCAGCCGTTCTGCCTCAGTGTGTCCAGCGTTCTGCCCCAGTGTGTCCAGTGTTCTGCCCCAGTGTGTCCAGCTGTTCTGCCCCAGTGTGTCCAGCGTTCTGCCCCAGTGTGTCCAGCCGTTCTGCCCCAGTGTTCTGCCCCAGTGTGTCCAGCGTTCTGCCCCAGTGTGTCCAGCCGTTCTGCCCCAGTATGTCCAGCCGTTCTGCCCCAGTGTGTCCAGCCGTTCTGCCCCAGTGTGTCCAGCCGTTCTGCCCCAGTGTGTCCAGTGTTCTGCCCCAGTGTGTCCAGCCGTTCTGCCCCAGTGTGTCCAGCCGTTCTGCCCCAGTGTGTCCAGCCGTTCTGCCCCAGTGTGCCCAGCGTTCTGCCCCAGTGTGTCCAGTGTTCTGCCCCAGTGTGTCCAGCCGTTCTGCCCCAGTGTGTCCAGCGTTCTGCCCCAGTGTGTCCAGTGTTCTGCCCCAGTGTGTCCAGCGTTCTGCCCCAGTGTTCTGCCCCAGTGTGTCCAATGTTCTGCCCCAGTGTGTCCAGCCATTCTGCCCCAGTGTGTCCAGCCGTTCTGCCCCAGTGTGTCCAGCCGTTCTGCCCCAGTGTGTCCAGCTGTTCTGCCCCAGTGTGTCCAGCCGTTCTTCCCCAGTGTGTCCAGCCGTTCTGCCCCAGTGTGTCCAGCCATTCTGCCCCAGTGTGTCCAGCCGTTCTGCCCCAGTGTGTCCAGCTGTTCTGCCCCAGTGTGTCCAGCCGTTCTTCCCCAGTGTGTCCAACGTTCTGCCCCAGTGTGTCCAGCCGTTCTGCCCCAGTGTGTCCAGCCGTTCTGCCCCAGTGTGTCCAGCCGTTCTGCCCCAGTGTGTCCAGCTGTTCTGCCCCAGTGTGTCCAGCCGTTCTTCCCCAGTGTGTCCAGCCGTTCTGCCCCAGTGTTCTGCCCCAGTGTGTCCAGCAGTTCTGCCCCAGTGTTTCCAGCAGTTCTGCCCCAGTGTGTCCAGCGTTCTGACCTGGGCCCCCCGGATCGCCGCTCAAAATTAAAAAAAAAAAAAAAAAAACAAGTTCTGCTTACCTGCCGCGCTCCTGCTCTCTCCACGCAGCTGAAGCGTGCACTCACAGGCGACTGACAATGACGTCAGACGCCGGTGACATGCACGCTGCGGCTGACGTCAGCTGCCAGCCTCAGATTGGCTGGCGGCTGTTAACTATTGACGTGCGGGTGCGGGCCCGCACGTCAATAGTGTTAAACAGCTGCAGCGCCGGCCGCCGCTAAGGGCCCGGTTCAGCCTGCGGCTGCCGGTAGGGGCCCGGTGAGCAGATGAGAGGGGGCCCGATGCGGGCCCTCTCTGCCCACCGGGCCCCATACGCCCGTCACGGCTGTAATGCCCTGATGGCGGCCCTGGGTCTGCCAGGGTAGATAAAGTGGACCTTCTCCCACCCACTCTATGAACATCCACATAAAAGCAGCCCTTTTTATACAACTTAACCCTCACAAAAGGTAGTGTGCTGGAGATAATGCTCTGGTTTCATATCACTGATGCCGTTAAGCGTAGTGACACATATCTCCCTTCTACCACCCTGCCAGTGACTCTGTCACAAAATATATACAGTATATATATATATATATATATATATATATATATATATATATATATATATATATATACTGTATATACAGTACAGACCAAAAGTTTGGACACACCTTCTCATTTAAAGATTTTTCTGTATTTCATGACTATGAAAATTGTACATTCACACTGAAGGCATCAAAACTGTGAATTAACACATGTGGAATTATATACTTAACAAAAAAGTGTGAAACAACTGAAATTATGTCTTATATTCTAGGTTCTTCAAAGTAGACACCTTTTGCTTTGATTACTGCTTTGCACACTCCTGGCATTCTCTTGATGAGCTTCAAGAGGTAGTCACCGGGAATGGTTTTCACTTCACAGGTGCGCCCTGTCAGGTTTAATAAGTGGGATTTCTTGCCTTATAAATGGGGTTGGGACCATCAGTTGTGTTGTACAGAAGTCTGGTGGATACAAAGCTGATAGTCCTACTGAATAGACTGTTAGAATTTGTATTTTGGCAAGAAAAAAGCAGCTAAGTAAAGAAAAACAAGTGTCCATCATTACTTTAAGAAATGAGGATCAGTCAGTCTGAAAAATTGGGAAAACTCTGAAAGTGTCCATCAAGCGCTACAAAGAAACTGGCTCACCTGAGGACCACCCCAGGAAAGGAAGACCAAGACTCACCTCTGCATCTGAGGATAAGTTTATCCAAGTCACCAGCCTCAGAAATCGCAGGTTAACAGCAGCTCAGATTAGAGACCAGGTCAATGCCACACAGACTTCTAGCAGCAGACACATCTCTACAACAACTGTTAAGAGGAGACTTTGTGCAGCTGGCCTTCGTGGTAAAATAGCTGCTAGGAAACCACTACTAAGGACAGGCAACAAGCACAAGAGACTTTTTTGGGCTAAAGAACACAAGGAATGGACATTAGACCAGTGGAAATCTGTGCTTTGGTCTGATGAGTCCAAATTTGAGATATTTGGTTCCAACCACCGTGTCTTTGTGCGACACAGAACAGAAATTTGTGCGATGCAGAAAAGGTGAATGGATGGACTCTACATGCCTGATTTCCACCGTGAAGCATGGAGGAGCAGGTGTGATGATGTGGGGGTGCTTTGCTGGTGACACTGTTGGGGATTTATTCAAAATTGAAGGCATACTGAACCAGCATGGCTACCACAGCATCTTGCAGAAGCATCCGGTTTGCGTTTAGTTGGACCAGCATTTATTTTTCAACAGGACAATGACCCCCAAACACACCTCCAGGCTGTGTAAGGGCTATTTGATCAAGAAGGAGAGTGATGGGGTTCTACGCCAGATGACCTGGCCTCCACAGTCACCAGACCTGAACACAATCGAGATGGTTTGGGGTGAGCTGGACTGCAGAGTGAAGGCAAAAGGGCCAACAAGTGCTAAGCATCTCTGGGAACTCCTTCAAGATTGTTGGAAGACCATTCATGGTGACTATCTCTTGAAGCTCATCAAGAGAATGCCAAGAGTGTGCAAAGCAGTCATCAAAGCAAAAGGTGGCTATTTTGCTGTGAAGAACTTAGAATATAAGACATAATTTCAGTTGTTTCACACTTAAGTATATAATTCCACATGTGTTAATTCAAAGGTTTGATCCCTTCAGTGTGAATGTACAATTTTCATGGTCATGAAAATACAGAAAAATCTTTAAATGAGAAGGTGTGTCCAACTTTTGGTCTGTACTGTGAAAAAAAAAATAAAATAAAAAAAAAAAATATATATATATATATATACAGTGGGGCAAAAAAGTATTTAGTCAGTCAGCAATAGTGCAAGTTCCACCACTTAAAAAGATGAGAGGCGTCTGTAATTTACATCATAGGTAGACCTCAACTATGGGAGACAAACTGAGAAAAAAAAATCCAGAAAATCACATTGTCTGTTTTTTTATCATTTTATTTGCATATTCTGGTGGAAAATAAGTATTTGGTCAGAAACAAAATTTCATCTCAATACTTTGTAATACATCCTTTGTTGGCAATGACAGAGGTCAAACGTTTTCTGTAAGTCTTCACAAGGTTGCCACACACTGTTGTTGGTATGCTGGCCCATTCCTCCATGCAGATCTCCTCTAGAGCAGTGATGTTTTTGGCTTTTCGCTTGGCAACACGGACTTTCAACTCCCTCCAAAGGTTTTCTATAGGGTTGAGATCTGGAGACTGGCTAGGCCACTCCAGGACCTTGAAATGCTTCTTACGAAGCCACTCCTTCGTTGCCCTGGCGGTGTGCTTTGGATCATTGTCATGTTGAAAGACCCAGCCACGTTTCATCTTCAATGCCCTTGCTGATTGAAGGAGGTTTGCACTCAAAATCTCACGATACATGGCCCCATTCATTCTTTCATGTACCCGGATCAGTCGTCCTGGCCCCTTTGCAGAGAAACAGCCCCAAAGCATGATGTTTCCACCACCATGCTTTACAGTAGGTATGGTGTTTGATGGATGCAACTCAGTATTCTTTTTCCTCCAAACACGACAAGTTGTGTTTCTACCAAACAGTTCCAGTTTGGTTTCATCAGACCATAGGACATTCTCCCAAAACTCCTCTGGATCATCCAAATGCTCTCTAGCGAACTTCAGACGGGCCCGGACATGTGCTGGCTTAAACAGTGGGACACGTCTGGCACTGCAGGATCTGAGTCCATGGTGGCGTAGTGTGTTACTTATGGTAGGCCTTGTTACATTGGTCCCAGCTCTCTGCAGTTCATTCACTAGGTCCCCCCGCGTGGTTCTGGGATTTTTGCTCACCGTTCTTGTGATCATTCTGACCCCACGGGGTGGGATTTTGCGTGGAGCCCCAGATGGAGGGAGATTATCAGTGGTCTTGAATGTCTTCCATTTTCTAATTATTGCTCCCACTGTTGATTTCTTCACTCCAAGCTGGTTGGCTATTGCAGATTCAGTCTTCCCAGCCTGGTGCAGGGCTACAATTTTGTTTCTGGTGTCCTTTGACAGCTCTTTGGTCTTCACCATAGTGGAGTTTGGAGTCAGACTGTTTGAGGGTGTGCACAGGTGTCTTTTTATACTGATAACAAGTTTAAACAGGTGCCATTACTACAGGTAATGAGTGGAGGAAAGAGGAGACTCTTAAAGAAGAAGTTACAGGTCTGTGAGAGCCAGAAATCTTGATTGTTTGTTTCTGACCAAATACTTATTTTCCACCAGTATATGCAAATAAAATGATAAAAAAACAGACAATGTGATTTTCTGGATTTTTTTTTCTCAGTTTGTCTCCCATAGTTGAGGTCTACCTATGATGTAAATTACAGATGCCTCTCATCTTTTTAAGTGGTGGAACTTGCACTATTGCTGACTGACTAAATACTTTTTTGCCCCACTGTATATATATATATTATTTTGTGTTACTTGGTGTAAGTGCTGCTTATTTGTTTGAATCGCTGTTGTTGTTTTTATTTTTGCTCCTGTGTGGTCTTCAGATATGGCCCTCTCCTCCCTATATGTAAATATAGTCTTGTTAGCCAAATGGTTGCGGTTCTCAAGAAGACTCCATAAAATGTTTTCTCTACGTCAACGTAGCTAAAAAGACTATACAGGGAAGAAAGAGACATATCTTTGTAATAGAAAGGCAAATGAATAAAAGAAACACAACTCCAGACTCAGATTCACTCGATCCCCAATGGACCTATTCATTAAAGTATATGGCTGCTCACTCTCCCCAGTCCCTCAAGCTTGCTGCCTCGGGGTAATCCTTGACACTGATCTCTCCTTCAAACCACATATCCAAGCCCTTTCCACTTCCTGCCGCCTTCAACTCAAAAATATTTCCCAGATCCATACATTCCTCAACCAAGAATCTGCAGAAATCCTAGTACATGCCCTCATCATCTCCCGCCTTGACTACTGCGACCTCCTGCTCTGTGGCCTCCCCTCTAACACTCTCGCATCCCTCCAATCTATTCTAAACTCTGCTGCTTAACTAATCCACTTATCCCTCCACTATTCCCCGGCCTCTCCCCTCTGTCAATCTCTTCACTCCTTACCCAGAGACTCCATTTCAAACTTACCTGGACACAACCTCCGATCCTCACAAGATCTCCTTCTCTACTCCCCTCTTATCTCCTCTTCCCACAATCGCATACAAGATTTCTCCCATGCATCCCCCTACTCTGGGACTCTCTACTCCAACTTAGTAACATAGTTAGCAAGGCCGAAATAGACATTTGTCCATCCAGTTCAGCCTATATTCCATCAGAATAAATCCCCAAATCTACATCCTTCTCATCAGACTCTTGCCTACCGTGGAGCCTGAAGTCCTACCTCTTTCGACAAGCGTAACTACCAAACTGCTCTATGACCAGCTTTACCCTCTCCTATTTTATCCTCACCCATCCCTTATAGATTGTGAGCCCTGGAGGTAAGGGTCCTCTCTCCTCCTGTACTGGACACTGACTTGTATTGTTTGATTACTGTACTTGTTTTTTATTATGTACACCCCTCCTCACATGTACAGTGCCATGGAATAAATGGTGCTTTAATAATAAAGAATAATAACTTTCTCCAGGTTAAATAATTATATTTTTATGAGAAGTGACAGCTCCTGTTTAAAGCTACCAAAGAGAGTTGTAATAAAGATTTTAGGTTTAATGTACTATAGGGAACCTGTAGGAGTCTTGAGAAGCTTGAAGAAATAATAGGTAGAGCAGAATCAACTCATAAAATAGCTCCATGCTTGGCATATTCTAATATTCCTTCATTTAACATTGAAAACTATGCGTGCATTGAGCCAACTCGACTGTATGCAAAAAGAGATAGGAAAATATTTTTCATTTCAGCTCAGCGCATGTAATATTTCCTTCCCAGTTTTGTTCACTTTATATTCAATATTCCACGCTGGAAAAGACAAATGATTCTGGTTTTAATCACCTGTGGTGCTCAAATTACTTTTCTGGCGCTCTGCTAAAAAATTATTAAAATAAAAAAAAGTGGGAATTTGCATTCAAAGTTTTAATAATGAACCCTGTCTTTATGACATTTATGCTAAAAGTAATAGATGTGCATTGATCATTCCATGACAGATTTATGAGAGAAAATTGGACTGTCCTATATGTACATGCTGCAGTGGGCTAATGGCTTCTTTTTTTTCCTATGGAGGGAAATATTATTTACCAGATAGTTATATATGGTTGTATTTTGCCATAAAAAAGAATTAATCCTGCAATTTTTTTTTTAACCATATATACTGTATGTATATAGATAGAAATCTCTCTCGCACTCTGTCTCTCTCTCTATGTATATACATAAATATATATATTGTATATGTTCTTATATTTGTGAATATTTCTTTATCTGTTTATTATTTACAATAAATCTGGCTGCTCAACTAAGGGATGCATACACGCAAGAAGTGAGCTAGAAAAAAATGCAGCTTATAAAATAATATTTTCAGGTATTTGGTTACTAAAAATTCAATGTAAATTGAATTCATGTCAAATTATATAACATTTTCAGCTTTTGGCAAATTCAAGCAATTCGCCTGAATCACCAAAAAATTGCCCACTTATACTTTACACATTGCAGAAGATTGCATCGGCCACAAAAGGCTGAAATGTGCCATAAACGCTGATTGGGGGGCCAACCTCTGCGGTCAGGCAGATTTGCACTAGGGATACGTTATAATATTCCGCAGATTCATACAGTCATGGCTGAAAGTGTTGGCACCCTTGAAATTGTTCCAGAAAATGAAATATTATTGTTATTTCAATTACACGCTTTGGTATACACATGTTTATTACCTTTTGTTTTGTGTGTATTCGAAAAACACACAAAAAAAATTTGTCCCGACTAAATTGTTGATACCTTTCCAAAATTGTGGGTAAAATAACTTTGGTTCAAGCAGGTGATGCTCGTTCAAACTCACCTGTGGCAAGTGACAGGCAGTGTGAGAGTGAGTGTAAGTGTGAGTGTGAATGTGTGTGTGAGTGTGAATGTGTGAGTGTGAATGTGTGAGTGTGTGTGGCGTATAGAGTGTGTGTGTGCGTGTGTGATTCGATGGTGTTCCACTGGTGGTACCGCGCAAAAGGTTGGTAACAGCAGCAGTTTCCATATTGAGACACCCATCACTTGTGACATCTGGACAGAACAGGAAATGAAAACATTACAAGGCAATTATATTAATAGATTTGTAGAAAGAATACGTTTTTAATATTAAAAGTTATATTTTAATTGGTACGTGTTTTTCAGTGAGCTATCATCTCACCTCCCTCACTTCACTCTCAGCTCCTGATGAGTTGCGATTGAAAATCTTGTAGAATCACCAGCCCCCACCATTGGTACAGTAGATTTTTATTTTATACAGAGTAATATAGCAAATTAGAAGGGGTTGAGTAGTAGTAGTAGTAGTAGTAGTAGTAGTAGTAATATGCAACAAGTATATAGAAAGCATAAATAGATGGAAAAAAGAGGAAGGTGATAAAATATCAAAAATAATTTGTATCATAGTAAACATAATTCAATATGATTTAATGCAACCTCCACATAAATACCAGATCAGCAAAAGGATAAAGTATAAAAAAAGATTCAAAAACACATGGTCAGCATTCGTACTAATGCTGGCCAAAAATGGCTTCCATTGCCTCATGCAAATTTATTAGCATAGAGCAAGAAGGTAGGATGGAAGAAGTGACACTTTGTTTGTCTTAGTCACAGCAGGATAATGTGCTCTGACACCAGCAATGCCAGTTTCAGTCAATGGTTTAGAGAGAATGGTCTACCTGATCAAAAAAGTCTAAGATGGATAATTTTTGGAACATTTTTTTTATTTTTCAAATCATGAAACGTTTGTCAGTGGACTGTTTTATTAACTGGGTTGTTGATTACCATCCGATTACCAACCATTTCTCTGTTGAAGTCACTTTGTCATTAATAATGCTGTGTTTTGGTCAAAGAGCATGAAAGGGATCGGATGCAGTCTGAAGAGACATCAGAGTGTTACACACATATTTTTGGGGAAATTGGAGGTT
This sequence comes from Ranitomeya variabilis, assembly GCF_051348905.1. Taxonomy (NCBI): domain Eukaryota; kingdom Metazoa; phylum Chordata; class Amphibia; order Anura; family Dendrobatidae; genus Ranitomeya; species Ranitomeya variabilis. Next base: position 55,585,130 of record NC_135232.1, on the reverse strand, counting down.
TTGTAGTATTGTCATTCATGGAGAATCAATTCACTTCAAAACAATTTTGTTGGAAAAAATTTGAACTTGGTGAATTTGATTCCAAAGATTTGATCTTTAGTTATTTTGTGTTTACTGAAGTTCCTGTTCCTTAATTTTGCACTGTGTTGCTTTTTTTCAGACATGCTTACTCTTTTTGCACATTGAGCTACAGATTCAGAGCTTCTTTCTTATATTATTGTAACCCTACATCTGACATTTCTCCCACACTAACATATCTGTGTATCTGTGCAAGCTATGCTCACTCTGAAAGTCCACTCACCACTTTTGTACTGCTACTCAGAAGACATCTACAGAAATAGAAGAGATGATGTCCTGACCATCAGTTTCCTGACCCGAGCAGTGGTCAGTTGACTAGTGTTGTTGATGTTGGACAAAGATTCCCAGGGTATAATATACTGTAATTTCTTTTCATCTTCCTATCAGCATGGCTTCACACTATGAATTTTATCCCCAGACTTTCCAATACTGTGCATCATATTCTCACCACAGATGATTGTGTAGTGATAAGGTAGGAGAAATAAAGAAGCAAGGGAATATTCCAGGGGAAGCTTTTAAAAAATAACCAGACAGCCACTAAAAGAAAGGAGATGGCAAACTTCTTGTGTTTACTTTCAATATGAAAGTCTAAGGTAAAGAAGTGTAACACTCCAGGTAACCGGTTGTTACAGTGATGTTGCCTTCCTTTAGGGGAGGGCGATATCATGCTTGGAGGCGAGGAGGATTTCCCTTTACCATGTAAGCACCTATATGCAACACATTCTGAATCCAGGCCAGAAGGGAGCTCTGAACCCCGATTCAGGGGAGCTTCCCCAGCTTTAAGTGTTCTGGTCTGGAGGAGGAGTTAGTTGAGTCTGGAGCAGACAGTGAGAAAAGAGGAAGTAGAGCCGAGAGAGTGGGGAGTGGGGCTGTGTAGCCAGGACTGAGCTGTAGCTCCAGAAAAGGAAGAAAACCTGAAGGGTTGGATTGTAGTGAGCATCAAAGGAAAGAAGCACAGGAGAAGGAAAGGGCTTAGAGGGGAACTGTGACCGGGCACCCTCAGAGCCGGAACGCAGGAACCGGGCACCGGAGCCCGAGGCTGTGTTGTACTCCATGTTGCACGGCAGAACCGGAGGGCATAGGACTTTGTGTAATTTGCCAGCACCCACACCTAAAGGTGCAGCAGTATACTAGGAGCCCGGGTCGTGATAGAGACCCTATAAAAAGGCTCATGCTGCCCATCAAACAGGTATCTGTCCCTGGATAGGAGAAAGAGGACTTTGCCAGCAAGCTACAGGCAGCAGGGACCTCGCATACGAGCGCGAGTAGGAAGGCTTACAGACCTCACCTAGGAGAGGGATCCCCCATGGCCTCCAGGCCAGCCAGACAACATCACAACCTGTTCCTGGTGCCCTGGACTGTGGCATGCTACCACCAGTAAACCAGGTAAAGACGTTTCTTTACTGGCATACACCATCTCTGCCCAGCACACCGGGAGCCCTGGGGACCTCACTTCACCTGTGGGAAGCATCACCATCTTTGCTGCATTAACATCGCCCCAGATGACCCCTTTAAGCAGCGTCGGTCCCCCCTGACTGAGAACCACAGGTGGCATCACAAATACAAACTTTAATACAAATCCCTAAACTTTCCTTTTTAATTGGGTGCTCCGGGCCATGGACCGGGTCGCAGCCACCATGACATCCCCTTTAATTGCGACCAGACCCAGTACCGAGTATCCTCACTGCCCTGACGGGCGACTCAGAAGCTGGTGGAAACAGTAAACCTCCAAAACCAGGAATACATAAAGATTTAACTTGCAGAGAGCGGGATTGGTGAGAGGCAGAGATGGCCTCCTAGTCTACACACAGTGTTCTGGAGGATGACTGAGGATAACATTACTAAGGAGAGCATCATAGTCAAGCCTTGAGAGGGCAACTAAGGTGCCAGCTGTTTTTGCATTGTTTTAGATAGTTAATAGAGACTTTATGTTCCAGGGCTATGGAAATTGCTTTACCATTTTAGTTCAGAGACTCCTGAACATTAGGTTATTTGGTTGATTGTGCCTTCCCAATAATCATCATATGGTTTGCTGTTGCTGAGAGTTTTGAGATTTGAACTTTTTAGTAAACTTGCTGGCAATGTCAGTAAAGAAGAAGCCATGTCTCCAGAGCTCATGTAATGTCAGTTCTTCCTTTACAATTGCAGGATCAGAGTATATGCAGGCTTAGTTTGTAGTCAGCATTTACGGAACCGCATTTGCACCAGTCTGAGCCATATAAATCTTAACAGGAGCGCATATACAATTTCCAAAGTGGGTTCATTAGTTTAGATCCATTATAGGGAAATATACAGGTGCGTCTCACAAAAAGTTAATTTATTTCAGTTCTTCAATACAAAAAGTGAAACTCCTATATTATATAAAGTCACTACAAACAGAGTGATCTATTTCAAGTGTTTATTTCTGTTAATATTGATAATTATGGCTTAGAGCCAGTGAAAACCCAAAAGTCATTCCAAGGACTGATGTAGGGTCAATGGAATTTTATGCTGGAACAAGCACATGGAGGTGGTTGCTGACAGCGCTTTCAAGTGTGCAATGGCAGCCGCAGGGTGTGAGTCATCTTCACCTACATCATGGACAGGGGATTGGCGTAAAACAGGGGAAGAGGCAGTGGTGTCACCCACAGACACCTTTTCTGGACCCTGGTGTTTGGCCCACATAGTCGGGTGCTTTGCTTGCATGTTCATGAGCATGCTGGTGCTGGTGGTGAGGTTGGTAGTTGTCCTGCCCCTGCTGAGGCTCGCATGGCTGATGTTGCACATGGCCTTTTTTGGGTTAACTGGACTGTCTTTAAAAATACACCAGACTCGGGAACACCTAGCCCTTGGCTTGGCAACTTCACCCATGTTAGTGCTCTGAGGTACAGTTGCCTGTCGTGTCTCTGGCCACCTCACTGCCTCTTCCTGCCTGTTGTGGTGCTGTAGATCCCTCCCCATGTGCGCTGCTGTCCTCAATTTGCATTTCATTTTCCCAGGTTGGGTCAGTGAATTCAATGTCCACTACCTCTTCTTCCACTTCCGCACCCTGGTCCTCCTCCTAACTTGCTGACGCAACAACTCCACTTGTTGGCAATTGTGTCTCATCATCATCCTGCTCTTGTAATAGTAATTGCATCTTCCCACCAACGCCTTCTTGCGAGCTTGGCTTCTTAAATATTTGGACATTGCTACATGCGATCTCCTCATGTCCCGCTTGAAACGGGCAGGTCGAGAGGCCAGAATCTTTAAATGGAAATGTGAACAGCTCTTTGGAGTGTTTAAGTGTGGGATAACTTGTCTCCAGGCACTCGGCATGGTGGGAAGAAGGATCAGAGTGAGTATTATGTGGTCCAGAATCATGGCTTTTCAGAAGAATTTGAAAGATTAAGAGCAAAAAGAATATTATTAGCCCTGAGAAGGGGTTTTGGTATGAGTTGCAGGCGGCAGCATAAAGGACGTACAATTCACCCTATCCTGTCCTACACTATCCCTTCAGCTCAATCTCTCCCTAAGTGCTGCTAACAGCAGTATTACTATTGACCCCCTTTACCCCCAAGAGTGGTTTGCCTGTTAATGAACGGGACAATTTTTACAATTCTGACCACTGTCCATTTATAAGGTTATAACTCTGGAACGCTTCAACAGATCCTGATGATTCTGACATTGTTTTCTCGTGACATATTGTAATTCCTCAAAGTGGTAAACATTTCTTTTATATTACCTGCGTTTACTTGTGAAAAAAACAGAAATTTGGCAAAAATGTTGAAAATTTCACAATTTTCCAACTTTGACTTTTTATGTCACACAAAATACTTAATAAATAACATTTCCCACATGTCTACTTTACAGCAGCACAATTTTGGAACCAAATTTTATTTTTGTTAGGGAGTTATAAGGGTTAAAATTTGACCAGCAATTTCTCATTTGTACAACACCATTTTTTTAGGGACCACATCACATTTGAAGTCACTTTGAGGGGTCTATATGATAGAAAATACCCAAGTGTGATACCATTCTAAAAACTGAACATCTCAAGGTACTCAAAACCACATTCAAGAAGTTTATTAACCCTTCAGGTGTTTCACAGCAATTTTTGGAATGTTTAAAAAAAATGAACATTTCACTTTTTTTCACGAAACATTTACTTCAGCTCCAATTTGTTTTATTTTTACCAAGGGTAACAGGAAAAATTGGAAGTTGTTGTACAATTTGTCCTGAGTATACTGATACCCTATATGTTGGGGTAAACCACTGTTTGGGCGCATGGCAGATCTCGAAAGGGAAGGAGCGCCATTTGAATTTTCAATGCAAAATTGACAGAAATTGAAATGGGATGCCATGTCGCGTTTGGAGAGTCCCTGATGTGCCTAAACATTTAAACACCTCACAAGTGGCACCATTTTGGAAAGTAGACTCCCTAAGGAACTAATCTAGATGTGTGGTGAGCACTTTGACCCACCAGGTGATTCACAGAAGTTTATAATGTAGAACCGTAAAAATAAAAAATCATATTTTTTTCACAAAAATGATCTTTTTGCCCCAATTTTTTTATTTTTCCAAGGGTAACAGAAGAAACTGGACCCCAAAAGTTGTTGTGCAATTTATCCTGAGTATGCTGATACTCCATATGTGGGGGTAAACACTGTTTAGGCGCATGGCAGAGCTTGGAAGGGAAGGAGCGCCATTTGACTTTTCAATGCAAAATTGACTAGAATTGAGATGGGACGCCATGTCGCGTTTTGAGAGCCCCTGATGTGCCTAAACATTGAAAACCCCACAAATGACACCATTTTGGAAAGAAACCCCCCCTAAGGAACTTATCTAGATGTGTTGTGTAAACTTTGAACCTCCAAGTGTTTCACTACAGTTTATAACGCAGAGTCGTGAAAATATAAATTCTTTTTTTTTTCACAAAATTTATTTTTTAGCCCCCAGTTTTGTATTTTCCCAAGGGTAACAGGAGAAATTGGACCCCAAAAGTTGTTGTCCAATTTGTCCTGAGTACACTGATACCCCATATGTTGGGGGAACCACCTTTTGGGTGCATGGAAGAGCTCGGAAGGGAAGGCGCACTGTTTGGAATGCAGACTTAGATGGATTGGTCTGCAGGCATCACGTTGCATTTGCAGAGCTCCTGATATACCTAAACAGTAGAAACCCCCCACAAGTGATTCCATATTGGATACTAGACCCTCCCAAGGAACTTATCTAGATGTGTTGTGAGAACTTTGCACCCCCAAAGTGTTTCACTACAGTTTATAACGCAGAGAGGTGAAAATAAAAATTATTTTTATTTCCACAAAAATTATTTTTTAGCCCCAAGCTTTGTATTTTCCTAAGGGTAACAGGAGAAATTGGACCATAAAATGTGCTGCCCACTTTGTCCTGAGTACACTGATACCCCATTTGTTCGGGTAAACCCCTGTTTGGGCGCACGGGAGAGCTCGGAAGGGAAGGAGCACTGTTTTACTTTTTGAACGCAGAATTGGCTGGAATTGAGATCGGACGCCATGTCATGTTTGGAGAGCCCCTGATGTGCCTAAACAGTGGAAATCCCCCAATTCTAACTGAAACCCTAATCAAAACACACCCCTAACCCTAATCCCAACCATAACCCTAACCACACCCCTAACCCTAATCCCAACCGTAAATGTAATCCAAACCCTAACTTTAGCCCCAACCATAACCCTAACTTTAGCCCCAACCCTAACTTTAGCCCCAACCCTAACCCCAAACCTAACTATAGCCCAAACCCTAACCCTAGCTTTAGCCCCTACCCTAACCCTAATTTTAGCCCCAACCCTAACCCTAACTTTAGCCCTAACCCTAACCATAACTTTAGCCCCAACCCTACCTGTAACTGTATCCCCAACCCTAACCCCAACCCTAATAGGAAAATGGAAATAAATACATTTTTTAAACTTTTATTATTTTTCCCTAACTAAGGGGGTGATGAAGGGTGGTTTAATTTACTTTTATAGCTTTTTTGGTGGATTTTTATGATTGGCAGCCGTCACACACTAAAAGACGCTTTTTATTGCAAAAAATAGTTTTTACGTCTCCACATTTTGAGCTATAATTTTTCCACATTTTGGTTCACAGAGTCATGTTAGGTCTTGTTTTTTGCAGGACGAGTTGACATTTTTATTTGTACCATTTTTGGGCATGTGACATTTTTTGATCGCTTTTGTTTCTGATTTTTGTGAGGTAGAATGAACAAAAACCAGCTATTCATGAATTTCTTTAGGGGGACACCTATACCGCTCCACGTCTGGTAAAATTGATAAAGCAGTTTTATTCTTCAGGTCACTACGATTACAGCGATACCTCATTTATATTATTTTTTTATGTTTTGGTGCTTTTATATGATAAAAACTATTTTATATATAAAATAATTATTTTTGCATCGTTTTATTCTGAGGACTATAACTTTTTTATTTTTTCGTTGATAACTCTGTATGGCAGCTCATTTTTTGCGAGACAAGATGACGTTTTCAGTGGTACCATGGTTATTTATATCTGTCTTTTTGATCGCGTGGTATTTCACTTTTTGTTTGGCGGTATGATAATAAAGCGTCGTTCTTTGCCTCGGTTTTTTTTTTTACGGTGTTCACTGAAGGGGTTAACTAAGGGGACAGTTTCATAGGTCGGGTCATTACAGACGCGGCGATACTAAATATGTGTACTTTTGTTGTTTATTTTAGATAAAGAAATGTATTTATTGGAACAATATACAGTACAGACCAAAAGTTTGGACACACCTTCTCATTTAAAGATTTTTCTGTATTTTCATGACTATGAAAATTGTAAATTCACACTGAAGGCATCAAAACTATGAATTAACACATGTGGAATTATATACTTAACAAAAAAGTGTGAAACAACTGAAAATATGTCTTATATTCTAGGTTTTTCAAAGTAGCCACCTTTTGCTTTGATGACTGTTTTGCACACTCTTGGCATTCTCTTGATGAGCTTCAAGAGGTAGTCACCGGAAATGGTCATCCAACAATTTTGGAGGAGTTCCCATACTTAGCACTTGTAGGCCCTTTTGCCTTCACTCTGTGGTCCAGCTATCCCCAAACCATCTCGATTGGGTTCAGGTCTGGTGACTATGGAGGCAAGGTCATCTGGCGTAGCACCCCATCACTCGCCTTCTTGGTCAAATAGCCCTTACACAGCCTAGAGGTGTGTTTGGGGTCATTGTCCTGTTGAAAAGTAAATGATGGTCCAACTATACGCAAACCGGATGGAATAGCATGCCGCTGCAAGATTCTGTGGTAGCCATGCTGGTTCAGTATGCTTTCAATTTTGAATAAATCCCCAACAGCGTCACCAGCAAAGCACCCCCACACCATCACACCTCCTCCTCCATGCTTCACGGTGGGAACCAGGCATGTAGAGTTCATCTGTGCACCTTTTCTGCGTCGCACAAAGACATGGTGGTTGAAACCAAAGATCTCAAATTTGGACTCATCAGACCAAAGCACAGATTTCCACTGGTCTAATGTCCATCCTTTGTGTTCTTTAGCCCAAACAAGTCTCTTCTGCTTGATGCCTGTCCTTAGCATTGGTTTCCTAGCAGCTATTTTACCATGAAGGCCTGCTGCACAAAGTCTCCACTTAGCAGTTGTTGTAGAGATGTGTCTGCTGCTAGAACGCTGTGTGGCATTGACCTGGTCTCTAATCTGAGCTGCTGATAACCTGCGATTTCTGAGGCTGGTGACTCAGATAAACTTATCCTCAGAAGCAGAGGTGACTCTTGGTCTTCCTTTCCTGGGGCGGTCCTCATGTGAGCCAGTTTCTTTGTAGCGCTTGATGGTTTTTGCAACTGCACTTGGGGACACTTTCAAAGTTTTCCCAATTTTTCGGGTTGACTGACCTTCATTTCTTAATGTAATGATGGCCACTCGTTTTTCTTTACTTAGCTGCTTTTTTCTTGCCATAATACAAATTCTAACCATCTATTCAGTAAGACTATCAGCTGTGTATCCACCAGACTTTTGCACAGCACAACTGATGGTCCCAACCCCATTTATAAGGCAAGAAATCCCACATATTAAACCTGACAGGGCACACCTGTGAAGTGAAAACCATTCCCGGTGACTACCTCTTGAAGCTCATCAAGAGAATGACAAGAGTGTACAAAGCAGTCATCAAAGCAAAAGGTGGCTACTTTGAAGAACCTAGAATACAAGACATAATTTCAGTTGTTTCACACTTTTTTGTTAAGCATATAATTCCACATGTGCTAATTCATAGTTTTGATGCCTTCAGTGTGAATGTCCAATTTTCATAGTCATGAAAATACAGAAAAATCTTTAAATGAGAAGGTGTGTCCAAACTTTTGGTCTGTACTGTACATTAGGGTGTTTCATTTTTCCGAAGTTATGATTTTCATATGACTTTGCTTGAATCCTTGGTCTAAGTCATCTAAAAGATCCATGTAAAAATTTTTAGCGAAATCAATTAATATTTAGAGGTTGCACACTTTGATCACTTTTATCTGAAAGTACCGAAATTCATGAAAATGTATCATAGACATCATACTAATGTGTATGTTGTGTTTCTATTATGTTTTGCGGGTAGTTTAACTGAAAAAGAGTACTAGAAAGGGAATTTGGTTAATTGAAAAGGTGCCTGGTGGTGAATTTTTGGGAGCTCAACTCCCTTCCAAGGAACACGTGCTTTTAGTTTTTATTTACCATCACAAGGAAATGAAAGAAACACTCTCGTGTGCTGCTAAATCCACAAGTATTAAACTAAAGGAATTGTGAAAGAAAGCAAGTATCCCTGTCATGACAGAGGAGAATATCCGAACTCGTATACAGAAGTTATACAAGGAATATCAACATCTGTGTAAAGAGAATTAAAAAAACATTGACAAAGTAAATATGAAGCGGCAGATTTGGAAAGGTGATCTTGTTGAGCTATTTAATATTGCCAGGCAAAATGTGATCTCCATGAATAGCGTACTAGAAGACGATAAAGCATTCCTTATGTCACAAAAAGAGGATTATATAAGTTTATCAATGAGTGGTATAGATAAGGTTCTTGCCTCACAAATGAAAAAGAAGAAAATAAATGCAGAAAAAAAGGAGGCATACAAGGAGAAACATTATAAAGAAATCGCCAAAATGAACACTGGAACACTCAGTCTCATCTCCATCATCATCAATTCACGAAGAGGACAAATTTTCTGCACCACAGTGAAAAAATCTTGTGCAGGTCGTAGATTAAAACCTCTTGATCACACACTCACGGCTACATGGGATCGAGAACAACTCTCCATTTGACAAGCAAGTACTTCATTTATTGCAACTGCAAAAAGCCTTGGTCAGGATGTTTCATGCATTTCCATATCTCCATCTACCGTTTTCCGAGCTCGGGCGATTAACAGAAGACAAATGGCTGAGAACATGGAAAAGTCACTGTTTGAAAATCCTCCTCATTTAATCTTACATTGGGATAGTGAATTGTTGCCTGAGGGAGTGTCAAAACTCTAGAAGATAGAGCTGCTGTTCTTGAAACTGGAAAAGATTTTGAGCATTTGCTTGGCGTACCTGTTGCCCAGAAAGGTACTGGTGAGCTAATGGCTGAAGTTGTTATTCAGGAGATGGACCGATTCGCGCTATGTGACCTTATCATTAGTATATCTTTCGATACAACTGCATCTAATACAGGAATGATCCAAGGAGCATGTATCAGAATTGAAACTGAATTTGGGAGACCATTGTTGTGGTTGGCTTGCCGCCACCACACCCACGAATTAATCTTGAAAGGAGTGTTTGGTAACTGTTGTAACATCCCATCAAGTTGTCCTGACATCCAGATTTTCCAAAAGTTCCAAAATCAGTCGAATTCAGTTGATAAGAAGTCCTATTTCACGATGTTAGATGAAGAAAATCCCATTCAAGGTTTTCTAGAAGAACAACATGTGAAAATTGTGGACTACCTCAACAATGTCTTGCAAGATGGCAGTCATCCAAGAGAAGATTACAAAGAGCTATTACAACTAGTGTTGAGCATTCCGATACCGCAAGTATCGGGTATCGGCCGATACTTAGCGGTATCGGAATTCCGATACCGAGATCCGATACTTGCCGCGTATCGGATACCGGAATCGGAAGTTCCCAGATTCAAACTGCACAAATTCAGCCAATGAGAATGATTCCAAGTGTGGGCACATCCTGTTCAGCATGGAGGGCATGAAACTACTGGCATGGCTGTGATTGGCTGCTGAAATGATGTCATGATGCAGTTTAAAAGTCGCTGGCGCCATTTTGCGCTCACTTTGCTGTGAATTCAGTTAGTGACAGGACGCTGTTTGCTGACTGAGGGCCAGTTTAGAGATAGCGATTTGCTTCTTTGTGCTTTTCAAAGGCTAATTTAGCAACCGCTGTGTTCACCTACTATTCACCTTGCTTTTGCCTTGTAGCGCTGTTTTCACAGCGATCTGCAAGGTCTGTGTGTGTGTGTGTGTGTGTGTGTGAGTGCAGCCCACTCTCTAATCTGAGTGCAGCCATAGGCCATCCATAGCTGGTTGTATTCAGTTCAGGGAGGGTGGTTCATTGCCTCATACTGTTTTTTTTTTTTTTTTTTTTTCAAGTAGTGTAGTCTGCTGCTCATTTTTTCCAAAAATTCCTATTAGTGTCTTTCCACCCGTCTCCAGCTAACTTGTGGAAAAACACTACATAGGATAAAGTAGAGGAGGGTTTTTGGGCCTTGCAGCGCCGTTTACGGCTGTCTGCACGGTCTCCGTGTGACTGCAGCTCGCCCTGTAGTCTGTGAGCAGCCATAGCCTGGTTGTCTCCAGCTCAGGGTTCTTCACTGCGTCATACCGTAAAATCAATTTTCCTTTTGTTTTAAGTAGTGCAGGCTGCTGCACATTTTTTCAAAAAATTCCTATTAGTGTCTTTCCACCCGTCTCCAGCTAACTTGTGGAAAAACACTACATAGGATAACGTAGAGGAGTGTTTTTGGGCCTTGCAGCGCCGTTTACGGCTGTCTGCACGGTCTCCGTATGACTGCAGCTCGCCCTGTAGTCTGTGAGCAGCCATAGCCTGGTTGTCTCCAGCTCAGGGTTCTTCACTGCGTCATACCGTAAAATCAATTTTCCTTTTGTTTTAAGTAGTGCAGGCTGCTGCACATTTTTTCAAAAAATTCCTATTAGTGTCTTTCCACCCGTCTCCAGCTAACTTGTGGAAAAACACTACATAGGATAACGTAGAGGAGGGTTTTTGGGCCTTGCAGCGCTGTTTACGGCTGTCTGCACGGTCTCCGTGTGACTGCAGCTCTCTCTGTTGTCAGTTCAGTCCCCAAAAAATAAATAAATAATAAAGTTCACCAAACACACCAGTGACACCACTTAACATTTGTGTAGGCCACATTAGCTCATATTAAAGTCTAGTCCACACTTTAGAAAATTAGTGTTTCTTATACCTGTTAGGAGTTGTTCAGGAATAAGCACACAAAGCCGTTAGTACTTTTCTGCTTATCTTTATCAGTCAACCAAGATGAAGAAGGCAGTGAGTAAGGCACGTGGGCGTGGGCGCGGAGCAGGGAGAGGACGTGGGGATTCTGTGCCTGCTGCGGGCACCGGTGACTCATCAGCACCCACTTTCACCAGGGAACAGTCCTTCATGCGCAGCTTTGTCGCAGAGCGCCGTACACCGCTGCTGCGTGAAGAACAAATTGAAGCCGTTGTCGGATGGATGGCAGCTAATGCATCAACTTCAATTTGTGCCACATCCTCTCAGACACAGAGCACTGGAGAGCAGCCATTTGTCTCTTCACCACCTGCCAAATTGCCCAGGCAGACAGAGAGCCCATGACAGGAGCCGTCTCTACTTCTGTTCTCTGAATCTCTTGGCTTGGAAACAGGGGGCCAGCCAAGCAGCATTGGAGAAATGGAAGAAGAGGCAGGGTGCAGTGATGCCCAACAGCTTTTTCTCTCTTCCTCTGAAGAGGCGGGTGGGCCAGTGCTTCCGTTCACCACATCGCAGGCCGCATCTGCTGATGATGACACTCAGGTGCCACTTTCTGCTGCGTGCTCTGCTGCTGAGACTACCCAGGAGGAGCAGTTGGGGGCAGAGGGTAGTGTAGATGATGAGGTCCTTGACCCATCTTGGCGTGAGGGACAGGAAGGTGGTGGGAGCAGCTCTGAGGAAGAGATTACCCGTACGGCCCAAAGAGGGAGAGGGAGGGGGAAGACTGCGGATCCTGCAGCCTCCGCTTTGGCACCCGTTAGGAGCATGTCTCTTCCAAAAGCCAAAAAGGGCGCTCCCAAGACTTGCAGTGCCTGGGCCTTTTTTGACACAGTTGCAGATGACATTTGCTATGTCAAATGCAAGGTGTGTCATCACAAAGTCAAAAGAGGTTGAAATGTCAGCAGCCTCAATACCTCCAACATGTGGAAACATGTGCGGACCAGGCACGCGGCGTTGTTAGAAAAACACACTGAAGAGCTAGGCCAACCAACAGCGGCAGCTACCACCTCTTCAGCTCGTGTTGCCTCTTCCTCCAGCTCACACGCAGCTGGTTCAGCTTCCTCCCAGGATCGCCGTGGAAGAACCTCTGGCCCTGTTGTCCAGAGACCCGCTGTAATTCCACCCACAGCACCACTTTCCCAGTCATCCACACACTCCCAGCCCAGTGTACAGCCATCGGTAGTACAGGCATGGGAGAAAAGGCGGCCTTTCTCGTCAAACCACCCACGAGCACAGGCTCTGACTGCAGGCATTGCCAAACTTCTGTCACTGGAAATGCTGTCATTCAGGCTGGTGGAGACTGACAGCTTCCGTGACTTGATGTCATTGGCAGTCCCACAGTACAATGGCCCAGCCGCTTTTACTTCAGCAGGCAAGCCGTCCCTGCCCTGCACAAGCATGTGGAGGGACACATAAAACACGCGCTACTGAATGCCGTCAGTAGCAAGGTCCACCTCACCACCGATGCGTGGACCAGTCAACATGGACAGGGGCGATACCTTTCCCTCACTGCCCATTGGGTTAATGTCGTTGAGCCGGGTACAGATCGTGCGAGTGGCGCAGGACGTGTCCTGCCCACTCCAAGGATTGCAGGAATCCATTCTGTACGCATTGACTCCTCCTCTTACACCAGTTCCTCAGAATCATCGCTGCAGGAGCCGTCACAGTCCACCTGCACATGGACCCGTGATGAACGTTTACCTGTTACGACCGACATGAGCACAGGCCATCTTGAAATTAATTTCTTTGGGGAATCGAAGCCACCCAGCGCAGGAGCTCTGGAATGCCATCAAGCAGGAGAGCGATGTGTGGTTTGTGCCAGCGAATCTCCAGCCAGGCATGGTAGTGTGTGATAATGGCCGAAATCTGGTGGCAGCTCTGGGCCTCGGCAACCTCACTCACATCCCATGTCTGGCACATGTGCTCAATTTGGTCGTGCAGAGTTTTTTGAGGGACTATCCGGATCTTGATGCACTGCTGCACAAGGTCCGCCTAGAGAGTGCTCACTTGCGGCGTTCCAGCACGGCAAAAGCACGCATTGCGGCTCTGCAGCGCCGACACCACCTGCCGGAACATCGCATCATATGTGACCTACCTACCAGGTGGAATTCCACGTTACATATGTTGGAGCGGTTGTGTGAGCAGCAGCAAGCTGTAATGGAGTACCAGCTGCATCAGGCGCAAAGAAGTCGCACTCCGCGCCGTTCAGACTTCACAACCACAGAGTGGGCCACTATGAATGACGTCTGCCAGGTTTTGCGTCCCTTAGATTATTCCACGCGGATGGCGAGTGCAGATGATGCACTAGTCAGCATGACTGTCCCCCTTATCTGCCTGCTTGAAAAATCACTGCAAGCGCTAAGGGATGATGTTGTGGAAGAGGTGGAGGATGAGGATTCAACATTTCCATCATCTTCTGGACAGTCAGCGCCACGTGGTTCCTCACAAACGCGTAGGCAGGGGACAGTTTGTGAGGAGGATGAGGAGGAGTCAATGGAGGAGGAAGACATCCGTCCAGAGGAGGGAGTTACACAATTGTCCAGTACTCAGTGTGTACAGCGAGGGTGGGGTGATGACGAGCGGGCAGAGATCACGCCTCCAGCAGGGGACAGCGTTTCTTGGGCAGTTGGCAGTCTGCAGCACATGGTGGATTACATGCTGCAGTGCCTGAGAAATGACCGCCGCATCGCCCACATTCTCAACATGTCTGAATATTGGGTGTTCACCCTCCTCGATCCTCGCTACCGGGACAACGTAGAAAGCCTCATCACACCGTTGAACCGGGAGCGAAAAATGCGGGAGTACCAAGACACACTGGTGAATTCCATCATCTTCTCCATTCCAAGTGAGAGAAGTGCTGCTAGTGCATTACAAAGCAGCTCAGTGCGTCCAGGCAGTGGTGGAGGCTCTGCACAAAGAGGGAGCAGAAGCAGTGCCTCTGCCCAAGGCAAGAGCAGTATGGCCCAACTGTGGCACAGTTTTCTGTGCCCGCCACAAATGTCTACACCATCACAGATGGCTCCAGTCAGCAGGAGGCAACGGTTCCATCAGATGGTGACAGACTACATGTCTTGCCCTCTTGCTGTACTCCCAGACGGCTCTTCACCTTTCAAGTTTTGGGTCTCAAAGCTGGATACATGGCCAGAGCTAAGCCAGTATGCATTGGAGGTGCTGGCTTGCCCTGCGGCTAGTGTATTATCGGAACGCGTCTTTAGTGCTGCAGGTGGTGTACTAACTGACCGTCGCATGCGACTATCCTCCGATAACGTTGACTGGCTTACTTTCCTGAAAATGAACAAGGCCTGGATCTCGCAGGAATTTGCCACTCCTCTTCCTGATTAAATAATTAGGTGACTGTCTACGTTATCCAGGTCTCCTGTTGTGTTCATCTTTCTACCACCTGAACTTAAATTCCTGGGCTCCAACACCGCCAGTTGAGGCTCAGAAGTGCCGTCTGCACAGTCAAAACATACGACCCAGTGTTATTGGGTTTCAGTAACGTCAGCTGATCCCCAGCTGTGCAGCCGGCAATGTGTCCTGCGACCGCCACGCTGACACAACAACTGAAATGTAAGGGAACCTGTCCCCCCCCCCAAGGCGTTTGTTACTGAAAGAGCCACCTTGTGCAGCAGTAATGCTGCACAAGGAAAAGGTAGCTATTTTTGTTTAGCTTCTTGCACACGCAGAACTTAACACTTATAAAATGTGTCCACTGATACCGTAAAACCGTCCCGGAGGTGGGACTTTCCTTCGTAATATGACGCAGCACAGCTGTCATTCCTACCCCCTTGGCGCCGTGCCCCGGCTCCTCAGCGTTGTTTAAATCTGTCCCGGAGCCTGCGCTGTTATGTTATCCCTTGGCCAGGCACACTTAGCGATGCCCATCTTCTGACATCATTTGGTGTCAGGCTGGCTGCGCCTGTGCGGCCGCGCTGGCCGAGAGCCCGCCTCGCATTGTCTTCTGATTTCATCCCACTGGGGGCCTGAGATCCATGGACATGCGCAGTGCATATCTGAACCTCCGCCTCTCACTCATCTCCCTACGCCTTCTTCAGACTGTGCGCCGTCAGCTGATCCCTAATAGCATGCCACGGCCGTGACGCCGCACAGTCTGAAGAAGCCGTAGGGAGGGGAGTGAAAGGCGAGGATATGCACTGCGCATGGCCACGGATTCCAGGCCCGCGGTGGGATTACATTAGATGAAACTGCAAGGCGGGATCTCGTCCAGCGCGGCCGCACAGGCAGAGCCAGCCTGACACCAAATGATGTCAGAAGATGGGCAGCGCTAAGTGTGCCTGGCCAAGGGATAACATAACAGCGCAGGCTCCGTGACAGATTCAAACAACGCTGAGGAGCCGGGGCACGGCGCCAGGGGGGTAGGAATGACAGCTGTGCTGCGTCATATTACGAAGGAAAGTCCCACCTCCGGGACGGTCTCACGGTTTCAGGGGACACATTTTATAAGTGTTTAGTTCTGTGTTTGTAAGGAGCATAATGAAAAGAGCCACCTTTTCCTTTTGCATCTTTTGTGCTGCACAAGCTGGCTCTTTCAGCTACAAATGCCTTGGGGGGGGGTTAAAGGTTCCCTTTCGACTTTCTCCAATCAGGCTTCGGCCTACATTGTGTTCCTCTGCTTCTCCTGCTGTCCCTGGGCTCCAACACCGCTAGTTGTTGCCTGGTTGTGCTGTACGCACAGTCCCAACAGTCTCTCCTCTGTTTTTGGGGTTCAGTAACGTCAGCTGTTCCCCAGCTGTGTGTGTGGCAATCCATCCTATCTCCTCCACCTCCTCCTCCTCCTCCTGTCCCTGGGCTCCAACACCGCCAGTTGCTGTCCAGAAGTGCTGTACGCACAGTCAACAGTCACTCCTCTGTTATTGGGGTTCAGTAATGTCAGCTGTTCCCCAGCTGTGTGTGTGGCAATCCCTCCTATCTCCCCCACCTCCTCCTCCTCCTGTCCCTGGGCTCCAACACCGCTAGTTGTTGCCTGGTAGTGCTGTACGCACAGTCCCAACAGTCCCTCCTCTGTTATTGGGGTTCAGTAACGTCAGCTGTTCCCCAGCTGTGTGTGTGGCAATCCCTCCTATCTCCTCCACCTCCTCCTCCTCCTCCTGTCCCTGGGCTCCAACACCGCCAGTTGCTGTCCAGAAGTGCTGTACGCACAGTCAACAGTCACTCCTCTGTTATTGGGGTTCAGTAATGTCAGCTGTTCCCCAGCTGTGTGTGTGGCAATCCCTCCTATCTCCCCCACCTCCTCCTCCTCCTCCTCCTCCTGTCCCTGGGCTCCAACACCGAAGTTGTTGCCTGGTAGTGCTGTACGCACAGTCCCAACAGTCCCTCCTCTGTTATTGGGGTTCAGTAACATCAGCTGTTCCCCAGCTGTGTGTGTGGCAATCCCTCCTATCTCCTCCACCTCCTCCTCCTCCTCCTGTCCCTGGGCTCCAACACCGCCAGTTGCTGTCCAGAAGTGCTGTACGCACAGTCAACAGTCACTCCTCTGTTATTGGGGTTCAGTAATGTCAGCTGTTCCCCAGCTGTGTGTGTGGCAATCCCTCCTATCTCCCCCACCTCCTCCTCCTCCTGTCCCTGGGCTCCAACACCGCTAGTTGTTGCCTGGTAGTGCTGTACGCACAGTCCCAACAGTCCCTCCTCTGTTATTGGGGTTCAGTAACGTCAGCTGTTCCCCAGCTGTGTGTGTGGCAATCCCTCCTATCTCCTCCACCTCCTCCTCCTGTCCCTGGGCTCCAACACTGCCAGTTGCTGTCCAGAAGTGCTGTACGCACAGTCAACAGTCACTCCTCTGTTATTGGGGTTCAGTAATGTCAGCTGTTCCCCAGCTGTGTGTGTGGCAATCCCTCCTATCTCCCCCACCTCCTACTCCTCCTCCTCCTGTCCCTGGGCTCCAACACCGCTAGTTGTTGCCTGGTAGTGCTGTACGCACAGTCCCAACAGTCCCTCCTCTGTTATTGGGGTTCAGTAACGTCAGCTGTTCCCCAGCTGTGTGTGTGGCAATCCCTCCTATCTCCTCCACCTCCTCCTCCTCCTCCTGTCCCTGGGCTCCAACACCGCCAGTTGCTGTCCAGAAGTGCTGTACGCACAGTCAACAGTCACTCCTCTGTTATTTGGGTTCAGTAATGTCAGCTGTTCCCCAGCTGTGTGTGTGGCAATCCCTCCTATCTCCCCCACCTCCTCCTCCTGTCCCTGGGCTCCAACACCGCTAGTTGTTGCCTGGTAGTGCTGTACGCACAGTCCCTCCTCTGTTATTGGGGTTCAGTAACGTCAGCTGTTCCCCAGCTGTGTGTGTGGCAATCCCTCCTATCTCCTCCACCTCCTGCTCCTCCTCCTGTCCCTGGGCTCCAACACCGCCAGTTGCTGTCCAGAAGTGCTGTACGCACAGTCAACAGTCACTCCTCTGTTATTGGGGTTCAGTAATGTCAGCTGTTCCCCAGCTGTGTGTGTGGCAATCCCTCCTATCTCCCCCACCTCCTCCTCCTCCTCCTCCTGTCCCTGGGCTCCAACACCGCTAGTTGTTGCCTGGTAGTGCTGTATGCACAGTCCCAACAGTCCCTCCTCTGTTATTGGGGTTCAGTAACGTCAGCTGTTCCCCAGCTGTGTGTGTGGCAATCCCTCCTATCTCCTCCACCTCCTCCTCCTCCTCCTGTCCCTGGGCTCCAACACCGCTAGTTGCTGTCCAGAAGTGCTGTCCGCACAGAGCCAAACACCTTGCCAATGTGTTAGTGGGGTTCAGCACCGCCAGCTGTTCCCCTGCTGTGTATACGGCAACGTGTACTGCGACCGCCACGCAGGCACAACAAGTTAAATTTAAGGGAACCTGTCCCCCCCCCAGGCGTTTGTTACTGAAGGAGCCACCTTTTGCAGCGGTAATGATGCAAAGGGAAAAAGTGCCTCTTTTCGTGGTGCTCCTTGCACATGCTGAACCTAACACTTATGAAATGTGTCCCCTCCTACCGTGATACCGTCCGGTAGGTGGAACTTTCCTTTGTGATGTGAAGCAGCACAGCCGTCATTCTTACCCCCTTGGCGCCGTGCGCCGCCTCCTCAGCGTTGTTTGAATCAGTCCCGGAGCCTGCGCTGTTAGGTTAGCCCTTGGCCATGCACACATTTTGCGCTGCCCATCTTCTGACATCATTTGGTGTCAGGCTGGCTGAGCCTGTGCGGCCGCGCTGGACGAGATCCCGCCTCGTAGTGTCTTCTGATTTATTCCCACTGGGGGCCTGAGATCCATGGACATGCGCAGTGCATATCTGAACCTCCACCTCTCACTCATCTTCCTACGGCTTCTTCAGACTGTGCAGTGTCAGCTGATCCCTAATAGCATGCCACGGCCGTGACAGTCTGAAGAAGCCGTAGGGAGGGGAGTGAGAGGCGAGGATATGCACTGCGCATGGCCATGGATCCCAGGCCCGCGGTGGGATTACATTAGACGACACTGCGAGGCGGGATCTCGGCCAGCACAGCCACACAGGCGCAGCCAGTCTGACACCAAATGATGTCAGAAGACGGGCAGCGCAAAATGTGTGCATGGCCAAGGGCTAACCTAACAGCGCAGGCTCCGGGACTGATTCAAACAACGCTGAGGAGGCGGCGCACGGCGCCAAGGGGGTGAGAATGATGGCTGTGCTGCGTCACATCACAAAGGAAAGTTCCACCTACCGGACGGTATCACGGTAGGAGGGGACACTTTTCATAAGTGTTAGGTTCAGCATGTGCAAGGACCATAATTAAAAGAGCTAAGTTTACCTTTTCCAGCATTAGTTGTGTACACGATGGCTCTTTCAGCTACAAACGCCTGGGGGGGGGGGGGTTAAAGGTTCCCTTTCAACTTGCTCCAGGGCACTCTTCGGCCTACACTCTGCTCCCTCTCCTCCTCCTGCTGACCCTGGGCTCTGACACTGCCAGTTGGGGCCCAGATGTGCTGGCTGCACAGAGAAAAACACCAGCCAAAGTGTCAGTGGGGTTCAGCACCGCCAGCTGTTCCCCTGCTGTGTAGCCGGCAACGTGTCCTGCAACAGTCACGCAGACACAAGAACTGAAATTGAAGGGAACCTGTCCCCCCTCCCCCAGGCGTTTGTATGTTTCACAGCCACCTTGTACAGCAGTAATGCTGCATGTGTGCAAGGTGGCTCATAAACTTACTCCCCTTGCACACGTGGAACTGAACACGTCTAAAATGTGTCCTCTGTGACCATTAAACCGTCCCTGAGGTGTGACTTTCCTTTGTAATGACACGCTGCAACCCCCTTGGTAGCGCTGACCATCTTCTGGCATCATTGTTTGGCTGCCTGCGCCTCTGCGGCCGCCCTGACCAACACAACGCCCCTCGGTGTCTTATTTATTTGGACTGCGAGGGTGTGATTGATGGGCATCAGCAGTGCATATGTTCGCCTGTCCCTCATCTCCTTCCGCCTTCTTCAGACTGTGCGGCTTCATGGCTGTGGCGTGCGACAACAGATCAGCTGACGCCGCACAGTCTGAAGCGGGTGTAAGGACCCGAGTGTGAGAGGCGAACATATGTACTGCGCCAGGCCAGGAATCCCAGCCCCGCAGTGTTTTAACAATGTTAAGACACTGCGGGGTTGGGATTCATGGTCAACGCGAACCGCACCGGCCGACATGAAATGATGTCAGAAGACGGGCAGCGCTAACAGCGCAAGGCCAAGGGATAACACGACAGCGCAGACTCCTGTACAGCAATTAACGACGCTCAGGAGGCCGCGCCAAGCACCAAGGTGGCATTTTTGCCAGCTGTTCTGCATCTCATTACGAAGGGAACTCACGCCTCCAAAACAGTTTGACTGCTTAAGGGCCTAAATGTTATACGTGTTTCTTTCTGCATGTGAAAGGAGCATAATTAAAAGAGCCACCTTAGACTTGTGCAGCATTACTGCTGCCCAAGCTGTGGCTCTTGTAGTTTGTAACCCCTGAGGGGGGGTTAAAGGTTACCTTTGAAAACGGTTCAATTAGGCTTCGGCCTACACTCTGCTCCACCTGCAGAGCCCGGGCTCCAACACCGCTAGTTGCTGTCCGGAAGTGCTGGCTGCACAGAGCCAAACACCTTGCCAATGTGTCAGTGGGGTTCAGCAACGCCAGCTGTTCCCCTGCTCTGTAGCCTGCAATGTGTCCTGCAACAGCCACGCAGACACAACAGACCTAAAGCTGCCGCCAGTGCAGGCTTCGGCCTACACTCTGCTCCCTCTCCTCCTCCTGCTGACCCTGGGCTCTAACACCGCCAGTTGGTGCCCGGTACTGCTAGCTGCACAGAGAAAAACACCAGCCAAAGTGTCAGTGGGGTTCAGCACCGCCAGCTGTTCCCCTGCTGTGTAGCCGGCAATGTGTCCTGCAACAGCCACGCAGACACAAGAACTGAATTTGAAGGAAACCTGTCCCCCCTCCCCCAGGTGTTTCTATGTTTTACAGCCACCTT
Source organism: Ranitomeya variabilis (assembly GCF_051348905.1). Lineage (NCBI taxonomy): Eukaryota > Metazoa > Chordata > Amphibia > Anura > Dendrobatidae > Ranitomeya > Ranitomeya variabilis. The sequence goes on along the minus strand of NC_135232.1, from coordinate 55,564,139 downwards.
GTACGGCAGTAATGCTGCATGTGTGCAAGGTGGCTCAGAAACTTATTCTCCTTGCCCATGTTGAACTGAACACGTCTAAAATGAGTCCTCTGCGACCATTAAAACGTCCCTCAGGTGTGATTTTCCTTTGTATTGACACACAACAAGCTCCTTGGTAGCGCTGCCCGTCTTCTGGCATCATTGTTTGGCTGCCTGCGCCTCTGCGGCTGCCTTGCCCCACACAACGCCCCTCGGTGTCTTATTTATTTGGACTGCAAGGGTGTGATTGACGGGCATGAACCGTGCATTTCTTCGCCTGTCCCTCATCTCCTTCCGCCTTCTTCGGACTGTGCATCTTCATGGCCGTGGCATGCGATAAGGGATCAGCTGACGCCGCATAGTCTGAAGCGGGTGTAAGAACCCAAGCGAGAGGCGAACATATGTACTGCGCCAGGCCATGAATCCCAGCCCCGCAGTGTTTTAACAATGTTTAGACACTGCGGGGCTGGGATTCATGGTCATCGCAAACCGCACCGGCCGACATTAAATGATGTTAGAAGATGGGCAGCGCTAACAGCGCAAGGCCAAGGGATAACACGACAGCGCAGACTCCTGTTCAACAAATAACGATGTTCAGGAGGCCGCGCAAAGCACCAAGGTGGCATTTTTGCCAGCTGTACTGCGTCTCTTTACGAAGGGAACTCACGCCTCAAAATCAGTTTGACTGTGTAAGGGCCTAAATGTTATACGTGTTCCTTTCAGCGTGTGCAAGGAGAAGAATTAAAAGAGCAACCTTTGACTTGTGCAGCACTACTGCTGCATAAGCTGTGGCTCTTCTAGTTTGTAACACCTGAGGGGGGGTTAAAGGTTACCTTTGAAATTGGTTCAATTAGGTTTCGGCCTACACTCCGCTCCCCCTGTCCTCCTCCTGCTGACCCTGGGCTCTAACACCGCCAGTTGGGGCCCAGATGTGCTAGCTGCACAGAGAAAAACACCAGCCAAAGTGTCAGTGGGGTTCAGCAACGCCAGCTGTTCCCCTGCTGTGCAGCCGGCAACGTGTCCTGCAACAGCCACGCAGGCACAACAGACCCAAAGCTGCCGCCAGTGCAGGCTTCGGCCTACACTCTGCTCCCTCTCCTCCTCCTGCTGACCCTGGGCTCTAACACCGCCAGTTGGGGCCCAGATGTGCTAGCTGCACAGAGAAAAACACCAGCCAATGTGTCAGTGGGGTTCAGCACCGCCAGCTGTTCCCCTGCTGTGCAGCCAGCAACGTGTCCTGCAACAGCCACGCAGACACAAGAACTGAAATTGAAGGGAACCTGTACCCCCTCCCCCAGGTGTTTCTACGTTTTACAGCCACCTTGTACGACAGTAATGCTGCATGTGTGCAAGGTGGCTCATAAACTTATTCTCCTCGCACATGTGGAACTGAAAACACGTCTAAAATGTGTCCTCTGTGTGACCATTTAACCGTCCCAGAGGTGTGACTTTCCTTTGTAATGACACGCTGCAACCCCCTTGATAGCGCTGCCCCTCTTCTGGCATCATTGTTTGGCTGCCTGCGCCTCTGCGGCCACCCTGACCCACACAACGCCCCTCAGTGTCTTATTTATTTGGACTGCGAGGGTGTGATTGATGGGCATGAGCAGTGCATAAGTACGCCTGTCCCTCATCTCCTTCCGCCTTCTTCAGACTGTGCGGCTTCATGGCCGTAGCATGCGATAAGGGATCAGCTGACGCCGCACAGTCTGAAGCGGGTGTAAGGACCCGAGTGTGAGAGGCAAACATATGTACTGTGCCAGGCCATGAATCCCAGCCCCGCAGTGTTTTAGCAATGTTAAGACACTGCGGGGCTGGGATTCATGGTCATCGCAAACCGCAACGGCCGACATGAAATGATGTCAGAAGATGGGCAGCGCTAACAGCGCAAGGCCAAGGGATAACACGACAGCGCAGACTCCTGTACAGCAAATAACAACGCTCAGGAGGCTGCGCCCAGCACCAAGGTGGGATTCTTGACATCTGTGCTGCGTCTCATTACCAAGGGAACTCTCACCTCCAACACAGTTTGACTGTATAAAGGGCTAAATGTTATACGTGTTTCATTCAGCGTGTGCAAGGAGAAAAATTAAAAGAGCAACCTTTGACTTGTGCAGCACTACTGCTGCATAAGCTGTGGCTCTTCTAGTTTGGAACACCTGAGGGGGGGTTTAAGGTTACCTTTGAAATTGGTTCAATTAGGCTTCGGCCTACACTCTGCTCCCTGTTGTGAATTAGACTTCTTGGCTCCCTCTGGTGGTTATTAGTGATATGACTCTGGGATTTTCTTTCCTCAGTTTGCACCCACCTGGGTCGTTAGTCCAGGGGTGTTGCTATATAAACCTCCTGGATCCTTAGTCCAGTGCCTGGCATCGTTGTAATCAGATCCTTTTTGTTTGCTCCTATCTGCTGGTCCTGGTTCGTGCAAAATTAAGCTAAGTCCTGCTTCTTTGTTTTTTGGGTTATTTGCTTGCTTTCATTTTTGTCCAGCTTGTACTAAATGTGATTCCTGACCTTGCTGGAAGCTCTAGGAGGCTGGTGTTCTCCCCCCGGGCCGTTAGACGGTTCGGGGGTTCTTGAATATCCAGCGTGGATATTTTTGATAGGGTTTTTGCTGACCATATAAGTTATCTTACCATATTCTGCTATTAGCTAGTGGGCCTCTCTTTGCTAAATACCTAACTCATCCTTAGGTTTGTCTTTTCCTCTTACCTCACCGTTATTATTTGTTGGGGGCTTGTATCCAACTTTTGGGGTTTTTTCTCTGGAGGCAAGAAAGGTCTTTCTTTTCCCTTCTAGGGTTAGTTAGTTCTCCGGCTGGCGCGAGACGTCTAGAATCAACGTAGGCACGTTCCCCGGCTGCTGGTATTTGTGGTGCTAGGATTAGATATATGGTCAGATCAGTTACCACTGCCCTATGAGCTGGTTTTTGTGTTTGCAGACTTAGAAACTATTTCTGAGACCCTCTGCCATTGGGGTCATAACAGTATGCCAGGCCAACATTGAATGTTTATTGCATTGCAGAAGTGGGATAATAAGAAAGGAAATTCTGAGGTTTTTTTTTTTCCCCTCTCTTCCTCCCCTTTACCTTTGAGTGGCTTGTGCTTGCTACAGACATGAATGTCCAGACCTTGATTACAAGTGTAGACCAGCTTGCTGCTCGTGTGCAGGGCATACAAGATTTTGTTACCAGTAGTCCAATGTCTGAACCTAAAATACCTATTCCTGAACTGTTTTCTGGAGACCGATTTAGGTTTAGGAATTTCAGGAACAATTGTAAATTGTTTCTTTCTCTGAGACCCCGTTCATCTGGAGATCCAGCTCAGCAAGTGAAAATTGTTATCTCTTTTTTACGGGGCGACCCTCAGGATTGGGCTTTTTCGCTAGCGCCAGGAGATCCGGCATTGGCAAATATTGATGCGTTTTTTCTGGCGCTCGGATTGCTTTACGAGGAATCCAATCTTGAAGTTCAGGCAGAAAAAGCCTTGCTGGCTATTTCTCAGGGCCAGGATGAAGCTGAAGTGTATTGCCAAAAATTTCGGAAATGGTCCGTGCTTACTCAGTGGAATGAGTGTGCTCTGGCCGCAAATTTCAGAAATGGCCTTTCTGAAGCCATTAAGAATGTGATGGTGGGTTTCCCCATTCCTACAAGTCTGAATGATTCTATGGCGCTGGCTATTCAAATTGACCGGCGTTTGCGGGAGCGCAAAACCGCTAATCCTCTGGTGGTGTTGTCTGAACAAACATCTGATTTAATGCAATGTGATAGAATTCAGACTAGAAATGAGCGGAAAAATCATAGACGTCAGAATGGGTTATGTTTTTACTGTGGTGATTCTACACATGTTATATCAGCATGCTCTAAACGCCTAACAAGGGTGGTCAGTCCTGTCGCCATTGGTAATTTGCAACCTAAATTTATTTGGTCTGTGACTTTAATTTGCTCATTGTCTTCTTACCCTGTTATGGCGTTTGTGGATTCAGGTGCTGCCCTGAGTCTTATGGATCTGTCATTTGCCAAGCGCTGTGGTTTTGTTCTTGAACCGTTGGTAAATCCTATTCCTCTTAGAGGTATTGATGCTACGCCATTGGCGGAAAATAAACCGCAGTTTTGGACGCAGGTAACCATGTGCATGACTCCTGAACATCGGGAGGTGATTCGTTTTCTTGTTCTGCATAAAATGCATGATTTGGTCGTTTTGGGTCTGCCATGGTTACAGACCCACAATCCAGTCTTGGATTGGAAGGCAATGTCTGTGTCAAGTTGGGGCTGTCAGGGAATTCATGCTGATTCCCCGCCGGTGTCTATTGCTTCCTCTACTCCTTCGGAAGTTCCTGAGTATTTGTCTGATTATCAGGATGTATTCAGCGAGTCCAGATCCAGTGCTCTGCCTCCTCATAGGGACTGTGACTGCGCCATAGATTTGATTCCAGGTAGTAAATTTCCTAAGGGAAGATTATTTAATCTGTCTGTACCTGAGCATGCCGCAATGCGTTCGTATATCAAGGAGTCTCTGGAGAAGGGGCATATCCGTCCATCCTCTTCCCCTCTTGGTGCGGGATTCTTTTTTGTGGCCAAGAAGGACGGATCTTTGAGACCTTGTATTGACTATCGGCTTCTGAATAAAATCACTGTTAAATTTCAGTATCCTTTGCCTCTGTTGTCGGACTTGTTTGCCCGGATTAAAGGTGCCAAGTGGTTCACCAAGATAGATCTTCGTGGTGCGTACAACCTTGTGCGCATTAAGCAAGGAGATGAATGGAAGACTGCATTTAATACGCCCGAAGGTCATTTTGAGTACTTGGTGATGCCTTTTGGGCTCTCTAATGCGCCCTCAGTGTTTCAGTCCTTTATGCATGATATTTTCCGGAAGTATCTGGATAAATTTATGATTGTTTATCTGGATGATATTCTGGTTTTCTCTGAAGATTGGGACTCACATGTGGAGCAGGTCAGGATGGTGTTTCAGGTTTTGCGTGAGAATGCTTTGTTTGTTAAGGGCTCAAAGTGTCTCTTTGGAGTACAGAAGGCTCCCTTTTTGGGGTTTATTTTTTCCCCTTCTGCTGTGGAGATGGACCCAGTCAAGGTCCGAGCTATTCATGATTGGACTCAACCCACGTCAGTTAAGAGTCTTCAGAAGTTCTTGGGTTTTGCTAACTTCTACCGTCGTTTTATCGCTAATTTTTCTAGCGTTGTTAAACCTTTGACGCATATGACCAAGAAAGGTTCTGATGTTGCTAACTGGGCTCCTGCAGCCGTGGAGGCGTTCCAAGAGTTGAAGCGCCGGTTTACTTCGGCGCCTGTTTTGTGCCAGCCTGATGTCTCACTTCCCTTTCAGGTCGAAGTGGATGCTTCTGAGATTGGGGCAGGGGCCGTTTTGTCACAGAGAGGCCCTGGTTGCTCGGTAATGAGACCATGTGCTTTCTTCTCCAGGAAGTTTTCGCCTGCTGAGCGGAATTATGATGTCGGCAATCGGGAGTTGCTGGCCATGAAGTGGGCATTTGAGGAGTGGCGTCATTGGCTCGAGGGTGCTAAGCATCGTGTGGTGGTCTTGACTGATCACAAAAATCTGATGTATCTCGAGTCTGCTAAACGCCTGAATCCTAGACAGGCCCGCTGGTCATTGTTTTTCTCCCGTTTTGACTTTGTGGTCTCGTATTTACCAGGTTCAAAGAATGTGAAGGCTGATGCTCTTTCAAGGAGCTTTGTGCCTGACTCTCCTGGAGTCGCAGAACCAGTTGGTATTCTTAAAGAGGGAGTTATCTTGTCAGCCATTTCTCCTGATTTGAGACGCGTGTTGCAGAGATTTCAGTTTGGTAGACCTGACTCTTGTCCACCTGACAGACTGTTTGTTCCTGATAGGTGGACCAGCAGAGTCATTTCCGAGGTTCATTCCTCGGTGTTGGCAGGTCATCCGGGAATTTTTGGCACCAGAGATCTGGTGGCTAGGTCCTTTTGGTGGCCTTCCTTGTCACGGGATGTGCGGTCATTTGTGCAGTCCTGTGGGACTTGTGCTCGAGCTAAGCCTTGCTGTTCTCGTGCCAGCGGGTTGCTCTTGCCCTTGCCTGTCCCGAAGAGGCCTTGGACACACATTTCCATGGATTTCATTTCTGATCTCCCGGTGTCTCAGGGCATGTCTGTCATCTGGGTGGTATGTGATCGCTTTTCCAAAATGGTCCATTTGGTGCCTTTGCCTAAGCTGCCCTCCTCTTCCGATCTGGTTCCTGTGTTCTTTCAGAATGTGGTTCGTTTACACGGCATTCCTGAGAATATTGTGTCTGACAGAGGATCCCAGTATGTTTCCAGGTTCTGGCGATCCTTTTGTGCTAGGATGGGCATTGAGTTGTCGTTTTCGTCTGCCTTTCATCCTCAGACTAATGGACAAACGGAGCGAACTAATCAGACTCTGGAGGCTTATTTGAGGTGTTTTGTTTCGGCAGATCAGGATGATTGGGTGACCTTCTTGCCGCTGGCTGAGTTTGCCTTTAATAACCGGGCTAGTTCCGCTACTTTGGTTTCGCCATTTTTCTGCAACTCTGGTTTCCATCCTCGTTTTTCCTCGGGAGATGTGGAGCCTTCTGACTGTCCTGGGGTAGATTCTGTGGTGGATAGGTTGCAGCAGATCTGGAATCATGTGGTGGACAACTTAAAGTTGTCACAGGAGAAGGCTCAGCGTTTTGCCAACCGCCGCCGCGGTGTGGGTCCCCGACTTCGTGTTGGGGATTTGGTATGGCTGTCTTCTCGATTTGTTCCTATGAAGGTCTCCTCTCCTAAATTTAAGCCTCGCTTCATCGGTCCTTACAAGATATTGGAAATCCTTAATCCTGTGTCCTTTCGCTTGGATCTTCCGGTGTCGTTTGCCATTCACAACGTGTTCCATAGGTCCTTGTTGCGGCGGTACGTTGTACCTGTGGTTCCTTCTGTTGAGCCTCCTGCTCCGGTGTTGGTTGGGGGCGAGTTGGAGTACGTGGTGGAGAAGATCTTGGATTCTCGTCTCTCCAGACGGAGGCTTCAGTATCTGGTCAAGTGGAAGGGCTATGGTCAGGAGGATAATTCCTGGGTGGTTGCCTCTGATGTGCATGCGGCCGATTTGGTTCGTGCCTTTCACGCTGCTCATCCTGATCGCCCTGGTGGTCTTGGTGAGGGTTCGGTGACCCCTCCTTAAGGGGGGGGGGGTATTGTTGTGAATTAGACTTCTTGGCTCCCTCTGGTGGTTATTAGTGATATGACTCTGGGATTTTCTTTCCTCAGTTTGCACCCACCTGGGTCGTTAGTCCAGGGGTGTTGCTATATAAACCTCCTGGATCCTTAGTCCAGTGCCTGGCATCGTTGTAATCAGATCCTTTTTGTTTGCTCCTATCTGCTGGTCCTGGTTCGTGCAAAATTAAGCTAAGTCCTGCTTCTTTGTTTTTTGGGTTATTTGCTTGCTCTCATTTTTGTCCAGCTTGTACTAAATGTGATTCCTGACCTTGCTGGAAGCTCTAGGGGGCTGGTGTTCTCCCCCCGGGCCGTTAGACGGTTCGGGGGTTCTTGAATATCCAGCGTGGATATTTTTGATAGGGTTTTTGCTGACCATATAAGTTATCTTACTATATTCTGCTATTAGCTAGTGGGCCTCTCTTTGCTAAATACCTAACTCATCCTTAGGTTTGTCTTTTCCTCTTACCTCACCGTTATTATTTGTTGGGGGCTTGTATCCAACTTTTGGGGTTTTTTCTCTGGAGGCAAGAAAGGTCTTTCTTTTCCCTTCTAGGGTTAGTTAGTTCTCCGGCTGGCGCGAGACGTCTAGAATCAACGTAGGCACGTTCCCCGGCTGCTGGTATTTGTGGTGCTAGGATTAGATATATGGTCAGATCAGTTACCACTGCCCTATGAGCTGGTTTTTGTGTTTGCAGACTTAGAAACTATTTCTGAGACCCTCTGCCATTGGGGTCATAACAGTATGCCAGGCCAACATTGAATGTTTATTGCATTGCAGAAGTGGGATAATAAGAAAGGAAATTCTGAGGTTTTTTTTTCCTCTCTTCCTCCCCTTTACCTTTGAGTGGCTTGTGCTTGCTACAGACATGAATGTCCAGACCTTGATTACAAGTGTAGACCAGCTTGCTGCTCGTGTGCAGGGCATACAAGATTTTGTTACCAGTAGTCCAATGTCTGAACCTAAAATACCTATTCCTGAACTGTTTTCTGGAGACCGATTTAGGTTTAGGAATTTCAGGAACAATTGTAAATTGTTTCTTTCTCTGAGACCCCGTTCATCTGGAGATCCAGCTCAGCAAGTGAAAATTGTTATCTCTTTTTTACGGGGCGACCCTCAGGATTGGGCTTTTTCGCTAGCGCCAGGAGATCCGGCATTGGCAAATATTGATGCGTTTTTTCTGGCGCTCGGATTGCTTTACGAGGAATCCAATCTTGAAGTTCAGGCAGAAAAAGCCTTGCTGGCTATTTCTCAGGGCCAGGATGAAGCTGAAGTGTATTGCCAAAAATTTCGGAAATGGTCCGTGCTTACTCAGTGGAATGAGTGTGCTCTGGCCGCAAATTTCAGAAATGGCCTTTCTGAAGCCATTAAGAATGTGATGGTGGGTTTCCCCATTCCTACAAGTCTGAATGATTCTATGGCGCTGGCTATTCAAATTGACCGGCGTTTGCGGGAGCGCAAAACCGCTAATCCTCTGGTGGTGTTGTCTGAACAAACATCTGATTTAATGCAATGTGATAGAATTCAGACTAGAAATGAGCGGAAAAATCATAGACGTCAGAATGGGTTATGTTTTTACTGTGGTGATTCTACACATGTTATATCAGCATGCTCTAAACGCCTAACAAGGGTGGTCAGTCCTGTCGCCATTGGTAATTTGCAACCTAAATTTATTTGGTCTGTGACTTTAATTTGCTCATTGTCTTCTTACCCTGTTATGGCGTTTGTGCATTCAGGTGCTGCCCTGAGTCTTATGGATCTGTCATTTGCCAAGCGCTGTGGTTTTGTTCTTGAACCGTTGGTAAATCCTATTCCTCTTAGAGGTATTGATGCTACGCCATTGGCGGAAAATAAACCGCAGTTTTGGACGCAGGTAACCATGTGCATGACTCCTGAACATCGGGAGGTGATTCGTTTTCTTGTTCTGCATAAAATGCATGATTTGGTCGTTTTGGGTCTGCCATGGTTACAGACCCACAATCCAGTCTTGGATTGGAAGGCAATGTCTGTGTCAAGTTGGGGCTGTCAGGGAATTCATGCTGATTCCCCGCCGGTGTCTATTGCTTCCTCTACTCCTTCGGAAGTTCCTGAGTATTTGTCTGATTATCAGGATGTATTCAGCGAGTCCAGATCCAGTGCTCTGCCTCCTCATAGGGACTGTGACTGCGCCATAGATTTGATTCCAGGTAGTAAATTTCCTAAGGGAAGATTATTTAATCTGTCTGTACCTGAGCATGCCGCAATGCGTTCGTATATCAAGGAGTCTCTGGAGAAGGGGCATATCCGTCCATCCTCTTCCCCTCTTGGTGCGGGATTCTTTTTTGTGGCCAAGAAGGACGGATCTTTGAGACCTTGTATTGACTATCGGCTTCTGAATAAAATCACTGTTAAATTTCAGTATCCTTTGCCTCTGTTGTCGGACTTGTTTGCCCGGATTAAAGGTGCCAAGTGGTTCACCAAGATAGATCTTCGTGGTGCGTACAACCTTGTGCGCATTAAGCAAGGAGATGAATGGAAGACTGCATTTAATACGCCCGAAGGTCATTTTGAGTACTTGGTGATGCCTTTTGGGCTCTCTAATGCGCCCTCAGTGTTTCAGTCCTTTATGCATGATATTTTCCGGAAGTATCTGGATAAATTTATGATTGTTTATCTGGATGATATTCTGGTTTTCTCTGAAGATTGGGACTCACATGTGGAGCAGGTCAGGATGGTGTTTCAGGTTTTGCGTGAGAATGCTTTGTTTGTTAAGGGCTCAAAGTGTCTCTTTGGAGTACAGAAGGCTCCCTTTTTGGGGTTTATTTTTTCCCCTTCTGCTGTGGAGATGGACCCAGTCAAGGTCCGAGCTATTCATGATTGGACTCAACCCACGTCAGTTAAGAGTCTTCAGAAGTTCTTGGGTTTTGCTAACTTCTACCGTCGTTTTATCGCTAATTTTTCTAGCGTTGTTAAACCTTTGACGCATATGACCAAGAAAGGTTCTGATGTTGCTAACTGGGCTCCTGCAGCCGTGGAGGCGTTCCAAGAGTTGAAGCGCCGGTTTACTTCGGCGCCTGTTTTGTGCCAGCCTGATGTCTCACTTCCCTTTCAGGTCGAAGTGGATGCTTCTGAGATTGGGGCAGGGGCCGTTTTGTCACAGAGAGGCCCTGGTTGCTCGGTAATGAGACCATGTGCTTTCTTCTCCAGGAAGTTTTCGCCTGCTGAGCGGAATTATGATGTCGGCAATCGGGAGTTGCTGGCCATGAAGTGGGCATTTGAGGAGTGGCGTCATTGGCTCGAGGGTGCTAAGCATCGTGTGGTGGTCTTGACTGATCACAAAAATCTGATGTATCTCGAGTCTGCTAAACGCCTGAATCCTAGACAGGCCCGCTGGTCATTGTTTTTCTCCCGTTTTGACTTTGTGGTCTCGTATTTACCAGGTTCAAAGAATGTGAAGGCTGATGCTCTTTCAAGGAGCTTTGTGCCCGACTCTCCTGGAGTCGCAGAACCAGTTGGTATTCTTAAAGAGGGAGTTATCTTGTCAGCCATTTCTCCTGATTTGAGACGCGTGTTGCAGAGATTTCAGTTTGGTAGACCTGACTCTTGTCCACCTGACAGACTGTTTGTTCCTGATAGGTGGACCAGCAGAGTCATTTCCGAGGTTCATTCCTCGGTGTTGGCAGGTCATCCGGGAATTTTTGGCACCAGAGATCTGGTGGCTAGGTCCTTTTGGTGGCCTTCCTTGTCACGGGATGTGCGGTCATTTGTGCAGTCCTGTGGGACTTGTGCTCGAGCTAAGCCTTGCTGTTCTCGTGCCAGCGGGTTGCTCTTGCCCTTGCCTGTCCCGAAGAGGCCTTGGACACACATTTCCATGGATTTCATTTCTGATCTCCCGGTGTCTCAGGGCATGTCTGTCATCTGGGTGGTATGTGATCGCTTTTCCAAAATGGTCCATTTGGTGCCTTTGCCTAAGCTGCCCTCCTCTTCCGATCTGGTTCCTGTGTTCTTTCAGAATGTGGTTCGTTTACACGGCATTCCTGAGAATATTGTGTCTGACAGAGGATCCCAGTTTGTTTCCAGGTTCTGGCGATCCTTTTGTGCTAGGATGGGCATTGAGTTGTCGTTTTCGTCTGCCTTTCATCCTCAGACTAATGGACAAACGGAGCGAACTAATCAGACTCTGGAGGCTTATTTGAGGTGTTTTGTTTCGGCAGATCAGGATGATTGGGTGACCTTCTTGCCGTTGGCTGAGTTTGCCCTTAATAACCGGGCTAGTTCCGCTACTTTGGTTTTGCCATTTTTCTGCAACTCTGGTTTCCATCCTCGTTTTTCCTCGGGACATGTGGAGCTGTCATGATCTCTGCAGGCAGAGATCATAGCAAGCCTATAGAGGGACAAGCTCTCGGAAGATGGAACTATACTGACCATGAACTAAGCCTGCCGCGCAACTAGAAATAGCCAGGTAGCATTTCCTATTTATAGCTAGATGCCCAGCTCTGGCCTAAGACCTAAATAGCTAGCAGAGGGAAATATAAGACCTGGCTCACCTCTAGAGAAATATTCCAAAGAAGACAGTAGCCCCCCACATATAATGACGGTGAGTTCAGATGAAACAACAAACGCAGCAGGAAAATAGTCTTAGCAAATTTGAGGTCCGCTTACTAGATAGCAGAAGACAGATAGTATACTTTCATGGTCAGCAGAAAAATACTAACAAAACACCATCCAGAGATTACCTTAAACTCTGGCATTAACTCATAACGCCAGAGTAGCAATCCCTGATCGACGAGAGCTTTCCAGACACAGTAACAAAACTTCAGCTGCGAACTGGAACAAATAGGCAAAACGAAACATGGACAAAAGTCCAACTTATCAGTAGTTGTCTAGAAGCAGGAACAAGCACTGAGAGGCATCAGATAACATTGTTGACCGGCAAGAAACCACCAGAGAAATGAGCTTAAATAGCGACACCCACTACTGATGGAATCAGGTGAAACAGGAAAGAGGATGACAAGTCCAATTCCACAAGCGGCCACCGGGGGAGCCCAGAATCCAAATTCACAACAGTACCCCCCCCTCAAGGAGGGGGCACCGAACCCTCACCAGATCCACCAGGGCGACCAGGATGAGCCCTATGGAAGGCACGAACAAGATCAGAAGCATGAACATCAGATGCATTGACCCAAGAATTATCCTCCTGGCCGTAACCCTTCCAGTTGACCAGATACTGGAGTTTCCGTCTGGAAACACGAGAGTCCAAAATTTTCTCCACAACGTACTCCAACTCACCTTCAACCAACACCGGAGCAGGAGGCTCAAGAGAAGGTACAACAGGTACCTCATACCTGCGCAATAACGACCGATGAAAAACGTTATGAATGGAAAAGGACGCAGGGAGGTCCAAACGGAAAGAAACAGGATTAAGAATCTCCAATATTCTATAAGGGCCGATGAACCGAGGTTTAAACTTAGGAGAAGAGACCCTCATAGGGACAAAACGAGAAGACAACCACACTAAATCTCCAACACAAAGCCGAGAACCAACACGACGATGACGGTTGGCAAAACGCTGAGTCTTCTCCTGTGACAACTTCAAATTGTCCATAACCTGCCCCCAGATGTGATGCAATCTCTCCACCACCGCATCCACTCCAGGACAATCCGAGGATTCCACCTGACCGGAAGAAAATCGAGGGTGAAACCCCGAATTACAGAAAAACGGGGACACCAAGGTGGAAGAACTGGCCCGATTATTGAGGGCGAACTCTGCCAATGGCAAAAAAGCAACCCAATCATCCTGGTCAGCAGAGACAAAACACCTCAGATATGTCTCAAGGGTCTGATTAGTCCGCTCGGTCTGGCCATTAGTCTGAGGGTGAAAAGCAGATGAAAAAGACAAATCTATGCCCATCCTAGCACAGAATGCCCGCCAAAATCTAGACACAAATTGGGTACCTCTGTCAGAAACAATATTCTCAGGAATACCGTGCAATCGGACAACATTCTGAAAAAACAGAGGAACCAACTCAGAAGAAGAAGGCAACTTGGGCAGAGGAACCAAATGGACCATTTTAGAGAAACGGTCACAGACCACCCAGATGACAGACATCTTCTGGGAAACAGGCAGATCTGAAATAAAATCCATCGAGATGTGTGTCCAAGGCCTCTTAGGAATAGGCAAGGGCAACAGCAGTCCGCTAGCCCGAGAACTACAAGACTTGGCCCGAGCACAAACGTCACATGACTGCACAAAGACTCGCACATCTCGTGACAGAGAAGGCCACCAGAAGGATCTTGCCACCAAATCCCTGGTACCAAAAATTCCGGGATGACCTGCCAATGCAGAAGAATGTACCTCAGAGATGACTCTGCTGGTCCAATCATCCGGAACAAACAGTCTATCAGGCGGACAACGATCCGGTCTATCCGCCTGAAACTCTTGCAAGGACCGCCGCAGATCAGGAGAAACGGCCGACAAAATTACTCCCTCCCTAAGGATACCTGTGGGTTCAGAATTACCAGGAGAGTCCGGGTCAAAACTCCTAGAAAGGGCATCTGCCTTAACATTCTTAGAACCCGGTAGGTACGACACCACAAAATTAAAGCGAGAAAAAAATAAAGACCAGCGCGCCTGTCTAGGATTCAGGCGTCTGGCAGTCTCAAGATAAATCAAATTTTTGTGGTCAGTCAATACCACCACCTGATGCCTAGCCCCCTCGAGCCAATGGCGCCACTCCTCAAACGCCCACTTCATGGCCAAAAGCTCCCGATTCCCAACATCATAATTCCGCTCTGCGGGCGAAAATTTGCGAGAAAAGAAGGCACAAGGCCTAATGACGGAGCAGTCGGAACCTTTCTGCGACAACACTGCCCCAGCTCCGATCTCCGAAGCGTCAACCTCAACCTGAAAAGGCAGATTCACATCAGGCTGACGCAACACAGGGGCAGAGGCAAAACGGCGCTTAAGCTCCTGAAAGGCCTCTACAGCATGAGGGGACCAATTAGCAACATCAGCGCCTTGTCTGGTCAAATCAGTCAGTGGTTTAACGACATCCGAAAAACCAGCAATAAATCGGCGGTAAAAGTTGGCAAAGCCCAAAAATCTCTGAAGACCCTTAAGAGAGGAGGGCTGAGTCCAGTCACAAATAGCTTGCACCTTGACGGGATCCATCTCAATGGAAGAGGGAGAAAAAATATACCCCAAAAAGGAAATTTTCTGGACCCCAAAAACGCACTTAGACCCCTTCACACATAAAGAATTAGACCGCAGAACCTGAAAAACTCTCCTGACCTGCTGGACATGAGAGTCCCAGTCATCAGAAAAAATCAGAATATCATCCAGATATATTATCATAAATTTATCCAGAAAATCGCGGAAAATATCATGCATAAAAGACTGGAAAACTGAAGGGGCATTAGAAAGACCAAAAGGCATGACCAAATACTCAAAGTGGCCCTCGGGCGTATTAAATGCGGTCTTCCACTCATCCCCCTGCCTGATCCGCACCAAATTATACGCCCCACGAAGATCAATTTTAGAGAACCACTTAGCACCCTCTATACGAGCAAACAAATCAGTAAGCAATGGCAATGGGTATTGATACTTAACAGTGATCTTATTCAGAAGCCGATAATCAATACATGGTCTCAAAGAGCCGTCTTTTTTTGAGGCAAAGAAAAACCCAGCTCCCAAGGGAGAAGAAGATGGACGAATATGTCCCTTTTCCAAAGACTCCTTTATATATTCCCGCATAGCAGCATGTTCCGGCACAGACAAATTAAACAAACGACCCTTTGGATATTTACAACCCGGTATCAAATCTATGGCACAATCGCACTCACGGTGCGGAGGTAACGACCCAAGCTTGGGTTCGTCAAAGACGTCTTGATAATCAGAGAGGAACTCAGGGACTTCAGAGGGAATGGACGACGAAATAGAAACCAAAGGTACGTCCCCATGAATACCCTTACATCCCCAGCTCAACACAGACATAGCTCTCCAGTCCAAGACTGGGTTGTGAGACTGCAACCATGGCAATCCCAGTACCAAATCGTCATGTAAATTATACAGCACCAGGAAACGAATAATCTCCTGGTGATCCGGATTGATACGCATGGTTACTTGTGTCCAGTATTGTGGTTTATTATTAGCCAATGGGGTGGAGTCAATCCCCTTCAGAGGAATAAGAGTCTCCAAAGGCTCTAAATCAAAACCACAACGATTGGCAAAGGACCAATCCATAAGACTCAGAGCGGCGCCAGAGTCAATATAGGCGTCCGTGGCAATGGATGACAAAGAGCAAATCAGGGTTACAGACAAAATAAACTTAGACTGAATGGTGCCAATGGAAACAGACTTATCAAGCTTCTTTGTACGCCTAGAGCATGCCGATATAACATGAGTAGAATCCCCACAATAGAGACACAATCCATTCTTCCGTCTAAAATTCTGTCGCTCACTCCTGGACAGAATTCTATCACACTGCATACTTTCTGGCGTCTTTTCCATAGACACCGCCAGATGGTGCATCGGTTTGCGCTCCCGCAGACGCCTATCAATCTGAATAGCCATTGTCATGGACTCATTCAGACCTGCAGGCAAAGGGAACCCCACCATAACATCCTTAACGGCATCAGAGAGACCTTCTCTGAAAGTTGCCGCCAAGGCGCACTCATTCCACTGAGTAAGCACAGACCATTTACGGAATTTTTGGCAGAAAACTTCAGCTTCGTCTTGCCCCTGAGATAGTGCCATCAAAGTTTTATCTGCCTGAAGTTCCAAATGAGGTTCCTCATAAAGCAAGCCCAAGGCCAGAAAAAACGCATCCACATCGCGTAACGCAGGATCCCCTGCTGGCAATGAGAAGGCCCAATCTTGAGGGTCACCCCTGAGCAAGGAAATCACAATCCTAACCTGCTGAGCAGGGTCTCCAGCTGAACGAGACTTCAGGGACAAATAAAGCTTACAATTATTTCGGAAATTCTGGAAGCTAGCTCTATTCCCTGTGAAGAACTCCGGCAAAGGAATTCTCGGCTCAGATACCGGAGCATGTACTACAAAATCTTGTAAATTTTGTACTTTCGTGATGAGATTATTCAAACCCGCAGTTACACTCTGGAGATCCATTATTGTCAGGTGCACACAGAGCATACAGAGATTAGGAGGAGAGACAGAAAAAAGACTGCAGCAAGGCAGACTAGAGGAAAAAAAAAAAAAAAAAATTCCAGCAGACTTCTTATAACTCTCCTTTCTCAACCTGGGTCTTTAACACTTTAGTGGGCCGGTCAAACTGTCATGATCTCTGCAGGCAGAGATCATAGCAAGCCTATAGAGGGACAAGCTCTCGGAAGATGGAACTATACTGACCATGAACTAAGCCTGCCGCGCAACTAGAAATAGCCAGGTAGCATTTCCTATTTATAGCTAGATGCCCAGCTCTGGCCTAAGACCTAAATAGCTAGCAGAGGGAAATATAAGACCTGGCTCACCTCTAGAGAAATATTCCAAAGAAGACAGTAGCCCCCCCACATATAATGACGGTGAGTTCAGATGAAACAACAAACGCAGCAGGAAAATAGTCTTAGCAAATTTGAGGTCCGCTTACTAGATAGCAGAAGACAGATAGTATACTTTCATGGTCAGCAGAAAAATACTAACAAAACACCATCCAGAGATTACCTTAAACTCTGGCATTAACTCATAACGCCAGAGTAGCAATCCCTGATCGACGAGAGCTTTCCAGACACAGTAACAAAACTTCAGCTGCGAACTGGAACAAATAGGCAAAACGAAACATGGACAAAAGTCCAACTTATCAGTAGTTGTCTAGAAGCAGGAACAAGCACTGAGAGGCATCAGATAACATTGTTGACCGGCAAGAAACCACCAGAGAAATGAGCTTAAATAGCGACACCCACTACTGATGGAATCAGGTGAAACAGGAAAGAGGATGACAAGTCCAATTCCACAAGCGGCCACCGGGGGAGCCCAGAATCCAAATTCACAACATGGAGCCTTCTGACTGTCCTGGGGTAGATTCTGTGGTGGATAGGTTGCAGCAGATCTGGAATCATGTGGTGGACAACTTAAAGTTGTCACAGGAGAAGGCTCAGCGTTTTGCCAACCGCCGCCGCGGTGTGGGTCCCCTGTTGTGAATTTGGATTCTGGGCTCCCCCGGTGGCTACTGGTGGAATTGAACTGGTGTTTTCATCTTCTCTGTTCACCTGTTCCCATCAAGATGTGGGAGTCGCTATATAACCTTGCTGCTCTGTTAGTTGCTTGCCGGTCAACAATGTTATCAGAAGCCTCTCTGTGCTTGTTCCTGCTCCTAGACAACTACTAGATAAGTTGGACTCTTGTCCATGTTTGTTTTTGCATTTTTGTTCCAGTTCACAGCTGTAGTTTCGTTACTGTGTCTGGAAAGCTCTTGTGAACAGGAATTGCCACTCTGGTGTTATGAGTTAATGCCAGAGTTTTAAAGTAATTCCTGGATGGTGTTTTGATAGGGTTTTCAGCTGACCATGAAAGTGTCCTTTCTGTCTTCTGCTATGTAGTAAGTGGACCTCAAATTTGCTAAACCTATTTTCATACTACGTTTGTTATTTCATCTTAATTCACCGCCAATACATGTGGGGGGCCTCTGTCTCCTTTCGGGGTATTTCTCTAGAGGTGAGCTAGGACTAATATTTTCCTCTGCTAGCATTATTTAGTCCTCCGGCTGGTGCTGGGCATCTAGAATCAACGTAGGCATGCTACCCGGCCACTGCTAGTTGTGCGTTAGGTTTAGTTCATGGTCAGCTCAGTTCCCATCTTCCAAGAGCTAGTTCCTATATATGCTGATGCTATGTTCTCTTGCCATTGAGAACATGACAGTTTGACCGGCCCCCAAAGTGTTAATTGTTTGGGCTGAAGCAGGAGAAAAAGAAGTGTTTAAGGGAATTTTTTTTTTTTTTTTTTTTTTTTTTCCCCTCAGAGTTTTGCTGCCTAGCCCTTAATTGCTGTCTAGCTGCTTCTTACCTCCTCTTAACCCTTGAATGGCTCTGTGTCCACCTGTTTGTAATGGATCTTCAGAGTGTAACTGCAGGTTTGAATAATCTCGCCACGAAGGTACAAAATTTGCAAGACTTTGTTTGTCATGCACCTGTATCTGAGCCGAGAATTCCTTGGCCGGAATTTTTCTCGGGGAATAGATCTGGGTTTCAGAATTTTCGAAATAATTGCAAATTATTTTTGTCCCTGAAATTTCGCTCTGCCGGAGACCCTGCACAGCAGGTCAGGATTGTGATTTCCTTGCTCCGGGGCGACCCTCAAGACTGGGCTTTTTCATTGACACCAGGGGATCCTGCGTTGCTCAATGTGGATGCGTTTTTTCTGGCCTTGGGGTTGCTTTATGACGAACCTCATTTGGAGCTTCAGGCAGAAAAAACTTTGATGTCCCTATCTCAGGGGCAAGATGAAGCGGAAATTTACTGTCAAAGATTCCGTAAATGGTCTGTGCTTACTCAGTGGAATGAGTGCGCCCTGGCGGCGACTTTCAGAGAGGGTCTCTCTGATGCCATTAAGGATGTTATGGTGGGGTTCCCTGTGCCTGCGGGTCTGAATGAGTCCATGACAATGGCTATTCAGATCGATAGGCGTTTGCGGGAGCGCAAACCAGTGCACCATCTGGCGGTGTCCACTGAGAAGTCGCCAGAGAGTATGCAGTGTGATAGAATTCTGTCCCGAAGCGAGCGGCAGAATTTTAGACGGAAAAATGGGTTGTGTTTCTATTGTGGTGATTCTACTCATGTTATATCAGCATGCTCTAAGCGCACTAAAAAGCTTGATAAATCTGTTTCCATTTGCACCTTACCGTCTAAGTTTATTCTATCTGTGACCTTGATTTGTTCTTTGTCATCTATTACCACGGACGCCTATGTCGACTCTGGCGCCGCTTTGAGTCTTATGGATTGGTCCTTTGCCAAACGCTGTGGGTATGATTTAGAGGCTTTGGAGACTCTTATTCCTCTGAAGGGGATTGACTCCACCCCATTGGCTAATAATAAACCACAATACTGGACACAAGTAACTATGCGTATTAATCCGGATCACCAGGAGATTATTCGCTTTCTGGTGCTGTATAATCTACATGATGATTTGGTGCTAGGATTGCCTTGGCTGCAATCTCACAACCCAGTCCTCGACTGGAGAGCTATGTCTGTGTTGAGCTGGGGATGTAAGGGGGCTCATGGGGATGTACCTGTGGTTTCCATTTCATCATCTATTCCCTCTGAAATTCCTGAGTTCCTGTCTGACTATCGTGACGTCTTTGAAGAATCCAAGCTTGGTTCATTACCTCCGCACCGAGAGTGCGATTGTGCCATAGATTTAATCCCGGGTAGTAAATACCCAAAGGGTCGTTTATTTAATCTGTCTGTGCCTGAACATGCTGCTATGCGAGAATATATAAAGGAGTCCTTGGAAAAGGGACATATTCGTCCATCGTCATCTCCCTTAGGAGCCGGTTTTTTCTTTGTGTCAAAAAAAGACGGCTCTTTGAGACCATGTATCGATTATCGGCTTTTGAATAAAATCACTGTAAAATATCAATACCCATTGCCGTTGCTGACTGATTTGTTTGCTCGCATAAAGGGGGCCAAGTGGTTCTCTAAGATTGACCTTCGTAGGGCGTATAATTTGGTGCGAATCAGGCAGGGGGATGAGTGGAAAACCGCATTTAATACGCCCGAGGGCCACTTTGAGTATTTAGTGATGCCTTTTGGTCTTTCAAATGCTCCGTCAGTTTTCCAGTCCTTTATGCATGATATTTTTCGCGATTATTTGGATAAATTTATGATTGTGTATCTGGATGATATTCTGATTTTTTCGGATGACTGGGACTCTCATGTCCAGCAAGTCAGGAGGGTTTTCCAGGTTTTGCGGTCTAATTCTTTGTGTGTGAAGGGTTCTAAGTGTGTTTTTGGGGTACAGAGGATTTCCTTTTTGGGATATATTTTTTCTCCCTCTTCCATTGAAATGGATCCTGTCAAGGTTCAAGCTATTTGTGATTGGACGCAGCCCTCTTCTCTTAAGAGTCTTCAGAAATTTTTGGGCTTTGCTAACTTTTATCGTCGATTTATTGCTGGTTTTTCGGATATTGCTAAGCCATTGACCGATTTGACTAAGAAGGGTGCTGATGTTGCTGACTGGTCCCCTGACGCTGTGGAGGCCTTTCGGGAGCTTAAGCGCCGTTTTTCCTCTGCCCCTGTGTTGCGTCAGCCTGATGTTGCTCTACCTTTTCAGGTTGAGGTCGACGCTTCTGAGATCGGAGCTGGGGCAGTGTTGTCGCAGAAAAGTTCTGACTGCTCCGTGATGAGGCCTTGTGCCTTCTTTTCCCGTAAATTTTCGCCCGCTGAGCGGAATTATGATGTTGGGAATCGGGAGCTTTTGGCCATGAAGTGGGCTTTTGAGGAGTGGCGCCATTGGCTTGAGGGGGCCAGACATCAGGTGGTGGTATTGACTGACCACAAAAACTTGATTTATCTTGAGACCGCCAGGCGCCTGAATCCTAGACAGGCGCGCTGGTCATTATTTTTCTCTCGGTTTAATTTTGTGGTGTCATACCTACCGGGTTCTAAGAATGTTAAGGCGGATGCCCTGTCTAGGAGTTTTGAGCCTGACTCGCCTGGTAACTCTGAGCCCACAGGTATCCTTAAGGATGGAGTGGTATTGTCAGCCGTTTCTCCAGACCTGCGGCGGGCCTTGCAGGAGTTTCAGGCGGATAGACCGGATCGTTGCCCACCTGATAAACTGTTTGTTCCTGAAGATTGGACCAGTAGAGTCATCTCTGAGGTTCATTCTTCTGCGTTGGCAGGTCATCCTGGCATTTTTGGTACCAGGGATTTGGTGGCAAGGTCCTTCTGGTGGCCTTCCCTGTCACGAGATGTGCGAGGCTTTGTGCAGTCTTGTGACGTTTGTGCTCGGGCCAAGCCTTGTTGCTCTCGGGCTAGTGGATTATTGTTGCCCTTGCCCATTCCTAAGAGGCCTTGGACACACATCTCGATGGATTTTATTTCAGATCTGCCTGTTTCTCAGAAGATGTCTGTCATCTGGGTGGTGTGTGACCGTTTCTCTAAGATGGTCCATTTGGTTCCTCTGCCCAAGTTGCCTTCTTCTTCCGAGTTGGTTCCTCTGTTTTTTCAAAATGTTGTTCGTTTGCATGGTATTCCTGAGAATATCATTTCTGACAGAGGGACCCAATTCGTGTCTAGATTTTGGCGGGCATTCTGTGCTAGGATGGGCATAGATTTATCTTTTTCGTCCGCTTTCCATCCTCAGACGAATGGCCAGACCGAGCGGACTAATCAGACCCTGGAGACATATCTGAGGTGTTTTGTGTCTGCTGACCAGGATGATTGGGTTGCTTTTTTGCCATTGGCAGAGTTCGCTCTCAATAATCGGGCCAGCTCTGCCACTTTGGTGTCCCCGTTTTTCTGTAATTCGGGGTTTCATCCTCGATTTTCCTCTGGTCAGGTGGAATCTTCGGATTGTCCTGGAGTGGATGCTGTGGTGGAGAGATTGCATCAGATCTGGGGGCAGGTGGTGGACAATTTGAGGTTGTCCCAGGAGAAGACTCAGCTTTTTGCCAACCGCCACCGTCGTGTTGGTCCTCGGCTTTGTGTTGGGGATTTGGTGTGGTTGTCTTCTCGTTTTGTCCCTATGAGGGTCTCTTCTCCTAAGTTTAAGCCTCGGTTCATCGGCCCGTATAAGATATTGGAGATTCTTAACCCTGTTTCCTTCCGTTTGGACCTCCCTGCATCCTTCTCTATTCATAACGTTTTTCATCGGTCATTATTGCGCAGGTATGAGGTACCGGTTGTGCCTTCCGTTGAGCCTCCTGCTCCGGTGTTGGTTGAGGGTGAGTTGGAGTACGTTGTGGAGAAAATCTTAGACTCTCGTGTTTCCAGACGGAGACTCCAGTATCTGGTCAAGTGGAAGGGATACGGCCAGGAGGATAATTCTTGGGTGAATGCATCTGATGTTCATGCCTCTGATCTGGTTCGTGCCTTTCATAGGGCCCATCCTGATCGCCCTGGTGGTTCTGGTGAGGGTTCGGTGCCCCCTCCTTGAGGGGGGGGTACTGTTGTGAATTTGGATTCTGGGCTCCCCCGGTGGCTACTGGTGGAATTGAACTGGTGTTTTCATCTTCTCTGTTCACCTGTTCCCATCAAGATGTGGGAGTCGCTATATAACCTTGCTGCTCTGTTAGTTGCTTGCCGGTCAACAATGTTATCAGAAGCCTCTCTGTGCTTGTTCCTGCTCCTAGACAACTACTAGATAAGTTGGACTCTTGTCCATGTTTGTTTTTGCATTTTTGTTCCAGTTCACAGCTGTAGTTTCGTTACTGTGTCTGGAAAGCTCTTGTGAACAGGAATTGCCACTCTGGTGTTATGAGTTAATGCCAGAGTTTTAAAGTAATTCCTGGATGGTGTTTTGATAGGGTTTTCAGCTGACCATGAAAGTGTCCTTTCTGTCTTCTGCTATGTAGTAAGTGGACCTCAAATTTGCTAAACCTATTTTCATACTACGTTTGTTATTTCATCTTAATTCACCGCCAATACATGTGGGGGGCCTCTGTCTCCTTTCGGGGTATTTCTCTAGAGGTGAGCTAGGACTAATATTTTCCTCTGCTAGCATTATTTAGTCCTCCGGCTGGTGCTGGGCATCTAGAATCAACGTAGGCATGCTACCCGGCCACTGCTAGTTGTGCGTTAGGTTTAGTTCATGGTCAGCTCAGTTCCCATCTTCCAAGAGCTAGTTCCTATATATGCTGATGCTATGTTCTCTTGCCATTGAGAACATGACAGTCCCCGACTTCGTGTTGGGGATTTGGTATGGCTGTCTTCTCGATTTGTTCCTATGAAGGTCTTCTCTCTTAAATTTAAGCCTCGCTTCATCGGTCCTTACAAGATATTGGAAATCCTTAATCCTGTGTCCTTTCGCTTGGATCTTCCGGTGTCGTTTGCCATTCACAACGTGTTCCATAGGTCCTTGTTGCGGCGGTACGTTGTACCTGTGGTTCCTTCTGTTGAGCCTCCTGCTCCGGTGTTGGTTGGGGGCGAGTTGGAGTACGTGGTGGAGAAGATCTTGGATTCTCGTCTCTCCAGACGGAGGCTTCAGTATCTGGTCAAGTGGAAGGGCTATGGTCAGGAGGATAATTCCTGGGTGGTTGCCTCTGATGTGCATGCGGCCGATTTGGTTCGTGCCTTTCACGCTGCTCATCCTGATCGCCCTGGTGGTCTTGGTGAGGGTTCGGTGACCCCTCCTTAAGGGGGGGGGGTATTGTTGTGAATTAGACTTCTTGGCTCCCTCTGGTGGTTATTAGTGATATGACTCTGGGATTTTCTTTCCTCAGTTTGCACCCACCTGGGTCGTTAGTCCAGGGGTGTTGCTATATAAACCTCCTGGATCCTTAGTCCAGTGCCTGGCATCGTTGTAATCAGATCCTTTTTGTTTGCTCCTATCTGCTGGTCCTGGTTCGTGCAAAATTAAGCTAAGTCCTGCTTCTTTGTTTTTTGGGTTATTTGCTTGCTCTCATTTTTGTCCAGCTTGTACTAAATGTGATTCCTGACCTTGCTGGAAGCTCTAGGGGGCTGGTGTTCTCCCCCCGGGCCGTTAGACGGTTCGGGGGTTCTTGAATATCCAGCGTGGATATTTTTGATAGGGTTTTTGCTGACCATATAAGTTATCTTACTATATTCTGCTATTAGCTAGTGGGCCTCTCTTTGCTAAATACCTAACTCATCCTTAGGTTTGTCTTTTCCTCTTACCTCACCGTTATTATTTGTTGGGGGCTTGTATCCAACTTTTGGGGTTTTTTCTCTGGAGGCAAGAAAGGTCTTTCTTTTCCCTTCTAGGGTTAGTTAGTTCTCCGGCTAGCGCGAGACGTCTAGAATCAACGTAGGCACGTTCCCCGGCAGCTGGTATTTGTGGTGCTAGGATTAGATATATGGTCAGATCAGTTACCACTGCCCTATGAGCTGGTTTTTGTGTTTGCAGACTTAGAAACTATTTCTGAGACCCTCTGCCATTGGGGTCATAACAGCTCCCTCTCCTCCTGCTGACCCTGGGCTCTAACACCGCCAGTTGGTGCCCGGTACTGCTAGCTGCACAGAGAAAAACACCAGCCAAAGTGTCAGTGGGGTTCAGCACCGCCAGCTGTTCCCCTGCTGTGTAGCCGGCATCGTGTCCTGCAAAAGCCACGCAGACACAAGAACTGAAAATGAAGGGAACCTGTCCCCATTCCCCCAGGCGTTTGTATGTTTTCCAGCCACCTTGTACAGCAGTAATGCTGCATGTGTGCAAGGTGGCTCATAAACTTATTCTCCTCGCACATGTGGAACTGAAAACACGTCTAAAATGTGTCCTCTGTGTGACCATTTAACCGTCCCAGAGGTGTGACTTTCCTTTGTAATGACACGCTGCAACCCTCTTGATAGCGCTGCCCGTCTTCTGGCATCATTGTTTGGCTGCCTGCGCCTCTGCGGCCGCCCTGACCAACACAACGCCCCTCGGTGTCTTATTTATTTGGACTGCGAGGGTGTGATTGATGGGCATGAGCAGTGCATAAGTTCGCCTGTCCCTCATCTCCTTCCGCCTTCTTCAGACTGTGCGGCTTCATGGCCGTGGCATGCGATAAGGGATCAGCTGACGCCGCACAGTCTGAAGCGGGTGTAAGGACCCGAGTGTGAGAGGCGAACATATGTACTGTGCCAGTCCATGAATCCCAGCCCCGCAGTGTTTTAACTATGCAAAGACACTGCGGGCCTGGGATTCATGGTCATCGCAAACCGCAACGGCCGACATGAAATGATGTCAGAAGATGGGCAGCGCTAACAGCGCAAGGCCAAGGGATAACATGACAGCGCAGACTCCTGTACAGCAAATAACAACGCTCAGGAGGCTGCGCCCAGCACCAAGGTGGGATTCTTGACATCTGTGCTGCGTCTCATTACCAAGGGAACTCTCGCCTCCAACACAGTTTGACTGTATAAAGGGCTAAATGTTATACGTGTTTCATTCAGCGTGTGCAAGGAGAAAAATTAAAAGAGCAACCTTTGACTTGTGCAGCACTACTGCTGCATAAGCTGTGGCTCTTCTAGTTTGGAACACCTGAGGGGGGGTTTAAGGTTACCTTTGAAATTGGTTCAATTAGGCTTCGGCCTACACTCTGCTCCCTCTCCTCCTGCTGACCCTCGGCTCTAACACCGCCAGTTGGTGCCCGGTACTGCAAGCTGCACAGAGAAAAACACCAGCCAAAGTGTCAGTGGGGTTCAGCAACGCCAGCTGTTCCCCTGCTGTGCAGCCGGCAACGTGTCCTGCAACAGCCACGCAGGCACAACAGACCCAAAGCTGCCGCCAGTGCAGGCTTCGGCCTACACTCTGCTCCCGCTCCTCCTCCTGCTGACCCTGGGCTCTAACACCGCCAGTTGGGGCCCAGATGTGCTAGCTGCACAGAGAAAAACACCAACCAATGTGTCAGTGGGGTTCAGCACCGCCAGCTGTTCCTCTGCTGTGTAGCCGGCATCGTGTCCTGCAAAAGCCATGCAGACACAAGAACTGAAATTGAAGGGATCCTGTCGCCCCACCCCCAGGTGTTTGTATGTTTTACTGCCACCTTTTACAGCAGTAATGCTGCATGTGTGCAAGGTGGCTCATAAACTTATTCTCCTTGCACACGTGGAACAGAACACGTCTACAATGTGTCCCCTGAGACCATTAAAACATCCCTGAGGTGTGACTTTCCTTTGTAATGACATGCAACGACCCCCTTGGTAGCACAGCCCTTCTTCTGACATCATTGTTTGGCTGGCTGCGCCTCTGTGGCCGCCCTGCCCGACACAACGCCCCTCGGTGTCTTATTTATTTTGACTTTGAGGGTGTGATTGACGGGCATGAGCAGTGCATATCTTCGCCAGGCTGTCACTCATCTCCTTCCGCCTTCTTCAGACTGTGCGGCTTCATGGCCGTGGCATGCGATAAGGGATCAGCTGACGCGGCACAGTCTGTAGCAGGTGTAAGGACACGAGCGAGAGGCGAACATATGTACTGCGCCAGGCCATGAATCCCAGCCCCGCAGTGTGAAACACTGTAAAGACACTGCGGGGCTGGGATTCATGGGCATCGCGAACCGCACCAGCCGACATGAAATGATGTCAGAAGACGGGCAGCGCATGGCCAAGGGATAACGCAACAACGCAGACTCCTGTACTTCAAAATGCGATGCTCAGGAGGCCGCACCAAGGTGGTATTTTTGCCAGCTGTGCTGCGTCTCATTACGAAGGGAACTCCCGCCTCCAAGACAGATTGACTGTATAAGGGCCAAAATGTTGTACGTGTTTCATTCAGCTTGTGCAAGGAACAAAATTAAAAGAGCAACCTTTGACTTGTGCAGCACTACTGCTGCATAAGGCGTGGCTCTTCTAGTTTGTAACACCTGAGGGGGGGTTAAAGGTTACCTTTAAAATTGGTTCAATTAGGCTTCGGCCTACACTCTGCTCCTCCTCCTGTCCCTGGGCTCCAACACCGCCAGTTGGTGCCCCGAAGTGCTGGCAGCACAGAGAAAAACACCTCGCCAATGTGTCAGTGGGGTTCAGCACCGCCAGCTGTTCCCCTGCTGTGTAGCCGGCAACGTGTCCTGCAACAGCCACGCAGACACAAAGCTGCCGCCAATGCAGGCTTCGGCCTACACTCTGCTCCCCCTGCTGACCCTTTGCTCCAACACCGCTAGTTGGGGCTCTAGGAAGATAAGCTTGAATAGGTCCCCATCCTGGTTCCAGCACCGTCAGCTGGTTCCGGGCAGAGCCTTTGGCTTAGGTGCCTCCTTCTGGGTATCCGAGTTCCACCAACGTCAGGTGGTCCTTGGTAGTGCTTTCAGGCACGGGTACCTCCTGCTTAGTAACCGGGTTCCAGTAACGTCAGCTGGTCCTCGGTAGTTCCATTGGCTCTTGGACCTTCGGCTACCCATCCGGGTTCCAGTACCGTCAGCTGGTTCTCGGCAGTGTCTTTTGCTCTTGTACCTTCTGCTCCCCATCCTGGTTCCAGCACCGTCAGCTGTTTCCGGGCAGAGCCTTTGGCTTAGGTGCCTCCTTCTGGGTATCCGAGTTCCACCAACATCAGGTAGTCCTTGGTAGTGCTTTCAGGCACGGGTACCTCCTGCTTAGTAACCGGGTTCCAGTAACGTCAGCTGGTCCTCGGTAGTTCCATTGGCTCTTGGACCTTCGGGTAGCCATCCGAGTTCCAGTTCCATCAGCTGTTTCTCGGCATTTTCTCAGCCTTCTTGTACCTTCTGCTACATTTCCAAGT
The DNA here is from genome assembly GCF_051348905.1 of Ranitomeya variabilis. Taxonomy (NCBI): domain Eukaryota; kingdom Metazoa; phylum Chordata; class Amphibia; order Anura; family Dendrobatidae; genus Ranitomeya; species Ranitomeya variabilis. The sequence goes on along the minus strand of NC_135232.1, from coordinate 55,536,599 downwards.
TCAAGACCCTAAAGACGACGACCCAGAAGACCACCCCTAAGATGACGACGACACCAGAGATGACGACCACTGAGATGACGACGACCCTGGAGACGATGACCCTGAAGACCACCCCGATGACGACGACCCCGGAGACGACGACCCTGGAGACGACGACGACATGGGAGACCGAGAAGCAGAAGAACAAGAGGCTGCAGAACAAAGAGCAGAAGAACATTAAGCATAACACTAAATATCAGAGCAAAATATATTATCTAAATTATAAGCAGAAGAAGACTAAGCAGTGTATGGGGGTGAGTCCGTTCCTCCTCGTGGTGCCCCTGGATAAAGCCTGATGCTGCAGGCCAAACTGAACGCGGACAAATGTAACTCTTTTGTGACAGGCAGAACGGAAGGTGTAATCTTCAAACTTTTATAGATAACAACTACGGGAATGCCTGTCACAAATAAGAATATGATGAAGAAGTTGAATATGAAGAAGATGATAGTTAAATAAAAAGAATATGAACAATGTAAAAAAAAAAAATTAGAGGTAGAAGAAGAAGAAGATGAATAAGGTGAAAAAGTTGATGTCAAAGAAGCTGATGATGAGGATAATGAAGAAGAAAGTGTGGGAGAAGTAAAAAAGAAGGTGAAGGGCGTGGAAGTAGTGAAACATCAATATCTG